>NW_006160041.1:5904032-5938870 GCF_000334495.1 Tupaia belangeri chinensis
CCCTATCTCTGTCTCTGGTGAGCACATGTGCCCTCTGGTGAAATTATTTTAAAAGGGAAGAAACCGAGGCTGGGGAAATAAATGTCTAAGTACACCAGTGCGAAAGTGTTCGCTATTCACATGGGACCAAGAATAGCAACCATTCTCACCACCCAGACTGAAACATCTCATACTAAATGGAGCACTGAGTAGAATACTCAGAAGATTTTTGCCTCAGGAGTAGGGAATAATTAATCCTGGATTAAATGCTGTTCTAACAAACCTTAAAAGTGAAATATAAAACTATCAAACAGTTACAAATTAATGTGGCCACTTTTGATAACAAATGTTAAGAATATTTATATAAATGTGAAATATCCAGATCCAAAAAGAATAAGATTTACAATGCATGACATTCAAACAAAGATTATTAGGCATGAAAAGCCAAAGGAAAATGCAACCCATTTTAAGAAAATAAAATCAACCCTTCTAAAGTGACCCAGAACTGACAAAGATACATACTTGTATATGACTAGCAGCACAAAAGATTTGTTTACACAAGCTCACCACAAACACACAAATAATGCTTTGCACTATGACGTTACAATAACTGCAAAGTCGCAAAGTTACTAGGTGATAGTAATTTTTTTTTAGCTCCATTATATTCTTTTTTTTTTTTTTTTTTTTTTTTTTTTGAGAGGTTTTTGCTATAGGGCGTGTGCACTCACCAGAAAGACAGAGAGACAGAAAGCGAGAAATCACCCTCAGGGGAGATGACCACGCCACAATCCCTTCTCCTCCATTCTCCTCTCAGTTTCTTGGGCACACACACACACGCGCCCGGTGTGAGTTTAAGCCTCCCAGTCCGGGACTCGAACCACCATCGACTACATGGGAGTCCAGTGACATAGCCATTACGCTAACTGCCGGTCCCAAGCTCCATTATACTCTTATAGGACCACCGTAGTTCATGTAGTCTGCTGGCCAACATGTCATTTTGGCCTCATGACTATACTTTGTTACAACATTCCTGGGAAACTATTTGAGATGTCAAACTATTATTGTGTTCTAAATGTTCAAAAGTTATAAAGAGACAAGAGAAATACTAAAAAGTCCCAAAATGCACTTCTAAAAAATGAAAACTACAGTTTGGATCGGTCTCAGTGATGCAGGCAGTGTATACTGAGCAGCAGTGCTGGAAGTCACATGACTACCAGGGCCTGGGATCTCCAGTCCACCCCAAAAATGCTGGGCACATGTGTCCAAGATCTGGATTGGCTAGAGGGCTGAGGGAAGAGGTTCACAGCATGATGGGACACTATCGTGTGTGTGTGTGCACATGTGTGTCTCTCACATGCATATATGTCTTATATTTTCTCTCCCTTAGGGTGTCGGGAAGTACTCTACATTTGTTAGTTGGAAAACACAGTGGGTGGCGCTGAGGCTGAGCCTTTGACCTTTGAGCACAACTTTGGTAGGACTCCTCCAGGGTGGGATTAGTGACAGATAACTGAAGAAAAATTTTAAAAAGGTGTAGCAAAAGAAACCATTCAAAATAAGAAACAAAGATAAAAAGAACTTTCTAATGAAGAAAACATCAATATGTTCTTTTAGGGAACCACTTGAATCAGCCTAATATGAGTATAAAAATAGGAACTCTAAAAGGAAAGAAGAGATAAGGGAACATAAAAAATATATGAAGAAATGGGGAAACAATGGATGAAAATTTTACAGATTTAATGAAAACTATAAAGAAAAGTCAAATTCAAGAATCTCAAAATATTCCATGCACAAGAAATATGAAGAAAAGTACATCAAGGCATATTAGAATCAAATTACTCTGAATCAGTGAGAAATTCTTAGAAACAGCATGAGGAAGAAATAAAAACGAAAGAAACAAAACTGTGATACACTTCTCCTTTAAAACAGTGCAAACATGGGATCAGCAGACGCCGTAGCAATTAAGTTGTTGGACTCCCACATGGCTGACCGTGGTTCAAGTCCCAGACCTGGTGGCTTGAAAATCACACCGGGCATGTAAGTGTACATGCCCAAAATCCTCGGAGGAGAATGAAGGAGAAGGGATTGTGGCATGGCCATCCCTCTGGTAGGTGATTTCTCACTTTCCCTCGCACTGTGTCTGTCTCTCTCTCCAGTGAGTGCTTGCACTCTAAGGCAAAAATCTCTTTAAAAAAATGTGCAAAACGGACAGCAGGTAAACATTCATTTATCTCCTCATGAATGCCTTTATGCTTTATTTACACATGATTTATAAAACTCAGAGTACAGAATTGTTATCTTTGTTAGTATAGCCAATTATCTTGAAAGAGATTTAAATAATAATTAAACTCACCAAGAAAATAATAGCTGTAAATATTAACAGAACAGCAAAATACATAAAGCAAAAACTGATAGAAATGCACTGAGATAAAAAAAAACAAATCCCCAGTTGTAGTAAAAAGTTGTTGTCCCCATATCACAATACTTGTTATAATGAGCCGACAGAAAACTCAGCAAAAACAGACTTAAATACCATCAAGAACTTGATCTAATGAAATTGGTAGAACAAATCACTCAACATGTTTGAATATACATTTTTAAGTGCACACTAAATATTCGCTAAGGTAAACTATATTCAAAGTCATAAAACACAGCTTACTAAACTTAAAATATTTTAAGTTGTATAAAGTATGTTCTCTTTCTATAATGACATTAATTTATACATTAAAAACAGAACATTTGGAAAGTTCTCGTTTTTTTATTCCCCAAAAGAATTTTTTTAATTAATTTTGTTTATTTGTTTTGCTGTAGGGCACGTGTGTGTGCTAGAGATACAGAGAGATAAAAAGTGAGAAATACCCCCCAGGGTGGATGGCCACACTGTAATCTCCTCTCCTCCACTCTCTTTTGGGAATTTTGGGCACACATGCACATGGACCGGTGTGAGTTTAAACCCACCAGGTCTGGGACTCAAACCATCAGCCAGGTAGGAGTCCAGCACCTTAACCACTATGCCATCTGCTAGCTCTGATCCCCAAATATTTGTAACTACACAACACACTCTAAAATAACTACGAATCAGGGAAAAAATCAGAAAGAAAAATCAAAAACTATTTTAAACTGAGTGAAAATAAAATTATAAGATATCAAATTCTGTGAGAAGTCTCTAAAGTAGCACTTTAACAGAAAATATCTGGTGCAATGCACGTACAATGTTATAGATGAAAAAAGAAAAGGTCTCAAATCAATGACTTCACCCCTAAGAAACCTCACCCTAAGAAATTAAGAGAAGGGGGATCAGCAGGGGGCATGGTGGTTAAAGTGCTGGACTCCCACATTGCCAACCACGGTTCTAGTCCTAGTCCAGGCAGCTTGAAACTCAAACCGGGTATGTGTGTGTGAGTTCACAAAATTCTGAGAGGAAAATGGAAGAGGATAGACTGTGTCATGGCCAACCCTCCTGGGGGACGATTTCCCACTTTTCCTCTCTTTTTATCTCTCCAATGAGCACATCTGTGGCAAAACCAAAAAAAGAAAAGAGAAAAAGAGAGAGAATAAGGAAACTAAGGGAAGAATAATTTAAACCCAAAGTAGGCAAGGAAAAAAGTCATAAAGATCAAAGCATATGAAAAAGAAATGGGGGCGGCAGGTGGCATAGTGGATAACAGTGCTGGATTCCCACATGGTCAACCACAGTTTGAGTCCCTGACCCAGCAACTTGCTTTCTCACTTTCCCTCCCTCTCTCTCTCCTCTCTCACTCTGTCCCTCTCTAGTCAAATTAAACTAAATAAAGTTGAATAAAATAATTCAAAAAGGAAGAAAAAGAAATGGAACAAGAATAGAGAATCTATGAAACCATAGTTTGCTTCTTGAGAATATTAATATGATTGATAAACCTCTAGATATTCTAGTCAGCAAGAAAAGACACATGTAAATGACTAATATCAGATATAAGAGAGTTGACATTAGAATGGATTACGGAGATATGAAGGAGTTATAAGTATATTTAAACAGGTTTATGCAATAAACTCAACACTTGAGATGAGATGGACAAATTCATTGTAAGACACAAACTGCCAAAGCTCCCTCAGGATTTGGAGTTAAAACTTTCTAATAAGAAAAACTCAAGGTCCAGACAGCTTCACGGGTGACTCCTACTAAATAATTATGAAACAAATAATACCAATTCTACACAAATGCTTACAGAAATTTGAAGAGGGGAGCTATTTCTTGTTATACTTTGGTAACAATTCATTGATACTGAAAGTATATGATGAAGGAGCTAGCAGGTGGCATGGTGGTTAAGGCATTGGACTCTTGGACGGCTAATCACAGTTTGAGCCCCAGGCCTGGTGGCTTGCTTTCTCACTGTCCTTCCCTCTCGGGTAAGTGCACGTGCCCTGTAACAAATTTTCAAAGTAATAGTAAAAATTTTTTTTAAATAGAAACTATATAAAGAAATTACAGAAAAGAAAATAACAGACCATTATCTATCCCCTATGAGCAACTATGCAAAATTTCTAAAGAGAACTTCAGTAAATCTAATTTAAAATATATTTAAAAACTACAAATACACCATGATCAAATGGCAGGGGAGGGGGAGTTATCTTTGGAATACAAAGTGAGTTTAACATTCAAAAATCAATACTATTCACCATATTAACAACTTACTAAGGAACCACCACCACAATCAAGATTTAGAACACTTTTGAGCACTTTTTTTTTTTTTGGAGAGATTTTTGCTATAGGGCACATGTGCTCACCAGAAAGACAGACAGAGAGACAGAAAGCAAGAAATCATCCCCCAGGGGGATGACCACACCTTCTCCTCTTGGGATCTTGGGCACACACGCACACACGCCTGGCGTGAGTTTAAGCCACCAGTCCAGGACTCGAACCACAGTAGACTACATAGGGGTTCAGCGATATAACCATTACACTAACTGCTGGTCCCAAGATTTAGAACACTTTTTAGCTGGCTCTGTGGCTTGGTGGTTAAGGCAGCCAGATCCCATGTGGCCTATGATATGGCTAGAGTTCTGGACCTAGTAGTTTGACAATCATGGTGTGTGTGTGTGTGTGTGTGTGTGTGTGTGTGTGTGTACATGCACATGTGCCCAAAATTCTGAGAGGAGGGAGAGATGGAAGACAAGGAATTGCTGGAAGAAAAGACATCATGGTATGGCCATTCCTCGTGGGGGTTGTTTTCTCCTTTCTCTTTCTGTCAAGTGCAACTATCCTTTAAAAAAATTTTTAATGAAAAAAAAAAAGGTTTAGAAGAGTTTCATCACACAGAAAGTTCTCTAATGTTGGTTGGTAGTCAGGCCTTTACAACTACTGATTTGCGTCCATCCTTCCCTGTGGTTTTGAGAATGTCAAATAAATGAATTCATTTATGTGAATGATTATATATAAATAGGTAATCTTTTCAGTTGGACTTCTTTCACTTAGCATTACATGTTCAACATTTATGCATATTGCATCGGTTCATTTTTTTTTGCGGAATAGTACTTCACCAATAGTACTTCACTGTATAAATCTATCAGTGTTTGTTTATCCATTATCTAGTTGAGGGACATTTGGGTTATTTCCAGTTTGACGGTATTATGAATAAAGCTGTTATAAACATTAGGATGCACCTATTCCAAGAATACGGCTTAATTTTAACAGATATCTACACCCACTTCACCTCCAGCCTAGTTAGGATACAGAGGCCCCGTAGGAGAGCCCTTGTCTTTCTCTACTCAATCTCCCTTATCCTTACTGACTTCCATCACTGTAACTTTTCCCCGTCCTAGAAGTTCATGAACAAAGAATCACACACTGTGTAAAACAACAACAAAAAATCGATATTCCTTTTACCCCAAAGAATTAAGAAGCAATTGAAGACATTGAAAAGGGAAATCAGTATTCCCTGATTTATATTTAAGATGGTATTTTTGGCTACTGTGTGAAGAGTGACGAGTCTTAAGAATTCTTTTTCTTCCCATCTTCCGGGGCTGGGAGGAGGGTATATGGACACACCAGAATTCGCAGGACCCCTTCACATCCCTGTCGCAGATCTAGCACCAGGAACTAAGTGGTTTTCTGACATTCCGGGTTCTCACGGCAGATGGCCCCAGAGCCCAGCTTCTGGCTTTGCCGGGAGCGGGCTGGCTGCGGTGAGCGCCGGGCGCCGCCAGGCGATTCCTGCGCGCTGCGGCCTTGAGGTTGGAGCGCTGCGAGGGCCCGCCAGGGGTGTAGCGCTCGGGCTTTGGCTGCACCCTGGCCGGGCAGGGCTGCAGGCCCACCTCCGACTCTCGATCGAGACGTCTTTGGCCAGGAGCAGCTGAAGTTACCCGAGACTCTGATCCGCCCTGGGACGGTTAACTGCGCGGGGACTTGCTCTGCACAGAGTGCGTACGGGTGGGTCCTGGACAGGCAGCGCTTTTGAGAGGTGACCCACGGGGACAGCGGGTCTTCGGGTTGAGAGACAGGGCAAGGAGGGAGCGTCTAAAGTAGGCTTTGGAGAAAACCCATGTGGGGCACGCGTAAGGCTGGTCGGAAAGCAGGGAGGACCGCCAGGACCAGTGTTAGGTGTCAGGGAACAGACGGAGCAGCTGCGTGGCTCGGGCCAAGAAGAGTGAAGCCAGTAGGCTTGTTTGGATGGAGAGTTGCCTGGGAAGCGGAGCAGTTAAGAGCCTCTCCTCCCTCCTCGCCAACCTCGTCTTCGGTGGTGAGGTCACAGCCCCTTGGAGCCCTCCCTCCTCCCACCCCTCCTGCTCCCCGGTCTCCGTCTACCTCGGGGAAGCTGGAAGAGCACAGGACTGGGGAATGAGGCTCTAAGCAGGGCATGAGCCCTGGGGGCCGGTGGAAAATGAGGTTGGCATCCCTGCTGCGGCTGGTGCTTCTGCTTGCCTTGCCTAGGAGCCTGGGGGGAAAGGGGTGCCCGTCCCCGCCCTGCCAGTGCCACGAGGAGGACGACTTCAAAGTCACCTGCAAGGATATCCACAGCATCCCCAGCCTACCGCCCAGTACGCAGACCCTGTGAGTACCCGGGAACGGACAGGGTAGGACCCCACACCAAGGGCGCCTGGAACACTGGGTGGACAGACGTGCACAAAAGCAGCTGAGCATAGGACAAAGTGGTGTGTGTGTGTGTGTGTGTGTGTGTGTGTGTGTGTGTGTATGCGCGTGCACTTGCAGTGATGAGTTAAAACCATCTCGCACACTTGGGAAGGACTCATTGCTAACACCCTAGTTACTGTCAGACAGGAAAAGGTAACAAAACTTTGGCCCCAGATGACAGAGTTCTTCCTGAGGAGCTGCTGTGGAGCTCTTTATGTACTGCTAGCCCAGGCTGAATCTTAGTTTCCCTTGAGATAATAATAACATTAATAGCAACTCAAGAACTGACCTTTTTAAATCTGATCTTGGGTAATAAAAAATTACAAAAAGAATGTATTTCTCCTTCTAGTTTTTTGGGAAATTATCTTAGCAGTTCTGCTAGTTAATCACATAGTTGACAAAAAATTTTTTAATCAGGTGTCCTTTAAAAAAGAAAAACTTCATTATTTATTTATTTATTCATCTATGTACTTAGTTTTAGTTTGACCAGAAAGAGAGAGGGAGAGAGAGAGAGAGGGAGAAAGTGCTCTGACACTAAGGTGGCTAACTGTTGTGAAATGTGAACTGCCCACTATCCAGAACCCCAGAACCTTCTTTTGTGACAGATATGGTAGAGGTATGAAAAGATGAAATTTCTCAAAGTATATGTTTTTTGTTTCCATGTTTAATGCTTACCAAAGGAGAAACTTGATGTTATATAAGATTGCACACACACACACACACACACACACACACACACACACACAAAATCTGTTTCGGAACAGCCATTTAAATCAATGACCATTGTAAATGAGATCAAGAGGGGAAAAAGTTGCTTTTAATCAGGCAAAAATAGAACAGAAAGACCTGTAAAACATCCTGGGCTGGTTAAACCCAAATTAAGGTAAGAAAGTGCAGGTTATTAAAGAAAATATAGAAAGAGGAAAAGCAATGGTGAAGTTATACTTTAGTAAGTTCTCAAGAATTTAGCTCCTGGGGACATTTAACAGCAGATAATGAATGTTTCAGCACAGGTATCTGTTTTGAGATACTCCAGTTTCTTATCTCCCCTGGTTAATTAGTGCAGTAACTTCCAAATATGTTTGCTCTCTGTGCTGCCACCAGAGTAAAATGTGTTCTTATCATCCTCTTGATTGAACCTCTGTGTTGGTTTCTTGGGTCTCCAGAATAAAATTCTGCAGGACAACTTACAAAATCCTTCAAGATTTGGCTGAGCCTTTCAGACCTTCTTGTTCCTAATTTCTCTGACATCCCACTCTTACTGAATAGATCAACTGGCCCTCTCCCAACGCTCCCTGCTCTCTCTCCCCCAACCTGCCCCTGCTGTCCCTCCCTCATTTGCTCCCTCTGCCTAAAGTACTTTTTTTCCCTTTCTTCACCTGACTAATGCCTACTCCAGGATCCAGATTCAAAGTCAGTTCCTTCAGAAAGCTCCCCAAGGCTGGGTAAGCTGCTCTCCTTATCATTCTGTGCAGGCACCGGACCCTAGCCCTGGTACATTGCACACAATGTGCTTTCCTGTACCTTGTTATTTACTGTATTCGCATGCCTACCCAAGCAGGACACAGCTTCTCTAACACAGAGGCTCTGTTATTCAACCCTGAATACCTAGGGCTCAGCACAGGGCCTAGAACTACTTAGATGCAAAAAAGTAAAGGAAACCTTAAGTCGATAAATGAGCACGTGAACATGCTAGTCTTAGATTATTCACTGTGGGGAGAAAGTTCAAAGACATCCCTCCTTGGGAGACTTCTTTAATACTGGAAGAATTTTCAGTCATTGATGAGAGGTGTGGCTCAGACAGTGGAAAGGAACTTGGATGCATCCTGTGTAAAATTCCACCAAATGTTGAGGAAAAGGGAAAGGTTGGAGAATGAGCAATGGCATAAGAGTCAGGAGACCCACATTCTCTTCATCCCCTTCTTGCTAACAGTGAACCTGGGTGGTATAATTTATTGGGTTGTCAGAAAAGTCATGATGCATTTTTGCATGGGAAAACATAGAAACATACATCATAACTTTTCCGATGACCCAGTATTTGGAAGAACCCGCGTTTTCCACGTTTTCTTCTTTGTAGAATGGAGGTTCATCTGGGTACTATCCGATGTGTTGTCAACAAGAACAGTCTGAGGAAAGCCACTGAGTCACAGAGTGACAGGATAAGGACAGCAGCAAGGAGGATCTGACCTTGAGAAGCATGAGGTCCTGTGTTCTGAAAGAAGTTTTTCTGAGATAGGAAAAAAAAATTAGTGAAAAGTATAGGCATACAGGTATGGAAGGTTTATTTAAATAATGACTACAACAATCTGCAACTGTAGCAAGTGGTTATCAAATCTCTGAGGGTGCCTGCCGGTGGACAATAGAACTCTTTCAAAGGAGCGCTTCTGAGAAAAGTCAAATATGTGGAGCTAACAATCAGATTGTGCTTATCATTTCGGTGGGGCTCAGTCTCAGCACCTTGTACAGACTCATTCATGGAATCCTCACAAAATCCAATTAAGGAGATGACTTTCTCACCTCATTTTATGCATGAGGACATTGAGAAACCACATACACACACACACACACACACACACAGAAGCAATTTACTCAATGGCCACCCAGTTTATAAGTGGTGGAGCCAGATTTAAAATATCATGCAGTTAACTACAAAGCTACCCTTTTGACTACTTTTTTTTTTTTTTTTTTTAGGTTTTTGACTTAGGGTACATGCTCTTACTGTCTTACTGAAGAGACAGAAACAGTAAGAAGGAAAGTGAGAAATCACCTTCCCGGGGGGATGGCCACACCACTATCCCTACTCCTCTGTTCTTCTTCCTGAATCTTGGGCATGAATGCACACACACCCAGCATGAATTTGATCAAGCCACTGAGTTCAGGACTCAAACCCCAGTCAGCCATGTGGGAGTCCAGCAACGTAACCACTATGCATCTTCTAGCACCCCTGAACCTGTTCTCTGAAACCATTGCTCTCCAATGAAAGTGGGCCTCACCATGCCAGCTTTCCTTCAGTATGGTCATCAGCATTGGAGAAAGAAGCTTGAAAAAAATCAATGAAGTCCAATAAACTACAGATAACTCCAAGGGCTATTGGTTGGAGAATAGGCAAGAGCTCAGAAAATAGTAGGTTAGGGGGCAAAGAAACAAGGGGGGGAAGGAAGAAAGAGAGGTGGAAGGAATAGAGAACGGGATAGAAAAACTGTACCTACATTACAGAAGGTATTCCCACCTGAAACTGACTAGATCTTGGTCATTATAAAACCATTCTAGGTGGTAAATCAGGCAGTATCCATTGCTGAGCCATGGTGTTTTTTTTTTTTTTTTCACAAGTTTTATATTACTCAGATGTTCCTTTTTTCACTTGTCTCACTCATCTAAGACATAGGGCTGCTTGCTCCTATGTCTGAAGCATAGGGCAACTTGCTCTCTCACAGAGTTGCTTTATTTCTGCAACCTTCTTCAAGATGTTGTGTCAACACTGCCTAACTATATTATAAATTATCATGGTGCTTAGAACAATTCTTTCTAAAGCTTATGGTCTAACTCTCTATTATGCTGGAAAGTAAACAGAGCTCCTCTTTCTGCACCGCCCTTCCATCTGTCTTGTGGTCTTACGGATGTGTGGGAGACGGTCACATTATTTGTGGCTCTCACTGAAGAACTGGTTCTGAATCTTTTTTTCATGTCCTGCCTTTAGAGGGGCATGATAACACTCTTATTATAGTAAGGCTGTAAGTGAATTTTTTGAATTGTGATATGTAACCATAGATTATATTAACTTAAAACCAAAGATAGCAAGGTTGATTCATTACTCTCAGAAAGTAGCCAATTGCTCTATGCAAGAGAAGACCATTCCTTCTATGACCGAATTGAGAAATAGAGTCTGACAGCCATCGGAGTCTGTCAGATTCTTCTTCATGAAAGTGCTAACCTATCTTGCCTTACCCTTTTAACCTATACGCTTTCAGTTTCATGGTGGCAATAATAGCCAACCCTACCTCCTCCAACCCCAACTACCATCAGGGGTCTTGACTTTTAATGGGGTAAATGGCCTGTCCACTATATAATTGCACGCCTTTGGAATATTTCTGAAGGAGTCGTTGCTTTGGTTTTTCAGGCTCTGCTTTTAGTTAACTGCATTCTGCATTCGTAGCTCTAATTGGTGGACTATCTCAGTATTTTCTAAACTGTAGACAATCATTCATCTTTGAGATTGTTGTCTTGTGTTACATTTGTGCTAGCATTTACTGTTTTTAAGTTGACTCACTTCTTTTACTGAAAGAAATTGATTTAGGAATGCTTATAGTATGACTATAAATAGAAAATTAGCATGACTTGCTATAAATAGGGAGTAACCAAAGAACTAAATATAACAAAAAGACAAGAAGTAATTAAATTATAACAAGAGACTATTGTCTGGGAAGGCTCTGAGCCTAACGCTGTGGGGCACAGTAGGTCATCCTTATACTCCCAGCTGCTAGGAAGGATGAAGCAGGAGAATCTTGAATTTCAGACCAGCCTGAGCAACACAGATAGACCCTCTCAATGAAAAAGGAGAAGAAGAAGAAAAGAATGAGGAGGAGGTACTTAAAGTAGAAAAGACATACTAATTCAACATAGTGTCCTTGATAATAATCAGGTAGATTGAGACACATTAAAAAATGAATAATCACTTTCTCCCTGTGTGATTTGCTATTATTTAATGCCATATGGGCACTCGACCTAAACAATTTCATGTCATCTCTGTTACACATGTAAAGAAATGCAAATGTATTCCAAATTTCACAATGGCTTTATTTACAATAGTAGTTGTAACCTGAATAGCAACTGGTTTCCAACCTAAAGAGAAGCCCTCAGCACCCACGTGCTGCCCAAAACATCCCAATATTTTGTATTCTTTTTAAATAATTATTTTATTTAACTTTATTTATTGATTTTGATTTGACCAGGGAGAGACAGAGTGAGCGAGGAGAGAGAGAGAGTGAGAAAGCAAGCTGCCAGGTCTGGGACTTGAACCGTGGTCAGCCATGTGGGAGTCCAGCGTCCTTAACCACCACACCACCTGCCGGCCCCACCAATACTTTGTATCTTACAAAGGTGACTGTTTCATGCTTCTAGGATCCATGATTCATTTTCTTTTATTCTTTCTCTCTCTTCTTCTCCCATCCTTTCTGCCACCAACAATATATATTTTTTAATCCCTCAATGTTTTTTTTTTTTTGAGAGATTTTCACTGTAGGGCGCATGCGCTCGCCAGACAGACAGAGAGAGACATAGAGACAGAAAGCAAGAAATCACCCCCCAGGGGGGATGGTCACGCCGCAATCCCTTCTCCTCCATTCTCCTCTCGGGATCTTGGGCACACACGCACACGCGCCCGGCGTGAGTTTTAAGCCACTGGGTCCAGGACGCGAACTGTGGTCGACTACGTGGGAGTCCAGCGACATAGCCATTACGCTAACTGCTGGTTCCCAATCCCTCAATGTTTTTGATAAGTGACAGGAAATTTAATCTGTCTAGTTTAAGGAGGGAAGAAATTTTTGAAAAGAATAACATAAAATTTATAGAAACATTGTAAAACCAGGTTTTGAAAATAGGCTACAGTCCAGGATGGGCAAGGTGTTGGAGCCATGGCCAGCCATCCAGTTAAGACGAGTCCATAGGCAGTACTGCAACCACACCACTAGACATCTGTGGTTCTGTAACTGTCGGGCTGTCTATGGACTGCCATCAATAATTTCTCAACTGTCACTGCCTCTTTGGCTCACTAACCAGAGAGTGATATCCGATATGGGAGCATCGGATTGGCTGGCCTAAGTTACCTGCCATCCCTAAACTGCTGGACAAAGGAAGACGGAGGAGGTGTCCTTCTCCTAGGAAGATGGAGGAGGTATTCCTCTTCTGCTTTTGTTGACTGTAGTGGCAGTTGCGGAACTGAGTCTTTCTAATATTACACACAATGAGAAATTCTCCACCAAAGAAGGTTGCTATGGATTGAATGTGTCCCCCAAAATTCATGTGTTGAAACTTGGTTACTATTATGATGGTAGTAAGAAGATGAAAACTTAATCTGACTGTGGTATTTAAGAGGCATGGTCTTTGGGAGTAATTAGAACTGTTATAGATAAGGCCGTTAGAGTTGGGCCCCCATGATTGCATACTGGTGCCTTTATAAGAAGAGGGAAGGTAAGAGCTGACACACGCTTCTGTCCTCACACCATATGATAACCCCCACACCAACTTAGGACTCTGCAGATCGTACCCAGGAATGAGAAGACCCTTACCAAATGTGGCCCTTTGGCCTTTGACCTCCACTCATGAACTTAATAAATTCTTTTTTAAAATTAATTATTCAGTTTGTGGTATTCAGTTATAGCAGCAAAAAAAAAAAAAAAAAAAAAAGACTAAAACAGGGGTCATAGGCTCTCTACATTGCTCATTATTTCCCTCATTCTACAAATGCTTATTAAGCTCTGACTATATCCCAGCTACCGTTTTAGGTCTGGATTTGATGGAGAAGACCACCCACACATCCTTGTCTTCAGGGCTCTTACCGCTTACTATAGAGGCTGAATATTAATCAAATGATCATATAAACATATGTTTTAAAAGATTTGTTATAGAGTCTGTGCATTTCCTGGAGAGAGAGAGAGAGAAAGAAAGTGAAAATGCACCCTCCAGGGAAGATGGCCACGCCATAATCCCTCCTCCTTCATTCTTTTCCATATTGAGAAAGCCCATTGAAACTATCATACAAGACCGAATTTGCATGTCTGTGGACAAAATTAATTTGTATTGCTTTGGTTATCTACAATCTATTGTAGAAAGTTGTAGAGTGGTTCCCATAGAATCAGACTAAAATTTGGGAGGGTGTTCATTAGTCAATGCACAATTTTCCACCGGAACATAATTTTCCCTTATAATACATCCAAAATACAACAGTTACTGGCTCACAGTAAACACTGTACAGAGAAATTTAGTAAAAACTAATATCCTTTTCAACTTAAATCATAGATCAAAATAAATTACTCAGTTATACATATAAACTGGAATAACAAAGCCAATCTATTAAAAATACCAGTAGGCCCTCTTTCCTTAAATAACAAATATTTCAAATACCAAAGGCATATTAATTATTCTTAACCTCAACACAAATGTATTAATACTATGAGTCTGATTTAGATTCTCATTTCTATTTTTTAAATTACTTTATTTAACTTTGTTTATTATTATTATTATTATTTGTTTTAAATTTGATTAGAGGAGACAGAGAGAGAGAAAGTGAGAAAACACACTGTTAGGACTGAGAATGAAACCATGGTCAGCCATGCAGGAGTCCAGCATCTTTAACTACCATGTCGCCTGCTGGCTCCCATCATTTCTATTCTTAATTCTAAGTTTTCCTAAGCTAGAAGATGTTTATTGATTAAACAAATTGGTCTTCCTTCCTTAATGATCTGTAGGTTCTTTACGGAAACCCCCACTGGCTTCCTTAGTGCCTTCTGGTTAAGGTTTCTCTATCTAAAAGGAATCTCCTCTTAGACCATTAAGGGAGGAAAGATGATCTTTTCTATAGCCATTGCTAGGTTCATGGCTGAAACCCCATATGAAAAACATATTAACGAGAAAAAACATTGAAATATTTAATATGAATTTTATGTGACATGACACCTTCAAAAATGAAGAGTCAAAGAAACAAAGAAAACTATTTTTATGGACAGTTATGCAGAAGTAGGATTGGAGAAAAAAACATGATCTAATGGTAATAAATGGAAACTTAGCAAGATCTATTCAGAATTTTCTCTGTGGTTTTGTGTCTTCATTTCTTCCCTGTGGGTATTGGGAGGACCCCTCTGAAATGAGGGCCTTATCGCCGACTCTCTTAGTCCATTTTTGCATTACTAACGAAAATACCTGAGACTGGATGGTTTAAATAGAAACAGGAGTTTATTAACCACGATTCTCTTGCCTGGAAACTCCAGAGGCATAGACCTGGCATTAGGCCAACCTCCAACATGGACAATGAAAGCTCAGAGGATGGCAGACATGGGAGGCTTGCAGATAAAAAGAGCTTCCGAATGCTCTCTTTTATAACAGCCAGCTTTCCCAAGAACTAACCCCTTCTCAACAGACCTAGAAATCATTGAGTTTCACAGTGAGACATCATTAATCTACTTATGCTATTGTTGCCTCCATAATGCAATAACCATGATCTGTTGAGTTGTCCCAAAAATCACTGTCCACTAGGTATCAACGCCTCCCAACATTAAATTCCAAAACATGAAGCTGTGGGGGACAACCCATCATCAAACCATAAAACCTACTTAATAGAAAAGTCATAGAATTATTTTATGGACTACTTTGAGGGAGAATGGTGGGAGAAGCTTAGAGACAATCCTGCTTTTGCTGTTTTACCAAATGTCAAGGTGCCATATTTTGGGGTATTGTGTCCTGAACCCCATTACACCCATTGCCCACATATAGCTAATAGCATCTCTTTTATGCTTAAAGGTGTCCTCAATTTTGAAGGTAAACTATTACTATATCTTATTAATAGACCATGGAGTCCAGATGCCAGTGGAACATACTAAACCTTACTTATTATCTCCATAGCTGAGAGTTTAAGAAGAGACCAAGACCAAAAGTCTTATAACTACCTCAACATTTGTAACCCCCACATAGATTGTAGGGAACTTCCTTTATTGTTTCAGTTGAATTTTGCATTTTTTTCCCCTCATATGATACCTAAAATGTCTTCCCTCCTGGTGTATTGCAGGAGCGTCTTAACTGGTCTCAGCTCCCAATCTTGTCCTCAACCATCAATTGGTTAGATGGCAACTAGAAAGATCTCTTAAAATGTAAGTCAGGCTATGTTCCTCCTCTACTCAGAACCTTCCTACTTATCTCAAAATAAAAACCAAACTTTTTACAGTAGCCCAAGTGGCCCTACATGATCCGACTCTCTTTATTTTTCAGATTGTATTTCTTACTACACTCGGCAACTCAGCTTCTGCTTCATCATCTTTACTTGCTTCACATTTGTCAAGTTTCTCACATTACGTTCTTCCCTCTGCCTGAAACATGATTTCCCCAGACACCCTCACAGCTATTTCCTTCACCTCCTTCAAGTTTTTATTCAATCATTACCTTCTCGATAAGGCTTCCTTAATCATTCTGTTTAAAACACTCCACATGCCACGTGCTTGCATGCTCCAAATTCGAACTAGAAGGCTAAGGGAGGGAACTGTGGTATGACAGACCCTGTCAAGGGTGTCTCTCTCTCTCTCTTTCTCTCATCTTCCCTTGTACTCGCTCCTAAAAAATAAATGGAACATTCCTGTTTTTTTTTTTTTTTCTTTTTAGATAGATTTTTGCTATACGGTGTGTGTGCTCATGAGAGAGACAGAAAAAGTGAGAAATCACTCCCCACAGGGTTGACCACACCACAATCCCTTCTCCTCCAGTCTCCTCTCGGGATCTTAGGCATGCACACATGCATGCCCAGTGTGAGTTTTAAGCCCCCAGTCTGGGACTCAAACCATGGTCAACAACGTGGGAGTCCAGCAATGTAATCATTATGCCATCTGCTGGTCCCGAACATTCCTATTTTTAAAAAAATAATCCTGCAGCTCTGTCACCTAATACACTATATACTTAGCTTCATTCTTTCTCTCTCTTCTTTCTTTCCTCACAAGAATGTATTTCACATTTATGTCTTTCTCCACAGGAGCAAAAAGTGAGCTTTTTTTAGTTGTTATTTTTCTCAGTTGTGTGTCCAAAATATTCAGAAAAAAAAGATATATAATAGGTTGTCAGTGAATACTTGTGTAATAAAGGAATAAGTGGATGAACGGCTCTGGAGGTATTTTCGTGTCATTGCATTGGGCCCTTTACACTTTTTTATGATCCTTTTTCAAAGTCAGTGCATTTTATTACCATGTTAGGATAAGTGGAATTCTGTTTTTTTGTTGTTGTTGTTGTTGTAGTTTTGTTTTGTTTTCTGGTTATCTGGGACACTAGTCTTTTAGTTACAGAAATTATATCTAATGGGTTTGTCTTAGTCTATTGTGTGGCGAACAGAAATACCTGAGACAGTATGGTTTCTAAAGAATAAAGGTTTATTCGGCTTATGCTTCTGGTGGCTGCAAAGTCAACAGGTAAAGGGTTGGCATCTGACTGGCCTCTGGTGCTACAGCACAGCGTGGCCTACAGAAGCAGAGAGAATGTTGGGTACAAGCAGTGAGAGAGCTGACAACAGACAACGTTTTTCCTAACAACCCATTCTTACAGGAACTAACCCTTTTCACAAGAGCTAAAATCACTCCATCCAGTAAGACAGCGTTAATCCATTCATGAAAGTGTCCCTACACTGCCCACTAGGCCTCACCTCTTAGAGGTCTCACCCTCTCCCAGTGCCATTACACTGGGGCGGGGGGGGGGCAAATTCTAAACATGAATCTTTGGGAGACGAATCCTTAATAAACCATAGCAAGGCTCCACATGTCTCACTGTCTGGCTATGCGCACATAACTAAAACAATGGTAAAGATACAACTTCGAACAGCCACCTCCAAGAGGCTCTCCCTTCATCAGTACTTCCTAAGCCTTCTACATGTGGTACTCTGAAATCAAGAGAAAATCAGAGAGGCTCCCAGCATATGTGGGACACTCAGAAGTAATCCAGACCACACAGGACATTAAAGTTTCTGGTTTGATGGTTTTTTAAAATTTCACCAAAATTACTAAGAATTTTTTTTTTTCCAATTTTGCTATGGGGCATGTGTGCTTGCTAGAGAGAATTAGAAAGAGAGGAAAAGTGAGAAATCATCCAGAGAAATGGCCATGACACAATCTCTTCTCCTTCATTCTTCTCTCAGGATTCTGGATCTACACATACATGTGCCCAGTGTGATTTTCAAGCTGATGGGTCTAGGACTCAAACCATGCAGTTACCCATGTGAGATCCAAATGTCTTAATCTCCACACCACTTGCTGGCCCTGGAATTTTTAATTACTTTTTTCCATTACATAATTGTTTCTCATGCGACTTCATATATAACTTCCTGGAGTATTTCCCCATTCTTGGTAATGTAACTCTATACCAGCATATCCCAATAACTCCCCCAAAGAGGTGGTGACTTCAATGCCCAGAATGGCAGGCACTGCTGGGAGACAGTGAAGACATATTTTAGGGGGCAATAATGTGTGAGCTTATGAGCTCAGCATCAACAAACAGACCACTCCACTGAGGACAAGCCCATTCAGGCATGATCTCAGAGGCCTGGATCCAGAATATCTAGTTATTTATCTGTGTGAACCAACCTTGGCTTTCCTGAAGCCTAAGTCTATTTTCTTATCACCTCAGATAGAGTAGTGAGAATAGAAACCTAATTCATAGTGCTTAAAGTGTATAGCTAGATGAAGTAGGCCTGAATGTGTCAATTTATCAAAATCGGGTTTTTGTTTTCCATTCAGAGCTGAGAAATTATGAACTTGAATGAATTTGTTTATGTTCATGTTTCCGTTGTCAGATGAAGATTTATTATTTTTTCATTTTTATTATTTTTTAGAGAGATTTTTGCTATAGGGTGCGTGCCTTGCCAGAAAGACAGAGAAAGTGAGAAATCACCCCCCTAGTGGGAGTGGCCATACCACAATATCTTCCCCTCCATTCTGCTTTCAGGATTTTGAGCACATGTGCACATATGCCCAGCGTGAGTTTCAAGCCACCTGGTCTAAGACTCAAAATGCGGTTGGCCATGTGAGAGTCCAGCAACGTAGCATTACACCATCTGCTGGTCCCCAGATCAAGATTTCTTTTATTTATTTATTTATTCTTTTTTTTTTTTTTGAGAAATTTTTATGATAGGGTGTGTACACTCCATTGGGGAGACAGAAAGTGAGAAATCCCCCCGAACGGGGGATGGCCATGCCCAATTCCTTCTCCTCCATTTTCCTCTGGGAATTTCGGGCATGCATACACAAGCCCCCAACATGAGTTTTAAGCTGCTGGGTCTGGGACTCGAAGTGTGGTCGACTACATTGGAGTCCAACGACATAACCATTTTGCTATCTGCTGGTCCCCAGATTAAGATTTATTAACCTGAGTTTGATAGGCTTCCTAGGAATTGTGGTTATGGGAAAATTTGTATGTAAATACATCAGTGCACTTCTGAGAAAGTTTATATTTTCCTAATGTTTTCAAAGGTGACCCCAAACAAATTAAGAAATTCTTCTTTAGAATAATATGCCATTTTTGTGTGGCTCAAACTTTTTATTTTATTACAAATATCAAAACATATATTTTTAAAATAAACAAAAGTTGCCTGACTTTTGAATGCTATGATTTTCTTCTAAATATAGTATTATGCTGATTACTTTATGTCTCACACTTAATGTCCCTTTATATCCCTTGAATAGATTCTTACAAAATGTTTTCTAAATATGACCACTTTTCATGTCAATAGTTTAAAAACATATTTTTCAAATGTCTGAAGTCTGACGTTAACTGACGTTAAGTCCGTGGCACTGACTCTGTTTCCATTTTAATTGAAGCTACTCAGGCTACTCAATTATTCTCTGCCTTTCATTATTACAATTAAAAATAACAAATCAAAATCTTAAGAATGGGAAAAAGTGTCCCATTTGTCCAAAATTACAGACTGGACTTGGAACTGTTCCATTTAGTTGTCAGACTCAACTTTCCTTGATTTATTTCTGGATGAATCCTTAAGAAAACTTAGGAAATTTTCAAAATAAATTTCTTGTCCTAAAATTACAAAACAGGCATTTGTCATATTTGTTACATTGTATATGTTGTTGTCTCACATGTGGTGAAATGTAGCTATGCCTTGGATTTTCCAGTATGGCACTATTGAAAATAGTATGCATCATAATATTCCAGAACTTCAAATATTTCATCATCATCTTAAACTAAGCTTCTCACAGCACTTTTACACTTGGAAAAGAGCTTCCTAGTCTCCAGATTTTTCTTTCAGGAAACAAACAAAAAAAATTTTAATAGATATTTTTGCTACAGGGCACTTGTTATCACCAGAGAGACAGAAAGAAACAGACAGAAAGCAAGAAATCACCCCTCCGGGGGGGGGGGTGGGCACACCACAATCCCTTCACTTCCATTCTCCCTTTTGTATTTGTGCACACACATACACATGCCCAGCATAAGTTTTAAGCTGCTGGGTCCAGGACTTGAACCGTGGTGAACTACATGGGAGTCCAGTACTGTAAGCATTATGCCATCTGCTGGTCCCACACTTTTTATATTTATTTGACACATAAAGCTTTTGGCATATATTTTGCAGGCATTGACTTAATTTTATCCGTGCCAAAGTGTTACCATAATTACTCCAGAGAGGGGTTTGAAGTGATCTCTTATTGCCAGTTACTGTCACTTTATATTTTGTTATTTCAATCATTTTATGAGTTGGAACACTGGAAGGGTAGTTTGGGGATAGGATCTGCATATGAGAATAAATAGGATCTAAGGGCAGACATACATTTTTCTCCTGTGAGAAAGTCTTGGTGGGTTTTACAGCTACAGTATTTCCATCTAGCACCCTTTTCGATTATTTCTGAGCTTCTAGACATGGTCTAACGATTTGAACTGACAATAAATCCTGCTTCTAGATAGCTTTTTTATTGTAGTTATTCTTCCTTCTTTCTTTTCTTTTTAAAAAATAATAATTGGCCACCTAGTACATTCTAGTCTTTTACTAGGCATTGAAGTTAAATAGTAAGTGACCTCATTGATCTTACTTCTAGCCAAAGGAGGGAATAGCAAAAGAAATAAAAGGTAAACACAAGGAGTAGCAGGTGGTAAAAACTGTAATGGAGAAATGAAGGAAGGGAGAGGGAGAAGGACTAGTGGTTACATTTCAGAGTCAAGGTGTCTTAGTTTGGACGGCTGTAACAGAATAACATAATCTGAATGGCTTAAGCAACACTTAATTCTCCCAGTTTTGGAGACTGAAAGCCTAAGATTTTGTGTCATGTAACTGGTATATGTAGTGTCTAGGGTAAGTGTTTTCTGGTTTACAAAATGACTGTTTTCTTGTACCCTCATATGACAGAGCGCACAGCTAGTCTCTCCCTCTCTCTCTTTTATTATTATAATGGCATTCATTCCCTCAGAAGAGCCCCACTTCCATCACCTAATTCCTTTCTAAGATTCCATTTCCCAATACCATCACATTGGGATTAGAGTTAAACATTTAAATTTGGAGGAGTACACAGACTTTTAGTCTATAACCAAAGACCTCACTGAGAAGGTGACCTTTGAATAAAAACTTGAAGGAACTAAAAAATTAAGCTAGACTGATAACCAGAGGAAGAAAATTATAAATAAATGCAAAAGCTCAGAGGCAGGAGGACGAAACATGGAAGGAACATGCATAGTATGTTTGAGAAGAAACAAGGCGCGAAATGTGGCTAATGCTAAAAGGGTAGAGGAAATAAGGTCAGATGGGTGCAGGAAGGTAGATTGTGCTGAATTTTGTAGATCATTATAAGGGTAATTAAGTTGATCCTCTTATTTTTTCCATGAGGGAGAGAGACAGAGAAAAAGGAAGAGAGGGGACCAGCAGTTAGCATAATGGCTATGCCACTGGACTCCCACGTAATCAACTACGGTTCACATCCCGGACCCAGTGGCTTAAACTCACGCCGGGCACGTGTGCATGCGTGCCCAAGATCCTGAGAGGAGAATGGAGGAGAAGGGATTGTGGCATGGCCATCCCCCCTGGGGGGTGATTTCTCTCTTTCTATCTCTCTGTCTCTCTCTGTCTGGCGAGCGCACGTGCCCTGTAGCAAAAAAAAAAAAAAAAAAAGAAAGAAAGAAAGAAAAAGGAAGAGAGATGGTCACCCTCAACAGGGTCCCCAGGCCACAATCCACCCCTAGTCTCAGCCAGCATGTACATGCATATCCAGCATGCCCAGGGAGGGTTTCCTTTCACTGCCACCCTTTAGGGTCACCCTTACAGCACTAATTCACTTTTTGACTAGCACTAATTTATTGCACCAATCTGTAAAGCAAGAACAGATCTTAGACCTCAGTGGTTGGTCATATAGAGCTTTCCATGAAGACATCTAAGGGGTGGGTAAAACAGAGATGAGTGGAAGTCTAGACCACCTGTTTATGTAATTTACCTATCCCTTCGAGACTTGCCTTTGGTCCTGAATATCAAAATTTCTGTTATAGAGAACCAGCAGTTAGCGTAATGGCTATGTCGCTGGACTCCCACGTAGTCGACCGCGGTTCGCGCCCTGGACCCGGTGGCTTAGAACTCACGCCGGGCACGTGTACATGCGTGCCCAAGATCCCAAGAGGAGAATGGAGGAAAAGGGATTGTGGCATGACCATCCCCCCTGGGGGGTGATTTCTCGCTTTCTGTCTCTATATCTCTCTCTCTGTCTGTCTGGCGAGTGCACACGCCCTATAGCAAAAACCTCTCAAAAAAAAAAATTTCCATTATAAAGTTAATTGCTGCTGTGCTCACCTTCTTTTATGACAGCAGAACTGACAATACCCAGTTCACAATGGACAGCTGCCGTCAGTCACTTGATGTCCCATGAAGAAAACTCGGTCTCTACTAGGACAGAGTAGCACTCCAAGAACTATTTTTTTCAAATGAAAGGTAGTTCTGGGACCAGCAGTGGGTATAATGGCTATGTTGCTGGACTCCCATGTGGTCAACCGCGGTTCAAGTCCCAGACCTGGTGGCTTAAATTCACGCTGGGCACATGTGGGAGCATGCCCAAGATCCTGAGAGGAGAATAGAGGAGAAGGGATTTCAGCATGGCCATCCCTTCTGGGGTAGAGGGGTGATTTCTCACTTTCTGTCTCTCTCTGTGTGTCTGTCTGGCGAGCACACGTGCCCTATAGCAAAAACCTCTCCAAAATTAAAAAAAAAAAAAAAAGAAAGGTAGTTCTATCTTTCGGAAGGCAGATCCTTGTTCTAAAGCTTTAGAGGCCTGATCTTTAGTTCCCTTATTGGGGTTTACTAAGGAATACACAGAATATTCTAATCCACAGTGGGTATCTCTATTATTGTAAGATACACTGTCCTGTGTGAACTACAGGGCAGGGCTGCTGCTATCTCAGCATGAATAGGCTGTAGTCTCCTCTTGTTCTAGGTCCTACCTGAAACTGGCAGTTTCATGGGTTATCCAGCATATGGGAAAGTGGGTTGATGCATAGTCTCAAGTAGTATGTGCTACCTGGGCCAAAGAGGCCCAGCAAGTGCTGTGCTTCTTGTAAGAGGTAGGGAGAGCCAGATACAACTTGTTCTCGATTGTCCTTTATTGTATTGGGGAATATTCTAGAATGCCCCAAACTGAACATGTCCCCAACGGATGGGGTTCACTATCTTTGTAAGACTTATCTTCTATCTCTTAACACTCAAGTTTCTTACTAGATTATCAAGGCTCCTTTCTATTTCTTGCCTACCAAGTCCAATTCGCATGTCATCAGTTAGTAGATCAACATGATGATGAGTGTAATGTCAAGACTATCGACATTCCTGCAGACTCTTTTTATTTTTACAAGTCTTTAATTTTATAAAATTTATTTTATTATTATGCTTTGTTTTAAAGTTTTCTATGGGGCATAAGTGCTCACCAGAGAGAAGCAGAGAGAGAGAAAGAGAGGGAAAGGGAGAAAGCAAGCCTCTAGGACTAGGACTTGAACCACAGTCAGCCATGTGGGAGTCCAGCACACCAACCACTATGTCACCTGATGGCCCTGCTTGTAGACTCTTCTATGAAACAGAGTTGGCGAGCTTTGACCTGGGGAAACTAATGAATGTGTACTGCTATTTTTCATGTGTAAAGGTGTACTACTTTTGATATGGATCAAGAAGGGAACACATTCCTCAGATCAATAGTTCTATATACTATGCTGGAAGCTGGGCTGATGTATTCCAGTAAAGATATCATATCTGGCACAGCCGCTATGATAGAACCTACCTATTGGTTAAGTTTACTGTAGCCCATTGTTCACTATCTGCTTCAGTTTGAGCATTTTTTATTTTTGTTTCCTGCAGGGGCAGACAGATAAATTGAAAGGTATTATAAAGGGACAACCATTCTGTGATCTTTAAGGCCTTGAGGTTGACAAAATATCTACAGTTTATCCTGGGATGCAATACTACGAATATTGCGAACTTTATATCCAGTCATCCTTCACATGTCTGAGATTCCCCTTTACTAGTTAACTGTTACTTTGGCAAGTGACTGCAGGTCCCTTTAGGGAATGCTCAGGGGAACATTGCATTCTTCACCTCTGGTGACATTGTAGACTCTTAAGCCTCTCTTTCAATCCATAAACCCATGGTTTTTGAGGTATTGAAGAGTTTTTCTGATGTTCATGAAATGAAGTATGGGAACACTTGATGTGGTTTGAGTACAGTGCTAGAGTGAAAAAAAATGTCACAACATTCATCATTGGGTTTAAATTAATACCTCAGTGCCAGATAAATAAAGTATAAACTGTAAATTCTTCAGTGTTTTGATTCCTAGAAATTGTCATGATCTCTATCTAGTATAGATTATTAATTTAAGTTACTTTAATTGTATTTTAACAGCTTTAGCTAAAACATGAATTACATGAATTTTTTGTACTATCTTAAAAACCTGTCACTATAAAGTTGGAGGTTTTTGTTGTTTTAATTATGTATAGTAAGTCCACTCTGTGCCCAGATCCACGCTATACACAATAATATCTTACTTCCTATTCACAATGACTCTGTGAGGTAGGTATTTGATGAATGTAGATGAGGAACCTGAGACCTAGAAATGTTATCTTTCTTATTTTTTAATAAAATAGTCAGTAGATGAAAGAGTCAGAATTTAAACTCGGGTCTCCTAACCCTAAATCCAAGGCTTTTTCTGCTATTCCATAATTATCTTCCTGAATCTGGGTTATTTTATCTTTCATCCCTCCCCATTTCTCTTAACTGATGTGAACTTCAAATAACACAAAATCGATCATTTTCAAATGTAACATTTGCAACGTAGTCTACACTTACATTATTATACAGCCCTCATCTCTAGATCTGAAGAGGAGACCTTGTACAGATAAAGCAGCTGTTCTCAATTCCTCCCTTCTCCCAGGCCCTGGCAAGCACTAATCTGCTTTCTGTCTTTAAAGATAGAAATTGAAGTAAAAAATAAATTTTTAAAAATCCAATACCCCTTATAACACTCAACAAACTAAGAATAAGAGGAAATTACTTTGGCAAAATAAAGACCATCTCTGAAATACAAAAAAAAAAAAAAAAAAAAAAAAGATTCACCTATTCTGGACATTTTATCTAAGTGGAATCAGACATGATCTTTCATGACTGGATTCTGTCACTTTGAATAATGTTTTTGAGGTTCATTCGTATTGTGGAATTAGAAAGAGCTTAGGTGACTAAAGAAGTGACCCAGTGGGTAAACGGACCAAGCGAAATCTTACAGGACTTTTTTGGCTGGTTCGTTTCCAGCACATCAGTGTAGAGAGCAGCCCTACTACATGTCTCAGTGCCTTACACCTCTGATATAAAAGTCTGAACACAGAAAATGTACTTTTTCTCAGAGGCTTAGAACTACAAAACTATTTTCCCATGTCAAAGGGGAAAGTGCTCATCTTGGGAAGGAGAAAATTTCCAGTCATTTGGCCAAGGAATGCCATGCATGGATCCCTCAGCCATCATAGCCATCTTAGACAATGCTCTGAGAAAGAGATCACTGAATTGCAGCGCATGAACCATTATCTGGAAACTCTTTTTTTTTTTTTTTTTTAAGGTTTTAACCATAGGCTAACTAGGGAAAAATAGAGAGGGAAAGTGAGAAATTACCCTGCCCCCAGGAGGATGGCCACACTGCAATCCTTTCTCCATTGTCCTTTCTGGATTTTGGATATGCACGCACACATGCTCTGTGTGATGTACAAGTCACTGGATCCTGGACTTGAAGCACCATTAGGCACGTGGGAAAGGAAACCAGAATCTTAACCACCAGGATATCTGCTGGCCCCTACCTGGAACTCTCTTACAAGTATTCACGCAAGAATTTTCTGTCAGACAGAAACTAAAGAAGACTCAAACAATATCCCATTTCTTTAGCTGTTACTTATAACAACATTGGCCTCTATACCTCATTTTATATTTCCATGAAAAAATTTAATCAATATGCAAAGAAATAAAAGTTGCTAAGAGTTGGAAAAACATTTAAACAAGAGAAATAGGTCATTCTTTCCCCTACGTTGACCTGAGCTTCTCAGCTATTTCTCCCCAACCTGCTTTGATCTTGGAAAAAGAAGATGTGCTATAAAATCTATTCTCTCACCACTTCTCTGTAGGACAGGGAGATATTTGCTCAATTCATAGCTAAACTAACTAGTAAGATCTGTAAGATCTATTATACCATATCATTGAGTGGTTATAAGGATCACATGGGATAATGCTGATAGCTAGCATGTATGTGAAATACCTGGTAAACTAGAATATTCCTTGATCACGGGTTAGCTATTCCCATTAATGCATTAATGGGTCTGAGGGCCTGTGAGGTCTGGCCTGAATTAACCCTCTGGGTATTTGTAGAGGATATTTGTCAATTTGTAGAGGGCAAGCTTTCAGGCCAGGACTCTTCAGCAGCTGTTTGGCATCAGGGCTGTTCAGTTTTATTCAGAGAAAATACTTGCCCACTTTGAAAAAGGGACATTTTAAGATTTACAAGAATTCTTATCTTCTTCCAGAAATAACCATCCCTGGGGAGTTGCTTTAGTAGGGTAAAGTGACCGAAATTCTAACTGTGAGGCCGGGCGGAGGTGGGGTGGGCAGAGGGAATCTCTGTGCCAGTAGGGGCCATAAATCTGTAAGAAGAATTTATCTGTTCTGTTTCAGAGTTTGGCTGAAAAGCCTTTGAGTCTTTCCAAATTCTCCAGATGCCCATATTTAATGGTTGGCTGGCCTTGTTATGTAGCATAACCAAATTGCCATTTCACAACCATCTTCAGTCCCTGGAATCTAAAACAACAAAGCCAGAAGCTCTGAATTGTGCTCTACGAAGCGTGAACAAATCCATTAAGTGTCTGATTCAGTTTCGTGTGATAATGGAAGGTCTGAAGTACTCATGAAGGATTCCTTTTACTTATAAGAAACTTGGTATTGTACAGAAGGTATATATCTCATTACCAAAAAGATAGAGTAGCTTGGAGGGGCTATGCTTTCTTTTTGTTTCTGTATTATATCCAATATCTTCATTATCAACAGTAGCAAAATAGAGAAGGGAAATATTTTGTATAAAGCTATGTCGGTTAAATCATGGTAAAGCTCAGAGGCAAAAGTTTCCTGCCTAACAGGAAAATTCGTATATGACTATGTGAAAGGACCATTTATACGAGGAGTCTTCAAAAAGTTCACAAAAATGCATATGATAAAAAAAAAACTATGCAAGGATTAAATATGTTTGCACTAAAATAAAGTTGTACTTTAATTACACTTTTCCCCACAAACTTCTGAGGTCCCTCTCAATCATTCTGTGTCTTATCTTTTATCTCTGTTTAATAAATACCATAGGATGGTGTTATCCTACTGCAGAGAACTACTGGGAAGACTATCGAAGTTATTGTTTAAATATACAAAGAACTCTTCTTTAGTTGGAGATACTGTTCTCATTCAACAAAGTAAGAATACAGAAAGTTATTTATCAAATATTTGGGGGAACATAAATTTATCATATAGATATTTTGAGAGAATTAGAGTATAAAGACAAGCAAAACAACAAAAGCTATAATAAATATTTAATTTAGAAGCATCTAAACTCATCCTTTCCTCCTCCATTCTGGGTCTATGCAAGAGGAGTCCATCCACCTGCATCCGTGTTTTCTTGGTTTCCTCTGTCCTACTTTGACTTTCTTCCTTTCTCCTCTCCCGGATCCTTTCCACGGCCGTCTAAACACACTCAGGTATCTCTCCTTTAAAAAACATTTCTTCTGCAGTTCCCATCTGAATCCATCTACCACTCCTACTTCCCTACATCCCTTCTTCCTTTCACAGCTAAATGGTCACAGAAAGTTTTCTCGAGCTGTTCTCTTGATGTTTTTGTGTTCTATTCACCCTTTAGCTTAGTGCAGTCTGGCTTTTGCCCGCCTTACTCAATTGGAAATGCACTTGCTAAAGTCACTAGCAACCTTTGTTGCAAAATCCGGACGGTTTTAGATCCTTCTCAAGTTGAACACTTGGTAGCTTTTATCATGCCTGGTTGCTTCCCTTGGGTTCCTCCGTATCCACTCCTTGATTGCCTGTTCTTCAGTGATGGTATTCTGGTCAGCACAGGAGTCAGGGGCTGATGCAGTGATAGCATAATGAGGGAGATACTGAACTGGTTAGGCGCACAAATGGCACTCCTTGCAGCTTAACGGCAAATATACTTGTGAATGGAGCCTTCACATCTGTGGCCAGACCATGCCTTGCTCTGGTAGCTTTACTTCTCATATACTTTGAGGGGAAAAAATCATGCAGGATTCCAGGGACCTGTCTCCCTGAGTGGAAACTTAAAAGATGGAGGTTAGAGGAATGAACTAACACCAGCCCCTGTTGCTGCAGTTTATCTCAAGGCCACAATTGGCACTTACTGTCTCTTTCTTCCACTTTTTATTCTCAATTTCTCCCAGCTTTCACTTCTACTGGCCTTGATGACTCATCTGGGGATAGGTTCAAAGCTTTTGTTCCTGAGGGATCTGATCCCATGGCAATATTTTTCTCATGCTGGATTTTGGGACTTGTTTATGAATAGTTATAATTGAACATGTATCAAGATATACCCACGTGGATCATCTGGTCATCAGAGTTCCACACAGATTTCCCCCTGCCCTCATTGTGTAACAGCAGTCCTTCTTCCTACTGATCAGGACTGTTCTTCCTAACAAAATGTTGACATCTTTTCCAGTCTGCTGGTCTCTGTATACAAAGAATCCAAAATACCCAGGTGGCAGTTACAGCTTATAGTTCCTTGCAGAGTTTAGAATTGTAGGGATGGCAAGAAGGGGCCACTCCTACTTCTGCCCCTTGGTTCTCAAGGTGCTACAAATGGTGGCTGGCAGCCACCTCCCAACAACTGAAAAGAATGCCGTGTCGTGAACAGAGATCTGAGTGGTGCATCTCTGGCTGCCATAACCATTTTTCTTTTCCATCCCTTCCACTCACCCTTCCTTCCTTCCCTTCCCCCCCCCTTCTTTCTAATTGCCAATGGGCATGTACACTCAGCTGAGAGAGCAAGGGAGAGGGACAGTGAGAAAGTACTCCCCATGGGGCATGGTCATGCTGCAACCCTTCCTCCTCCATCGCTTCCTCCATTCAGGATTTTGGGCTTGCATGCACACACACCCAGCATGTTTTTCAAGCCACTGGGTCTAGGACTCCAACACTGCAGCTGGCCCTATAGGCAACAGCTGGGGATTTCTGTATTGGCTTTTCTTACTTTTTAAATTATGGTTTTTTAGTATGATCTCTCTCTGTGCTCCATTTTGTCTAATTTTGTTAGCTTTATCTTTCAATTCACTATTCTTTAACTGATTACTCTTCTGCTTAGTCCTTATGGTATTACGGCATGTATTCTCTTTCTGTTAGATTTTTATTTATTTTATTTTTTTTTTTGAGAGGTTTTCGCTATAGGGCGCGTGCGCTCGCCAGACAGACAGAGAGAAACATAGAGACAGAAAGCGAGAAATCACCCCCCAGGGGGGATGGTCACGCCGCAATTCCTTCTCCTCCATTCTCCTCTCGGGATCTTGGGTATACACGCACACGCGCCCGGCGTGAGTTTTAAGCCACCAGGTCTGGGACGCGAACCATGGTCGACTACGTGGGAGTCCAGCGAAATAGCCATTATGCTAACTGCTGGTTTCCCTCTTTCTGTTAGATCTTAGTTGTCTGTTCTTTTTAACACTGTTCTGAACTTTTTGGGATTTTCATTATGTCTTTCATATCTTGAGTTATTTTAAACAAACTTACTTTATATTATGAAATTATTCTGTTCTTTGTAATTCTGAGGGTATCCCTTGGCTAATGACCAGATCTACTGACTGTCAGGGTGAATTTTTTCCTTATTTTATAATTATGGACTATAAACTCTTCTTTAGCAGGACTATATCACTGAGAATCTTATGCTGCCTAGGCTGAGTGGTTTCTGAGCCCTGTTCTTGGAAATTTTCACCAAGTAGGTCAAGGATAGAAGCTGGAAATCTGGGCTTCAGTTTACATATTCAATTAGGTAAAAGATGCACATGATTAAAATTTGGACCATACTAATGGGTAAATGCTAAAAAGTCAGTCATTGTCCACTCATCCCTTTAGGCTCCCTAAATTTCCTTCGCTAAAGGTAGCCACTACAAACAGTTCTTTAAGGATTCATTTGGATAAAGTCCATTTATTTATTTATTTAATCTATTTATTTGTTGTCATTTTCAAGCCACTGGGTCTTGGGACTTGAACTGCGGTCGACCATGTGGGAATCCAAAATTATTCTGTTCTTTGTAATTCTGAGGGTATCCCTTGGCTAATGACCAGATCTACTGACTGTCAGGGTGAATTTTTTCCTTATTTTATAATTATGGACTATAAACTCTTCTTTAGCAGGACTATATCACTGAGAATCTTATGCTGCCTAGGCTGAGTGGTTTCTGAGCCCTGTTCTTGGAAATTTTCACCAAGTAGGTCAAGGATAGAAGCTGGAAATCTGGGCTTCAGTTTACATATTCAATTAGGTAAAAGATGCACATGATTAAAATTTGGACCATACTAATGGGTAAATGCTAAAAAGTCAGTCATTGTCCACTCATCCCTTTAGGCTCCCTAAATTTCCTTCGCTAAAGGTAGCCACTACAAACAGTTCTTTAAGGATTCATTTGGATAAAGTCCATTTATTTATTTATTTAATCTATTTATTTGTTGTCATTTTCAAGCCACTGGGTCTTGGGACTTGAACTGCGGTCGACCATGTGGGAATCCAAAACCTTAACCACCACACCCCTGCTGGTCCCAAAGTCCATACTTTTAATATATGTTTCAACTGATTTTGGCCCACCATGCTTAGAAAGCCTCTGACCTGGTTCTATGTCCTCATCTTTCTTTATAGTCTTCCTTCCCTTGACATCCTTTATGCTGGTTGTCCAATGTCCCTGATAGTTTTCATTCTTTCTTCTTGGTTCATGCCTCTTACTTATCCCGACTTCTTAATGTGGGCAATCCCTAAGGGCCCCTTGCTCTTTCTTTTTGTCCTTATTTTCTGCTTTGTCAATTCCCTCTAGACCCATGAGTTACTCAGAAAATATATTTGTTTCTCAATCTCTTTCTCCAACATCTTGAGCTAGCCACAGACCAGTATTTTTTTCTACTTGTTAGACATTGCTGCCTAGTTGCCTGAGAGTATCTCACATTTAACATGCAAATCAAATTCATCTTCCTATCAACTAAACTACTCATCCTTCTTCCTACTCTCCTTACAGCCTGCCATCATCATCGACTCATTTTTTGCCTCTTTAATGTTATTGCGCCCCAAAGTGTTTTGTTACAGGTTTTCTCACAGTAGTCTCACTTATGTTTCCCACTCCCCACTGCCCATAAGGACTCTTGATGGCAGCAGCTATATTATCTTTATTTATTTGTTTTCAGCACCTCATTCCCTCTCTGATACATAGTAGGCATTTTATAGTTATGTTAGACTAATGAATATTGGTCAATTGGTCAATGCTCAAGTTTTAGTTTTTGTTTTTAGGGATTTCTTTTTCCCATAGGCATGTGCACTGCACACATGTGTGCAAGAGAGAGAGAGGGAAAGTAAGAGATCACCCCCCACGGGGGATAGTCATGCCTCCACTCCCTTCTTGGAATATTGGTCACACATGCATTGTACCTGACATGTACCCCAAACCACCTGGTCTGGGATTCAAACTGCTCAGTCAGCCATGTGAGATCCAGCCACTTTAACCTGAGTACCACCGGCTGGACCAAAGTTCACATTCTGAACATGGCAGTCAAGATCTTCCACTTCTACTTTACATTTCCTTTAATTAAGTTCCCACATTTATCCCTTGCTTCAACCAAACTAAGCTATGACTGTTCTCCCCAATGTATATTATACCTTTTTTTTTTATCCCTTGGTATCAGCTTTTTTTCCTACTTGAAATGCCCATCTGTTCCATGGCTGCCTAGCAACATCCTACAGATTCTTGAGGCTCATCCTAGATGTCTCCTTTTTCACCAAGCCTTCCTAAATTCCTGAGGCCCTGGGTTCTCACATTAGGATTGTACCACTCTTATAGAACTGGTTACAATCTTACTTATATTAGACTAAATTTAAAATTTCAGGATTTCTGTTGTGGAAAGGACTTTGGAGGTTAGATCTAAGACAATCTTGTATTTTACAGGTAAGGGACCTGAAGCTGAGAGAGATGTCTTTTTTTTTTTTTTTGGAGAGTTTTTTGCTATAGGACACGTGCGCTTGCCAGACAGAGAGAGACATAGAGACAGAAAGCGAGAAATCACCCCCCAGGGGGGATGGTCACGCCGCAATCCCTTCTCCTCCATTCTCCTCTCGGGATCTTGGGCACACACGCACACGCGGCCGGTGTGAGTTTTAAGCCACCTGGTCCGGGACGCAAACCGCAGTCGACTATGTGGGAGTCCAGCGGCATAGCCATTACGCTAACTGCTGGTTCCCAAGATGTCTTATTCAAAATTGAACGTTAGCCTGTGACCAGGAGAGTCAGACTTACAACCCAACTCTGCAGAATCCCTTCACAGGCTATGATGTCGTGCAATCCATTTATCTTTTCTTCTAGACCAAAGATTAAGGGTTAAATTTTATTCAACTTTGCTTTCCATGTAATATCTAATATGGTACCTTTCATATAGTAGGCTCACAAAATTACACTGGGTAATGGAATCTAACTTTCCAAGGAGCATTTAACATGCTAGTTAACAGAGATATTTAACCAATCTTAACCCAAGTTCCCTGGAAAACTAAGTGACGGGCAGAGATTACCTGCTGAGGCAAGAGTGAGGAGAAAGAGCATTAAGGCCATGAGCTTTTGGAAGCAATACACTGGCCACTGCTTTCCAATGAGCCAGGGAGACCACGAGGCCATGTGGCTACTGCAACTGCATGCCCACTTGGGGATCTATGGACAGGCTGTATGGAAAAACCATGGAAGTTCTTAAAATGGACTTACTGTACCCACTCCTTTCCATCTCCTGTTCCCCATTGATCAAAGTTATTGCCCTACTCTTTCTGATATACCCACTGGCCCCTTTGATGACTCATTGGAAAGTTAGATTCCATGCCCTGTGGGGAGCTTTCTCAGTGACTGAGAATTGAAAAGGATACATATAGATGTGCCTGATAAAACATCCTGAACCTAAGCCTGTTCCTCAAGCCTGTTACCTAAGGTTGTTACTGCATTTGTTTTTGAAGTACATTGGTGCTGGGAACCAAAATTTGTGCCAGTTTTCTCTAGGAAACAGGCTGAGGCAGGGATAATTTTAAATGTTTGATACAAAATGGTGTTTATGAATAAGAACACTGGTATAGTTTGAGTCTCAGACCTGATCACCGGAAAATCACATCAGACCCTTGTGCATGTGTGCCCAAAATCCCTAGAGGAGAATGAAGGAGAAGGGAATGTGGAGTGGCCATTCCCCCTAGGGGGTGATTTCTCACTTTCCCTTTCACAGTCTCTCTCTCTAGCAAGAACACGTGCCCTATGACAAAAATCTTTTTAGAAAACGAGTAAGAACATTAAAATATACATTGAACAAGTTCTGATTTTTTCCCTCAAGAAAAATTTGCAAATCCATATGTGACTCTTAAAAATCACCAGATTTCTATGTTTTCTCATACAATGTTATGAATCAGCATTAAAAGATCTATAAACTGGGGTTAGCAGATGACATCACAGTTACATGGCTGGGCTCCCACACGGCCAGCTGCAATGTGAGTACCAGACCCAGTAGCTTGAAAATCATGCTGGGAACATGTGATGTAAGCCCAAGATCCAAGGAGGAGAACAGAGAAGGGACTGTAGCATGGCCATCTCCCCTGGAAGGGAGGGTGATTTCTCATTTTCCTCTCACTATCTCTGTTTCTCTCTGGTGAGCAAGTACCCTATGGAAAAATATTCTTTAAAAAACTAAAAAAAAAAAACAAAAACAACAAAAAACCTCTATAAACTCCTCATTAAATTACTCAATAGAAGAGGACTTCAAAGAGTATGTGGAAAATGGAATTAAAGTACGAGTTTGTTTTGCCACAAAAATATTTTGAAACACACGCATCGTTTTTCAATAATACACATCTTCTATGAACTTTCTGAAGACTCAGCGTACAGTACCAAAAATATTCATCTTTTAAACTCTTTACTCTGTCTTCATATGTAACTCATACCTTTAAAGAAAGTTGTTCACCAGTGCATATGACAAAAAACACTTAAGCAGTGGGAAGAATTCTCTCTTTCAAATAAGTGGTTTTACCTACTTACAAAAAAAACTTGAGAACTTGGACACACTTCAAGAGCCTCTGAATATTTTTCTTCAGCAGAAATTCCAGCCCAGACGTTCAAACCAGCCCAGGTTTGTTTTGAAAGAGGAAATAAAGAAACAAATTTTGTAAAGAAAGGCCAACACTTGAAAGCAATTAATGGTGACAGGTCCAAGGATTTTGCTTCGTTTTATTATTAACATGACCACTCTTTC
>NW_006160041.1:5938884-5942760 GCF_000334495.1 Tupaia belangeri chinensis
AGATATTGGAGAAGAGAGAGAAAAAGAAAAGTCTGGGAGTCACAGATAAAACTCAACACAAAGGGGACATTTTACAGCTGAGTTAAGAGTAGAGAAGTAATTAAAGGATAAGCTAGCCACAAGAGATACTGCAAAGTTATCAGATAACAGATGACAAATGAAGGCCTAGGGAAATAACCATCAAACTTTGAAAGAAGCACCACAAAGGTGAGCTGACATAGTATTGGAGAAGTTGCTTTAAATGAATTTATACCAACAAACCTGGAATGACTGCATACTCGGTGCTCAAGTTATCCAATCATAAATATCTCAGGGTCTTGGAAAACAAGTGTAGGACCAGAAAACTAGGATTACTTTGTTCTAGTTTCCTAAAAAATGAGAAAGCTATTTCTATTTCTTTTTCTCTTTCTTTCTTTCTTTCTTTCTTTCTTTTTTTTTTTTTTTTTTTTTTCCAGGGATTTTTGCTACCGGGCATGTGTGCTTACTGGAAAGACAGAGAGACAAAGAAACAGAAAGAGAGAAATCACTCCCTGGGGGGATGGTCACGCTGTGATCCCTTCTCCTCTCAGGATATGGGGCACACACACACGTTCTCCCTGCATGAGTTTCAAACCTCTGGGTCCATGACTTGACCTGCTGTCGGCCATGTGGCAGTCCAGCGATGTAACCATTAGACCATCTGCTGCCCCTGAAATATACTTCTTATTTGCCAGATTACTTAAATGTTCTAGACCTCCACTTCTTTAAATTGGAAACTATTTACTAATTCATTTATTCATTGGAATTGCTTTGATAATGAAAGAAAGTAAGATATGCAAGCTAATGATACAGTCTAAATTAAAACAAAAGCTAGCGATTATTTAAATCTTTCTTCTTTGCATTTTCATTGCACTTTACACATAACTCTGTTAGACACATTAACATGTAGCATGATCAAAAAGTTTATGTCCAGTTTCTGGACTAGCATGTTAGATGCTTTCGAAGACAGACTGCAATTTATTTTTTCATGTGGTCCCACAACCCCAAACACTGATTAGCACCTAATTCATGCTTAATAAATAATTGCTGGATGAGAAAAGATTAGAACATAAGTTCCACAAGCTGTACTATAAATCAAAATGTATAGGGTGACATTTAACTAAGATGAATATAAACACTACATTTGACTCCAAATAATAAAGTGTACAGTTATAGGATAATGGTTAATTCCTAGTCCACAGTTCATGGTAAAATAAACATCTGAGAACTATAGTTAACTATAAAAAACAAGATACAGATGAGATTTCTAAAAATATTAATATTAATTTTATTAATAGTAGCATCATGGAAAATGATGGGAATCCAGGGAAATGATAGTTTCACTGCATTCAAGTCACATTTTTCATGGCATTCAAGTTACATTTTTTAAAGGAAATGACAAACTAGAGTAACTTCATGTAACTGCCATCCATAGGGTATATAGTACCCCCATGTTATATTGAAAGGAATTAATGGGCCCAGGTAGGGCTCTGGAAAGGAGAAAAATGAAAGACTAAGATAGATAAAAGCTATCTGGGGGCCAGATGGTGGTGCAGTGGTAAAATGTGATGCTCTACAAGGCAACTCCATATGGAAAGTTCCCCGATTCAACTACAGAATCCTCCCTAAGTTTGCCCATGGTCTAGGGCTGGTGGGGCTGAGGGTGGATTGAAGGTTCTCACTCTCTCTCTCTCCTTCTCCTGCTCATGGAGGAAAATTAAAAAACAAACAGGACCAGAAGATGGCATCATGGTTATGTCGCTAGACTACCATGTAGTTGACTGTGGTTCGAGTCCCAGACCTGGTAGCTTAAAACTCATGTCAGGCGCATGTACATGTGTGCCCGAAATCCCAAGAGGAGAATGGAGGAGAAGGGATTGTGGCATGGCCATCACCCCTTTCTCACTTTTTCTCTCTTTCTGTCGTTCTGGTGAGTGCACGTGCCATATAGCAAAAATCTCTTTTTTTTAAAAAAAAAAAAAGAGGGAAACAAAACAATATCCAGTGTTGTTCTTATAGGTGATATTTAGACTAATAAAAATGTTACTCCCAGTTGTAGCAACATGTCAGATTTGGATTCAGCAGAGAAGGAATGTTCTAAAGATAACAGCTGTTCAACAATGGAATGGACTCCTACAATAGATGGAGAGCTTGTGTCACACAGTGTCTGTGTCTTGTATGCCTGTCCATGCCTAGCATAACTCCACACACAACCCACATTCACTAAATATCCTTCACATGTGGATGTCAGGGGGCAAAATCATATTTAACTTTAAGTGTAGCCCTGCTCTGACCAGTAAAGTTTAGAATTGAGTCAGTTGTCTAGTGAGCTCCGGATTTAATTCACTGGGCACTCCTATAAGTAGTTTTTGTTGTACATGTACTCCTAATATACACATGTATTTATAAATTCCATAGTATACTATTGTACCATACAGCACATCTTATATGTGGTAATAAAACTGATATGTGGTGTAAAAGGTAAGCGGTATGAGATAAAGAAAAAGAAACGCTCACGTGTTTTCTTTCTGCACACCAATGTACCGCCAAGGCCGCCCTATTTTACAGTGTGCTAGTCTATAATGAAGGAGCTTGTCTCAAATACTTGCATATTTTGGACCTTTCTTAGTCAAAACTGTCTACATATCAATGTCAGTTTTTCCAGTCCCTTTTCCCCATGTCATAAATTTTTTAAAATAAATAAATAATAAGTTTAAGGGGACTGAAGGTTACATAGTTATTAAGGCACCGGACTCCCACGTGGTCAACTGCGGTTTGAGTCCTGGACCCAACAGCTTGAAAACCACATTGGGAGCATGTGTGTTGTATGCCCCAAATCCTGTGAGAAGAGAGAAGAAAGGATTGTAGCATGTCTATCCCCCCAATACAGTGAATTCTCACATTCCCTGTCTCTGTCTCTCTACTCTCTGGTAGGTACACATACCCTATGACCAAAAAACAGCAAAACAAATTTTTTTAAAATAACACACACAAATTGAAGTGATTTGGAGGAATTTCTAAATATGTATTTTATATAATAAAACAAGTCTTTTTATTTTATTTTATTTTATTTTGGAGAGATTTTCACTATAGGGCACATGCGCTCGCCAGACAGAGAGAGACATAGAGACAGGGGGGATGGTCACGCCGCAATCCCTTCTCCTCCATTCTCCTCTGGTGATCTTGGGCACGCACGCACACACGCCCGGTGTGAGTTTTAAGCCACCGGGTCCAGGACGCGAACCGCGGTCGACTACGTGGGAGTCCAGCGACATAGCCATTATGCTAACTGCTGGTTCCCACAAGTCTTTTTAAAAAAATAAATTTAAAAGTCAGATTTCTGTTGGCTTTGAATGATTTTGATTCACTTTTTAAATCTTGTGTCTCAAAAACAGATATTCCCTTATAAATATAATGTATTCTACAAAACTGCAACTGCATGGTGCTATGTTCAAAAGAGAATTTTAAGTGAATGCATGAGCAGGAAGTGAATCAACAACTCTTACTCCTTTCTGTCAAACTTTCAATTAAATCCTCAAGTCCCAACACAAACCCAGCAGTCTTGTTTGAATATTTAGATGCCTTCCTAAGAGATTTAAATTACCTTTCCATGAATTATTTTGCAATACAATATCACATGGTCCCATGATTCTTCTTTATTCATAATAACTTTCCTCCATGACCTAGTAATTGACTGGAATTTATTTTGTGCAAAATTCTGAGTCACTTCATTTTGTTGAAGTAAACTTTCAGCTAACCAGCAGAGGGCACACCGTGAGGCAAGGCAGCTTCATATCCGTGTTGTTGCTGTTATGTAAGTGGGCCAGAAAACTCCCACAAATTCAAATCTAGTTTTCA
>NW_006160041.1:5942791-5952215 GCF_000334495.1 Tupaia belangeri chinensis
AGGAAGAAGTGTGGTTCTAGTAGTTCAGAAAACCTGAACTGTAAGCAATGGCATTACTAGGAATCCAGTCTCTTGCCCAATATTTCTTGACATTCTAATAGTAGTAGAGGAGAGGGAGTTTCTATTGGACTAGTTCCTCTGTAGGTCTCCAGTGGCTCCTGCTTTGCCAGAAAAGAAATATACCCTGTGGATTAAGGCAAGCAGAAATGGTAAAATGGAGAGAAAAAGAAAAAATTTCTTCTACTGTGCACTCACTAAATCTGTTTCTCTCAGAGCAAATAGAAGACTTAACACTGGTTTGTAGATTCTTGTGTATCTCTTTTCCGGGTAACCTGAAATCCAATTATCAAGCGACTGAATCTGAATTTCTTCAACTGTAAAGAAGACAAGATACTAATATTACTACGACTGCCACCACTCTTACTACCTATTTAGCAGCTTCTGTTCTCTGTGCTCGATCTCAGTTAATCCTCACATCACACTTAAGGGGCAGGTTTTATTGTTTTCATTTTACAGTTGAGAATATTGAGTCTTAGAAATGTTGAAGAACTTGATCAAAGTCCATATAACTATTGTTAGAAGAAAACTTAGACAAAGTCTGGCTCCAGAGCTCTATGCTTGTCACCTATATTGAGAATAAGAAGGGTTATACCATCTCACGATTATAATTTCCTAAGTACTTTAACCTTTATTATCCCCACCACAGAATAATTCTGCGAGGTAAACAATGATAAATATGCACCTCCACACATCCCAATCCCTCTTTACCTCTTCAGCTCCCTTTAAAAAAAATTCATTAAACCGAAGCCCAGAAAATACAAAGGATTTTTCTAAGGTCACCTAGGAAATGAAGTGGGGGTTAAATGGTTTTAGTCCTTTGATTGCTACACATGCTGCTTTGTCACGTAGTGTTGAAGAGACCCAACTTTGCCTCTAACTACAATAACAAATTAGCCCTAACATGGTCATTTACACCCTGCAGTCTTTGCATAAGCAAAATAGGTGGGAATAATAACAATGATGAGTAGCCATGTTAACTACTTCATAGTGTTATTTACAAACATCAAATGAAGTGACATACGGAGATGTTTATGGGATAAATGAGCAACATATGAACCAATATAATTCTATTACTAGGATTACCCTAGGTTAGAAACTCAGTTATGTCTGATATCTGGCATAATCTCGAGACAGGGCAGGTTAGTGTCTAACATGCATCTCCTCACCTTCCAGTCCCCAGATAGTAGATGTTCTCTTGCTTGCTGACTTTGTTCTGCCTCAGAGAGGAATGTTGCTTGAAAAGGCATTACAAAGTATTTAGGAAACAAGTGATTATCCCTGTTTACTTAAATTTTTGGATGCAGCTGCTGGTCTCAACTGTCTCATGAGGTGGTAGTGACCTACTTGGGAAACCATCCACAGCTCATTCTTCTTTGAATGGATGTTGAAAGCAGTTGCTTTGGAACGAGACCTCAAAAACCAGAAGAGTTGTCATTACACCACTGTAAATTATTGTAATGCTCATTTGATACAGTTAATAAGGATCAATAAAGTAGTTTAAAAGGAGGAAAGAGAGTTTTTGCACAGGCCCAGGACAAAGGAACAAGAAAGTACTGCTTTCTTCCTTTTATTTTTTTGAGAGATTTTTGCTGTAGGGCACACACACTTGTCAGAGAGCCAGAAAGAGAAAAAACTATCCCCAGAAGAATTTTATGGCCATACCACAATCCCTTCTCCTCCATTCTCCCCTAGGGATTTGGAGCACGCACACACATGCACTCACCATGAGTTTTAAGCTGCTGGGTCTGGGACTTGAACCACAGTCATATACATTACGAGTCCAGCAATGTAACCATCATGCCATCTGTTGGTCCCAGTACCACTTTCTTACTGCAATTTGTAAAAGTAAAATTAGATTGCTTCTATTCTTTTAAGGAACTGTCTAAGAAAAAGTAAGTGTATATTGTATCTTGTGATACAAAACATGAAAAGCATTGAAAGAAACAGGCAACCATTTACTTGCTAGATTTATTCATTCAGTTCAATGGTTTTGATTATCTTCACTGTACCAGGCACTGGAAATGGAATGCTGAACTGTGATAGGTGGCCAGATAGAAACAAGCGGGCAGTCTTGAGATAACAGAAGGACATCTGTCACATCAGTTACAACTTATCGGGAGTTGCAACCAGACCCTCTGCGAGAACTACTTCTTCCCACCTGGCTGGGAAGGTTGTTATCTTCCCTCCCCTCATCCCAAATATACACACGGAAATTCACCACCTGGATGGGATGGTTGGTCAACATCTTAATTCTCACTGGGACAATAAATGAAAAGGACAACTCATGCACATATAGATGCTCATACCTTCAAAGTTCACATCGGATACATGTGATTAGATGATAAAATTCCTCACCTGTGTGAGAGATGCACAAGTGCAGAGAAAAGCCAACAAAATCAAAGAAGCCAGATACTATGACAGATCTTCCCCTGTGAAATATTCATTACCAACTCTCAAGATTAAAGCTATACCTAAACCCGTGCCCAGTGCAGTTGTCCATCTCTGGCAGCTGCCCACCTGCATACCTTTCTGGCATGGGAGTGTATTCCTTTTCTATTAAAATTTTCACTTTTCTATTAAAACTTCCCTTTTTCTACTTTATAAGTATTTGTGGTTTTTCATTCTGTGTCTCAGGGTAGGTCTCTAATCTTTGAGTGCTGGACCCAAAGAACCAAGGATTTTATGCAACACAGCTCAATTCTCTCCCATCCAATAACAGAACAAGGCAGATAAGTTGGCTATACTTTCATGGAATTCACATTCCAGACTGATGACCAACATTGATCAAATTATTTCAAGTTTGGTGGGTATTATAAAAGAGATAGACAGGCTTCTATTATTATGTTCCATATAAGCACACTGCAATGTCTTGAAGTTATTATAAGACCAAACAGAAGCAACTGTTACATACTAGAGAATTTCAAATGAGTTCCAACAATAAAAAACTTGAATTTTAAAAATAGGAACTTTTCTTTTTTAAAAAAAAAAAAACTAGAATGGTTACTCTTGGTCCTCTGTGTCTCTAAAGTCAAAATAAAACAAATGAGAAATACACTGCTTTATCTTGAACTCACTGACCACTCGATAGCCCCCCCCAAGAAAATAGTGCATGCAATAAAGCAGAAGGAAAAATCAAAGGCCATATTTTATAAAGATAATGAATTCTACTGACATTCCCCATTCTGGGCTATAATAATTTTTGCCTCTTTTATAATCATACCCTTTTGGAAAGCCACATGGCTTGGACTGATTTTTTGCCTACTACAGATTTCAGTTTCCAAAAGTACATCTCCATGACTAAGGAAATGGGCAGTCTCAGGTTGGCTGGCTCCATCAAGAACACTTAACATTTGATTGCACAATTGTATAACCAACTGGGGTCTTAGCATCCACTTGAATTTTCCCATTGGCATCTAATTTTGAAGATATCATATTGCTTGGGGAAGAAAGAGGGAATGGTTATAATTTCCATGGGCTTATGGAGTTTGAGTATTAGAGAAACTCAGACATCATCTACTTTAACTTCCCACACAACATAAGAATTTTCTGCACCTGATTCATGTATTCATTGTTTGAATGCATATAAGAGAGTTTATTCTTCCTTCCGTTCTTTCTTTTCTTTTCTTTCTTTCTTTCTTTCTTTCTTTCTTTCTTTCTTTCTTTCTTCCTTCCTTCCTTCCTTCCTTCCTTCCTTCCTTCCTTCCTTCCTTCCTTTCTTTCTTTCTTTCTTTCTTTCTTTCTTTCTTTCTTTCTTTCTTTCATTGCCAGAGGGTGTATGTTCTCACCAGATAAAAAGAGAAAGAGAAAGCATCCCTTTGATGAGGTGGGGTCATGCCGCATTTCTTCTCTTCCATTTCCCTACCGTGATGGAATTTGAGGCATGCATGAACATGTGCCCGATGTGTTTTTCAAGTCTCCACAGCTAGGATTCTAACTGTGGTTGGCCATGTATGATCCAACTCCTTTAACCACTAGGCCACAAGGCAGCCTCACTATCTCATTTTTGAAGAATTCTGTATTTTCCTATACTGAAACAAATCTATCACCATTGGTTTTAGAAGTGTCCACTGGAGCCCCCATGGACAAACACAGAAGTAAACTCACCTCTATTCTTTTTTTTTTTTTTTTGAGAGGTTTTCCCTATAGGGCGCGTGCGCTCACCAGACAGACAGAGAGAGACATAGAGACAGAAAGCGAGAAATCACTCCCACCAGGGGGGATGGTCACGCCGCAATCCCTTCTCCTCCATTCTCCTCTTGGGATCTTGGGTACGCATGCACACGTGCCTGGCGTGAGTTTTAAGCCACCAGGTCCGAGACGCAAACAGCGGTCGACTATGTGGGAGTCCAGCGACATAGCCATTATGCTAACTGCTGATTCCCTATTTAAATTCTTCTACTTTTCCATTCTTCCCACAAGTGTTTTCTCTTTTAGACTAAGCATTCCTTTTTTTTTCTTTTTTTACTTCATTCTGCATATTGCATGGACCTCCAATCTACCAACATTTTGGATGGTGGAGATGAGGAAGCAGAAGAGGACCACAACGTTCATGTCTGTTACTTAACATATTTGCTATTTCTCTCAATTTTGTAATGTCAGTAGATTTGATCCGTATGTCACTTGTTGCTATCAGTAGCATTGATAATTAAACTGCATAGGGTTAATCTAAATGGTAAAAATAAAAATAGATTTTCTCCGTAATATTGCCAAATGGGTGGCTTACAAACTCACTTTCTTAGGATCTTGAAAATACCCACTAAAATCATACTGATTTTAAAATTAAGCTCTGAGTTTGAAGATGCTGCCATGCTGTTGAGTCACTAGAATGTATTACTTTTAAAATTTCTATTATTCCACTAATTTTAGTAACTGTGGTGAAGGAAATATAAAAATGGTTTTATTCCAGACCTCTGTTGTTTGGAATGTATTTTACATGAGCATTGAATCTTCAGGCCAGCCTGTCAGGGGCTTATTAACTCCTAAGTACTTGACATTGTAATACCATAGCAGAAATAAGCTCCAAATAGAATAACAACTCCGAATTTTTATTTGACATGGACCTAGAAATATTTTAGCATCCAGCATTATGTTTAACAATGGTTTTCTGGATGAATGAAACTAGTTCATTACTGGGAACACCAGGAATGAATTCATGGTTCCCCTGTCTCATCCAGTTGAGTTAGAGGCCCTCTTTTCTTATGTCTGCTCAACAGAGAAACCCAGAAACCCAGACTCTAGTGACCTAAACCTGGTGGTAGCTTGGAGAGAGAGATGTGGGGTTAGATGCTCCAGAGCTTCTGAAAAGAGCTCACCTTTCAGATATGTTTTAGATATGTGCTTCTCGGTCTTCATTAGTTCCATTCAAACTCCTTTCTTTCTGTAAATCTTAAAAAAGAAAGAAAGAAAGAAAGAAAGAAAGAAAGAAAGAAAGAAAGAAAGAAAGAAAGAAAGAAAGAAAGAAAGAAAGAAAGAAAATCTGTCAAAACATGTAAAGCAAAAAGGGGTTTATTTGGATATAAACATGAGGACTGCACCAAGGTATAGCCTGCATAAGCTTAATCAGGTTCTAAATAATGCTCACCAAAGTTTTACAATCCTTGGACAGGTTTGGGGGATAAGAGAAGAGGGATTATACTAATCGTGTTAGGACAATTCTTCTTGGCTATCAGGATCAAAAACAGTAGGAATGTCAGTCCAAGGCTGGGAAGGCAATTTCTGGCATTTCTGGACAGATCTTTTCCCAGAAGTAGTCCTTGTTTCAGGTTGCAGTGCTCTTTATGCAAGGTTGTAAATCTGGAAAAGTTCTCTAAATAACAATACCTGTAATTGGGCCTGCTAATGTGAGAAAACACCTCCTCCATCACTTTCTGGCTCAGTTTAGTCATAAATGACTCCATTTTGCTTCTGAGAAACTTTCACACTTCCACATGAGCTTGATTCGGTCTCTTGATTCTTTCTCTACCTCCTCTTACCCTCTCTTCTAGGGAGTCACAATAAAGTTTTATGGTTTTGCTTCATTTGTCCCTGAAGCACTCTTTAAGGCTTTAACTTATTTTTTTTAAGTTTAAGCCCTTTTTTGGGTTTTATTTTTTTTTTTTTAATTTTTTTTTTTTTTTTTTTTTTTTTCTGCTGGGTAGCTAAGTAAATAAGTAATTTAAAAGGAAATATTTCTAGTTGCAAACGGGAAATGTGGCCTAAAAACAGTCTCTCTAGTAGCAGCCTCTGCCTCTTAACTCTCTCCCTGTTCTCTGTCTCACTTAAGCCTGGCAGGGAGAGGCAGAGGCTGCAGATATTACTGGTGTGCATCAAGTCTTCAGAGGATAAGCAAGGATGGACTGTTTCATACCTTTCGGGAAAGAAGTTCAGGGATGTCTGTCATCCATCCTTCGATAAGTTAGTAAAGCCAATCTTGTGGGTTTTGGGAATGAGACGATGGACCTAACTTTTCTTTTTTTAAGAGAGATTTTTGCCCCTGGGCCTGTTAGGAACCAGGCTGAACATTAGGAGGTGAGTGATGGTCAAACGAGCTTCATCTGTATTTACAGCCACTCCCCATTGCTTACATTACCACCTAGGCTCTGCCTCCAGTCAAATCAGTGACATTATTAGATTTTCCATAGAAGTGTGAACCCTATTGTGAATTGTGCATGTGAGGGTTCTAATTATTTCATTATATATTGTAATGTAATAATAATAGAAATAAAGTGTACAATAAATGGGGGGAAAAAAGAGATTTTTGCTATAGGATGTATGTACTCAATAGACAGAGACAAAAATCAAAGACCACCCCCTGAGGGATGGCCATACTACAATCTCTTTTCCTTCATTCTCTCGGGATTTGGGGCACATGCGCGTGCACACACACGCAACTGGCGTGAGTTTTAAGCCTCTGAGTCTGGAACGCAAACAGCGGTCAGCTACTTAGGAGTCCAGCAACGTGACCATTGCGCCATCTGCTGGTCCTGTTGCGCCATTTTTTATATTTTGACCTCTAATCTGCACATAGAAATAGGTGTTCTCAACCCTTCCCAAGGCCAACTCTCTATTATCTTTTCACCTTCTTTCCTCCTAAGACATGTTTGGCTATTGCAGAAAGAGTTTCTTATTGGCAAGTCCAAAATCCAAACAGCACTAAACTTTTTTTTCTTTATTTTTGGCAACTAGCGCAGCAGAACTTGGCCCAAACAGACTTGTGGTTATTTATAGTTTCTGTTTAATCAATACAATTATTACAAAAATATCACTCATCCATTTCATCATTTCAAGGTACAGCCCTAGATTTTGATTGGGGAGACATAAAACATATGTATATTGCCTTTTTAAAATTTGAAAATCCTGAATTTCAAAATACAACTGGCCCCAAAAGTTTCTGGGTAAGGGATTGTGGCTCTTTATTCTATTTTTTTCTATATCTTTGTCTTCCTACCAAAGTATAGAATTTAAGAGAATAAAATCCCATGCCTTGGCTGGCTTCAAATCCTATCTGATATTATTTGTGTATTATGTTGCTCAACTTACTTAACCTCTCTGTGCCTCAGTTTCCTCATTTGAAAAATGAGGATAATAGTACCTATCTCAGTGTCTTTGTGAATAATTATATAAGTTAATCTATATGAAGTGCTTAGAATAATTTCTGGCACATAGTAGGTACTCTACCTTTGCTATTATCATCCTTCTTAATCTTTCACATCTACCCACAAATATTACCTACTCTTCCCATTTTAAAAATCCTACCATTGATCCCATCTTCCCATAGTGAACACTCTATTGGATTTCTTCCTTTCATGCCTTATGGAGATGTACATGCTTTGTCCCCATTGACTGCTCATCCACCTGCTAAAATCTGTGTACTATCCCATACTCATCTCTATGGTGATCACTCTCATTAGGGTTCCTCAAGATTCTTAACTGACAATTTAAAAACTTGTTCCTTGATTTTATTGTGCTGTTTCTGAAGCATAGGATATTTCTATGACAAATAGACTCAATTTCCTTCCTACCTGGTCTCCATTCTACTACTTCCATGACTTACTTATTAAAGGATGACGTTCCTGAGGTGTTCCATCATTTGTTCTTTTTGCACACTATCAGGCTCCTTAGAAAATCACTTCCAGTTTCACAGGTTAGCTATCACCTGGATAATAATAACTGCCAGACTTTTATCACTAACCTCTAGGGCTTCCTTGTGCGTCACACTGTGTTTCCTATCACCTGCTGGGCATCTCCATTTCCATGACCTACAAGAATCTCAAGTTCATTGTATCCCAATCAAATATGCTTTTCTCACTTAGATCCAGACCCTAATACTCTTTCCATCCTCAAAAGAATCCCCCAGCATATGTACCTCATTTTTTATTAAATTTAAGTTTACCTCATTCACATCTTTCATGAAAGAGACAGAGAGAGAGAAAGAGAAAAAGCAACTCCAACAAAATCTTCATACCACAATCCAGCCCCAGTCCCAGCTGACCTGGATTACAGGCACATGTGCGTGTATCTGGCAGGCTTAGGGATCCCAGGACATTTCCCATGTCGGTCCAGCTGTCTTACTACTGCACTACCACTTGGCCCCCTCATTATTAATCTCAGTTTTAATAGCATCATGCTTCACTTATAAACTTGGGGTAAAATTTTTACATTATCATTTTTCTTTAACTCTACCTTCAATTAGTCACTAAATCCCACCAGTTCCTTTTTTAGTACCATCACTGATCTACTCATTTCCTCAGAGTTTGCATCAGTAATCATGTTGACTAGTGGCTTGACATTTTGGACCGTGATCCATGGTATAAAATGTATTTTCCTTTGTGCCCTAAGAAACAGACCTATTTATATACACGTGTATTCAATTTTGTTGTATTTCATTTTTCTAAAATGAGAGTCATGATGCCCTAAATTGATTTTACAATCTACCACTGGGTTACTGCTTGCAGTCTGAAAAACACTAAATAACACATGATAATAAAACATGCCACTCTGGGGCTGACAAACCACATGAGAGGTTTCTGGGTTCACATCCAAAGACTTCCCTGAGCATACAGGCCATGCATGTATCCATGACCCAGAGTTGGCTGGGGCTGGGAGTATCAAGACCCTGTGGGGGAGGGGCTAGCAGTTGGCATAATGGCTATGTCGCTGGACGCCCATGTAGTCGACCGCGGTTCGAGTCCCGGACCTGGTGGCTTAAACTCACACCGCATGCATGTGCGTGCGTGCCCAAGATCCCGAGAGGAGAATGGAGGAGAAGGGATTGCAGCGTGAACATCACCCCTGGGGAGCGATTTCTTGCTTTCTATCTCTCTGTCTCTCTCTTTCTGGCAAGCGCATGCGCCCTATAGCAAAAACCTCTCAAAAAAAAAAAAAA
>NW_006160041.1:5952532-5959007 GCF_000334495.1 Tupaia belangeri chinensis
AAAAAGACCCTGTGGGGGTGCTGTCTCTCTCTCTCTCTCTCTCCTGTTCATGCAAAAAATAAACTTTTAAAAAAGAAAGCACTAGCCTAGAATAATGCACTTTACTCTCTCTCCCATATCTATAACAGTAGCTCAATATATAATACTTCAGGGGTGTGTATCAGAAACCCTCAAGGAAACAGGTTGTAATTTGGCAAAGAAAATAACCTCCATGGCTGACCCACATGAGAATTCTCCCAGTCTCCCAGTTTGTGTCCGGAGACCTCCTGTAGTATTCCAGACACACGTATGCCCATGACCTCAGGCTAGCTGGGGGAAGATCAGGATGTTGAGATTCTGTTGAATATTCTCTCTCTCTCATTCATGGACAAAATAAATTAATACATTTTTTTAAAAAAATTTTAATCAATTTTAAGTCCACATTAAATATAACTACATGAGCAAAATAACCACACATTTAAAGGAGAGCCCTAATTCAGAGATAGTGATATAGTACTTTTATAATATTAATAGGGGTTTTTTTAAGGCTTTTGCCATAAGGCACATGCACTTACGTGTTGGGCCTTTCCTTTTTTGTACCATCCAGGTCCAATTTTAGTGTCAAGATAGTATAAGTGTCGTGAAATGAACTAGGACACTTTCTCCTCTCTCCCTCCTTTCTTTCTTTTTCCTTCCTTCTCTCCTCCCCACCTTCCTTCTCCTGAAGGAGATTATCAGTATATTGAAAATTTGGTAAATTGTAAAACCATTGTAGCTATTGACAGTTTTCTTTTAGGAATAGGGGAATAGACAGATGGAGAGATAGGAAGCAAGAATTTATAAAATCTTCATTAGCCTATTTAAGACTTTCATTTTGATTTCCAGTGTTTTTTCCCTAAACACTTCTGTTTCTTTTCATTTTCAAACTCTATGATGATAAACGTATTCATGGTATTTTAAAATCTTTTCTAAATTTGTATAGTATTTGCAGTTGTCGATTTATTTCCAGTTCTTCATTCAATTATGTATTGTGCTTCCTCCCTTCTTTATCTTGATCAATTTTGCTAGATATTTGTCTATTTTATTAGTTTTTCCAAAGAACCAGCTCTTATAGTAGTTTATCTGGTCTTAAAATTTGGAGTACAATATTTATGACCTAATAGGAATAGTAACTGCAATTTTTGATCATATGTAGTAAGATCCAGAAAAAAATTTATTTTTATGTTTCTATTACATACAAAAGTCCTCCAGGAAGGGCCAGCAGATGGCATGGAGGTTAAGGTGCTAGATCCCACATGGACAGTTTTATAGTTTGAGTCCCAGACCTGGTGACTTGAGAATCATTCCAGGCGTGTGTGCATATGTGCCCAAAATCCTGAGAGGAGAGTGAAGGAGAAAGGACTGCAGCATGACCATCCCCCCCAGAGGGGGTGATTTCTCACTTTCCCTGTCTCTCTCTATCTCTGGCAAGCACACCCATCCTATAGCAAAAACTAAAATAATAATAATAACAACAACAATAATAATAATAATAAAAGTCCTATGGAATAATATATACTAAGATTTTTTTGTGTAGTTTTTGCAAGGAGAATTCTAACAGATTGCAGAGACATACCAGTCTTTTTTTCCCAATAAATGTATACTTATTTTGGATTTATTAGACAAGCTAATATTGTAACAATGTTTATTACTACAAAGATAAAACATATATCCTCTGTCCTCTAGAAGTTATCAAGCCAATAACAGTTTACAGCTATTTTCATTGTCCACTCTATTCTGTTACGAGTCATGAATTTATTAACCAAGTTCTCTTGACACTGGATACGGCTTCCTGGGAGAGAAAGTGACTCGCCGAGACCCTACAGCCAGGAAGCATCAGAGTTTATATTTATTCTTCATACCAGACCACACATGTGGACTAATGAGGGATACACACTCTGCTCTTTCAGAGTCGGAGAAAACATTGTTTAGTGGTCTGGCATCGTCTATATTTACTTGGCTTGATTTGGGATAGTGTATAATCCTGGTTCTTGATGAAAGGATTTTGATGAGTTAACCCCGTGGGTGATAATATTTGTGGAATTATTTCCACCCTTATATAGTGATTTGTGGAAAACATGTGTACTAATCCTTAGTTTGAAATTAAAACAGATATACCCATGAAATATAAAAGTCATTGTAATTTGAGAAATGCAACAAATAAACACTGGTAAAGTATCTTGTTGGTTCCGTTATTTTAATCCAAAAGCCAATTAGAGATCTATTCTATATCGGGGTCCCCAGTCTTCTTATGAGAAGGAGTTGCTTTTCATTTGCTTGAAGTCTTAAAGAGAAGTGAAAACAATGTCAGGATAAACTTCTTAGACTCTAGAATGTTTGCCTTTTAAAAAGGATTTATCTCCCCAGGGGAAACTGGATGAACTGAGCTTAAGGGTCAGACCAGAGTACATAGCTGGAAATCAGTGGCTTTAGAGATCTCCCGACTGATTCACATAATGCCAAACAACAATCTTTCTGTTGGGTGCCTAGATCCAGGATGGTGGGTAGTTTGTGTCTTAAGGATATAACAGAATAAATGAGATAATGTACATGAAAAGCCAGTCCGAGTCCTTGAAAAATACCCTTCACCAGTTCCTTTTGCACTCATATAAGCACTGTGTGGTCAAATGCTACTAGACTTTTTTTAAAAAAATAATTTTCTATTTAACTTAGTTTATTTACTTATTTATTTTTTTAATTTGACCAGATTGAGAGAGTGAGAGAGAAAGGGAAAGTAAGAAAGCAAGCCACCAGGTCCAAGACTCAAACCACGGTGAGCCATGTGGGAGCCCAGTGTCCGAATTATTTCCACCCTTATATAGTGATTTGTGGAAAACATGTGTACTAATCCTTAGTTTGAAATTAAAACAGATATACCCATGAAATATAAAAGTCATTGTAATTTGAGAAATGCAACAAATAAACACTGGTAAAGTATCTTGTTGGTTCCGTTATTTTAATCCAAAAGCCAATTAGAGATCTATTCTATATCGGGGTCCCCAGTCTTCTTATGAGAAGGAGTTGCTTTTCATTTGCTTGAAGTCTTAAAGAGAAGTGAAAACAATGTCAGGATAAACTTCTTAGACTCTAGAATGTTTGCCTTTTAAAAAGGATTTATCTCCCCAGGGGAAACTGGATGAACTGAGCTTAAGGGTCAGACCAGAGTACATAGCTGGAAATCAGTGGCTTTAGAGATCTCCCGACTGATTCACATAATGCCAAACAACAATCTTTCTGTTGGGTGCCTAGATCCAGGATGGTGGGTAGTTTGTGTCTTAAGGATATAACAGAATAAATGAGATAATGTACATGAAAAGCCAGTCCGAGTCCTTGAAAAATACCCTTCACCAGTTCCTTTTGCACTCATATAAGCACTGTGTGGTCAAATGCTACTAGACTTTTTTTAAAAAAATAATTTTCTATTTAACTTAGTTTATTTACTTATTTATTTTTTTAATTTGACCAGATTGAGAGAGTGAGAGAGAAAGGGAAAGTAAGAAAGCAAGCCACCAGGTCCAAGACTCAAACCACGGTGAGCCATGTGGGAGCCCAGTGTCCTTAACCACCATGCCACCTGCTGGCCCTCACAACTAGACTTTTAAAGACTCCTGATCACAATAGTCTCATCTGATGGGAACAGTGTCAACCAAACTGAGACTACAGGACTTTGTCCTAGAAATTCCCACACCAAGTAGGAGGCATAAAATGACTTGAAGACCTGGCCATAGTCCTGCAGCTATTAGTCATGGTGTGTGAGTGGAACACAATCTCAAAAAGCTATTTCCTAAATTCTTTCCAAAGACTTGGTTCTTCACACAGATAGTTTTGGCCAACTGTAATGACAGTGAGAAACTGAAGAGTGTCCAGAAGAATGGAATTTATGCTTTAATTTTGACTTTGTTTTGGTTTAAATTTTTCTTAAAAATAAACCTTCACCTGATCCTAATTTTCATTTCAGTTCTATAGACTGGTGATTTGATGCTGGGGATAGAGTTCATAGAACCTGTTTAAGTGGTATGAACACGGAAATGGTCTGATTCTGAGTATTAGAACCATGATCAGAGTTTTATATAAACTCAAAATCTCTCTAAGTCATGTGCTGTTTTCTGATGCATAGAAACTGAACTTTTCAGACAACCTAAATCCTTTTGTCTGAGAAACTTTAAGCACTGAATTTTCCCCCCCTAAAATTGTGCACCCTCTCTAGAAAACTTCTTTGAAAAATAGCTCTGAAAGCCTGAGACTGGCAAAGCAGTTGTCTAACTGGAAGGAAAATGGATAAATAATTCTGTTTCATGGCAAGGAGAACAAAAGAAGGATGAAACATAATTATCATGAATTTAAAATTTTATATTAAATTTCTAGTGTAAGCTTTCAAGACCAGCAAGAGTTTTGTTTTAGCCAAACATAATTACAATGTTAGAGATTTAGCATGTTAATATCACCTCTTTAAAAATTATTTAAATTAAATTTTACTTTTTAACTGATAAATGAAAAGTATATGTATTGATAGTGTACAATATGGTGTTTCAAAAATATGTCTACATTCATCAGAACCAGCAGATGGTGAAATGGTTATGTCGCTGGACTTCCATGTAGTCGACTGTGGTTTTAGTCCCAGACCTGACAGCTTACACCAGATGTGTGTGCGTGCATGCCCAAAATCCTGAGAGGAGAATGGAGGAGAAGGGATTTCAGTGTGGTATATATATATATATATATATACACACACACACACACATACACATACATACATTCTGGAATAATTAAATTGTGCTAATTAGCATATGTATCACCTCATCCATCTTTTGTGATAAAAACACTCTTTAAGATAATACTCTAAGCAATTTTCAAGTATACAATATGCTGTTCTTTAACATATTTTTAACACCATGTTGTACAATAGATCTCCTGAACTTATTCGTAACTGAAATTTTGTATCCTTCAACTATCATCTCCCCAATGCTCCCTGTTTGTCTCCTTTGTCCCCAGTTACCAATCTACTTCCAGCTTCTATGAGTTTGACTTTTTTAATATTCCACTTATGGGTCAGTCTTGTACATTAATAGTTAAGGGCAACAGATTCTACATGATTGACCACAGTTCAAATCCTGGCATTAATGGCTTGAAAAAACGCTGGGCACATGTGCATACATGCCCCCAAATTTTGACAGGATAGAGGGAGAAGGGACCCTTATGAAGGGACCATGCCCCATTGAAGGGTGCTTTCTATATCTTCCTTTCTTTGTCTCTCTCTAGTGAGCTCATAAGCCTTCTGGCAATTAAAAAAAATGTAGATTATACTCAGTTGAAAAAACACTTGCACATCTGTTTATTGAAGCATTATTTACAATTGCTCAGAAATGAAATCAACCCAAATGTCCAAGAAAAGATGAACGGATTGAAAAAATGTTGCATATGTACTCGATAAAAAATGAGACCCTGGGACCAGCAGTTGGCATAATGGCTAAGTCACTGGACTCCCATGTAGTCAACCGTGGTTTGAGTACCAGGGTGGCTTAAACTCACGCTGGGCATGTGCGTGTGCATGCCCAAGATCCTGAGAGGAGAATGGAGGAGAAGGGATTGTGGCATGGCCATCCCTCCCAGGGGGTGATTTCTCGCTTTCTATCTTTTTGTCTCTCTCTGTCTTTCTGGCGAGCACACGCGCCCTATAGCAAAAAACTCTCCAAATAAATAAATAAATAAATAAATAAATAAATAAGAGACCCTGATATTTGATACAAAGTGGATGAATATGGAAGATATAATGCTAAGCAAAGCAAGTCAGAGTATGAAAGACAGGCATTGTATGTTCCTGCTTAATATGTACTAAATGTCTGCACTCTATTGCAGAAACTGAAAGATTGGAAGGTATAATAGCAGGGAGGGCAACTATAAATACTAGAGACAGTATGGGGGCATAAGAAGGAGTTGGTTTTAGGGGGTGGGAGGGGATCAGGGAGAAAAAAACAAAACAAAACATTTAATAGGCACAAAGATGAAAAGTTATCCGTTGATGATGTATAAGGTAATGTCTTTGACTTGACAAATATGCGCCATATTCATGCTGGGGAAAACCATGCTGTACAATCTAAAGATGTACAGTGATTAAATGTAAACACAAAAATTAATTTTTAAAAAAGTAGATTCCACATACAAATGAAATGATGGGGTATTTCACATAACATAATCCTCCAGTTTCACTCATGTTGTTGCAGATAACAGGATTTCCTTCTTTTGTAAGGCTGAATAATATTCTATCATATATTATACCACATTTCTCTTTATTATTTCTTAAGAGAGATTTTTGCTATAGGACACATGCACTTGCCAGAGAGACAGCGAGATAGAAAGCAAGAAATCATCCCCTGGGGGATGGTCATGCCTCAATCATCTCTCCATTCTCTCAGTATCTTGGGGACGCATACACACATGCCTAGCATGAGTTTTAAGC
>NW_006160041.1:5964081-5981518 GCF_000334495.1 Tupaia belangeri chinensis
TATATATATATATATATATATATATATACACACACACACACACATACACATACATACATTCTGGAATGATTAAATTGTGCTAATTAGCATATGTATCACCTCATCCATTTTTTGTGATAAAAACACTCTTTAAGATAATACTCTAAGCAATTTTCAAGTATACAATATGCTGTTCTTTAACATATTTTTAACACCATGTTGTACAATAGATCTCCTGAACTTATTCGTAACTGAAATTTTGTATCCTTCAACTATCATCTCCCCAATGCTCCCTGTTTGTCTCCTTTGTCCCCAGTTACCAATCTACTTCCAGCTTCTATGAGTTTGACTTTTTTAATATTCCACTTATGGGTCAGTCTTGTACATTAATAGTTAAGGGCAACAGATTCTACATGATTGACCACAGTTCAAATCCTGGCATTAATGGCTTGAAAAAACGCTGGGCACATGTGCATACATGCCCCCAAATTTTGACAGGATAGAGGGAGAAGGGACCCTTATGAAGGGACCATGCCCCATTGAAGGGTGCTTTCTATATCTTCCTTTCTTTGTCTCTCTCTAGTGAGCTCATAAGCCTTCTGGCAATTAAAAAAAATGTAGATTATACTCAGTTGAAAAAACACTTGCACATCTGTTTATTGAAGCATTATTTACAATTGCTCAGAAATGAAATCAACCCAAATGTCCAAGAAAAGATGAACGGATTGAAAAAATGTTGCATATGTACTCGATAAAAAATGAGACCCTGGGACCAGCAGTTGGCATAATGGCTAAGTCACTGGACTCCCATGTAGTCAACCGTGGTTTGAGTACCAGGGTGGCTTAAACTCACGCTGGGCATGTGCGTGTGCATGCCCAAGATCCTGAGAGGAGAATGGCGGAGAAGGGATTGTTCTCTCTCTGTCTTTCTGGCGAGCACACGCGCCCTATAGCAAAAAACTCTCCAAATAAATAAATAAATAAATAAATAAATAAATAAGAGACCCTGATATTTGATACAAAGTGGATGAATATGGAAGATATAATGCTAAGCAAAGCAAGTCAGAGTATGAAAGACAGGCATTGTATGTTCCTGCTTAATATGTACTAAATGTCTGCACTCTATTGCAGAAACTGAAAGATTGGAAGGTATAATAGCAGGGAGGGCAACTATAAATACTAGAGACAGTATGGGGGCATAAGAAGGAGTTGGTTTTAGGGGGTGGGAGGGGATCAGGGAGAAAAAAACAAAACAAAACATTTAATAGGCACAAAGATGAAAAGTTATCCGTTGATGATGTATAAGGTAATGTCTTTGACTTGACAAATATGCGCCATATTCATGCTGGGGAAAACCATGCTGTACAATCTAAAGATGTACAGTGATTAAATGTAAACACAAAAATTAATTTTTAAAAAAGTAGATTCCACATACAAATGAAATGATGGGGTATTTCACATAACATAATCCTCCAGTTTCACTCATGTTGTTGCAGATAACAGGATTTCCTTCTTTTGTAAGGCTGAATAATATTCTATCATATATTATACCACATTTCTCTTTATTATTTCTTAAGAGAGATTTTTGCTATAGGACACATGCACTTGCCAGAGAGACAGCGAGATAGAAAGCAAGAAATCATCCCCTGGGGGATGGTCATGCCTCAATCATCTCTCCATTCTCTCAGTATCTTGGGGACGCATACACACATGCCTAGCATGAGTTTTAAGCTGCCAGGTCTAGGACTTGAACCATAGTTGACTACATGGGAGTCCAGTGACATAACCATTACACCATCTGCTGGTCCCTAATTTATTATTTTTAACTGATACAATATTATACATATTTATAGGGTAAAGTGGGGTTTGGGATGCATGAACACAATGTGTCATGGTTAAATCTGAGTAATTAGCATATTCATCACCTGAAAGACTTATCACAAGTTTTATGCCAGATGTTGGGGGAACCAGCAGTTAGCGTAATGGCTATGTTGCTGGACTCCCACATAGTCGACTGCGGTTCGCGTCCCGGACCCAGTGGCTTAAAACTCACACCGGGTGCGTGTGCGTGTGTGCCCAAGATCCTGAGAGGAGAATGGAGAAAGGATTGCGGCGTGATCATCCCCCCTGGGGGGTGATTTCTCGCTTTCTGTCTCTATGTCTCTCTCTGTCTGTCTGGCGAGCGCACACGCCCTATAGCGAAAACCTCTCCCAAAAAAAAGAAAGAAGTTAGTGTTGGGACCTTTGAAAATCCTCTCTTATCTATCTCAAAATATATGGTAAGTTAATATAAACTATAGTCACCCTACTGTCTGTAGGAACACTAAAACTTATTCCTCCTCATTTTAATTTTGTATTTATTAACCAACATATCTCTGTCTCCTCTTCCTTCCTGCCCTTCACATTCTCTCCTGATTACTAGTCTCTCCTTCTACAAGGTCCATTTTTTTTCTTTTTAAGCTTTCAGATACCACTGAAAACATACAGTATTTCTTTCTGAGCCTGGCTTATTTCACTTAATCTAAAGTCCTCCAGATTTGTCTGTGTTGCCTCACATGATAGGATTTTACTTCTTATAATGGCTATTATTTCATTATGGGTATGTGTAATATATACCACATTTTCTTTATTCACTCAACTGGATACTTAGGGTGAATCCTCACCTTGCTGCTGTACTCTAGATTGTATAGCATGGTTTTTCCCAGCATGAATATGGCGCATATTTGTCAAGTACAGATATCACTTTAATATATTGACTTAATCTTCTTTAGATATAAACCCAGTAGCGGCATTGCTGGATCACACCGTAGTTCTAGTTTTAATTTTTCTGAGGAACTTCCATACTGTTTTCTGTAATGGCTGTACCAGTTCATATTCCCACTAACACAAGAGTTTCATTTTCTCTACATCCTCACCAACACTTGTTATTTTTCATTACATACTTTGTCTCCTCATTCTGTTCTCTGTTTTCACTGTTTAACAGGAGCTTTTGAGTAATCCCATTTTTCTTTTTTTTTTTTTATTCTTTCACCTTATGTTTATAAGAGAGGAAGAGAGAGCATTTGGTGAAACAGGAAGAAGAGAATAAAAAGTAATAGCTTAATTTTCTCCCCATAAACTTGCCACATCATTATCATTCTACTCTGGGTCTCCTAGTTAGTTAGGGTGACAGGTGTGTGCCCCCATACCTGGCTTTTGGGCTGGGAACCAAATAGGCCACCCATGTGTAGGAGTGCCCTCCAACTTGTGCAACCATGGCTGACCCTATAATCTCACTTTCCTAATTTTACTTTTCAGCTTTTGGGGTCATATGATTGCCTAAACGAATGTTATGAAACTTTTCTGTATGTTTTCTTCACATAATTTTACAGTCAGAACTTACATTTAAGTATTTAATCTTTTTTTTTTTTGAGAGGTTTTTGCTATAGGGCACATGCACTCACCAGAGAGACAGAGAGAAACAGAGAGATAGAAAGTGAGAAATTACCCTCCCCGGGGTGATGGGCCACACCACAATTCCTTCTCCTCCATTCTCCTCTCAGGATCTTGGGCACGCATGCACATGTGCTCAGCATGAGTTTAAGCCACCGGGTCCAGTACTCGAATTGCAGTCGACTACATGGGAGTCTAGCAACATAGCCATTATGCCAACTGCTGGTCCCAAACTATTTAATAATTTTTGAGATGGTTTTTGTATATGATGTGAGAAATAATCCATTTTCTTTCTTCTGCATATGGATATCCAGTTTTCCCAACACCATTTATTGGAGACATTTTTTTTCCTATTGTATATTCTTGGCATCTTTGAAAAAAAAAAAAAGAAAGAAAGAAAGAAAGAAAGAAAGAAAGAGAAGACCATAATATGTGAATTTATTTCTGGGTTCTCTGTTTTGTTCAGTTGGTCTATGTATCTGTTTTTATGCCAGTATCATGCCTTTTTATTATTAAAGCTTTGTAGTATATTTTACCTTCAACTTTGTTTTTTCTTGCTGATTATTAATTTGGCTGTCTGTGGTCTTTGTGAATTTCGTGTGAATTTTAGGATTGTTTCTTCTATTTTTGTGAAAAACATCATTGGGATTTTGATAGAGATTGCATTAATCTGTAGATTGCTTTGGGTAGTATGAACATTTTAATAGTATTAATTCTTCTAATTCATGAACATGGCATATCTTTCCATTTCTTTGTGCCTTCAATTTATTCTTTCTTTTTCTTTTTTTAAGGAAATATTTTTGCTATAGGGCACATGCATTTGCTGGAAAGACAGAGAGATACAGAAAGTGAGAAATCACTCCCCAGGAGGAATGGGCATACTGCTATCCCTTCTCCTCCATTCTCCTCTCAGGATCTTGAGCCTACACACACACACACACACACACACACACACACACACAGCATGAGTTTTAAGCTGCCGGGTCCAGGACTCGAACCACAATCAACTACATGGGAGTCCGGAAACGTAACCATTATGACATCTGCTGGTCCCCATGCCTTCAATTTCTTTCATCATTTTTTCATAGTTTTCAGTGTACAAGTCTTTGAGTATCTTTTTTTATTTTTTATTTTTTTGGAGAGGTTTTCACTATGATCATGCCGCAATCCCTTCTCCATTCTCCTCTCAGAATCTTGGGCACACACGCACACGTGCCCGGCGTGAGTTTTAAGCTGCTGGGTCCGGGACGCGAACCGCGGTTGACTACATGGGAGTCCAGCGACATAACCATTACACTAACTGCTGGTTCCCTTTGAGTATCTCAATTAAACTTATTCCTAAGTATTTTTTCTGTAGCTATTTAAATAGGATTGTTTTCCTAGTTTGTTTTTCAAACATTCATTGGTATAGTATATTGAAACACTATTGATTTTTTGTGTGTTGACCTATATCCTGCAACTTTACTGAATTTATTAGTTTTTGACAGGTTTTTCCTGGAGTCTTTAGGATTTTCTATATATAAGATTATGTTACCTGCAAACAAGGATGATTTAGCTTTATCCTTTCTAACTGGGTGTCTTTAGTTTCTTTACCTTGTGTAGTTGTACTGGCTAGGACTTTAAGACTATGTTAAATAGAAATGATGAGAGTGGGCTTGTTGGTCTTATTCCTGATCTTAAAGGAAAAGCTTTCAACTATTCATCACTGAGTAGGAGGTTAATCATTAGCTTCTGATATATGGCCTTTATTGTGTGGAGGTACATAGCTCCTATGCATAATTGGTTGGCAGTTTTTATAATAAAAGGATGTTGCATTTTATCAAAAACTTTTTTTGCATCGATTGAGATGATCATACAGTTTTTGTTCTTCATTCTGTTAATGTGATACATCACATTTATTGATTTATGTGTGTTGAATCATCCTTGCATCCCTGGAATAAACCCCACTTGATCATGATGAATGAATCTTCTAATGTGCCATTGAATTTTGTGAGTAATGTGTTGGAAATATTGCATTTATGTTTATTAGGTATATTGGCCTTTAGTTTTCTTTGCTTATAATGTCTTGTCTGACTGTATTAGCAGGGTAATGCTGGAATTGTAAAATAAATGTGGAAGTAATCCTTCATCAATTTTTGAAACAACTTGAGAAGTCTTGGTATTAGATCTTTTAAAAAATGTTTCGAATTCAGCAATGTAGCTATAGGGTCCTAGGCTTTTTGTTTTTTATTATTGACTCAAAAAATTTTATGATATAAATTTAAGATGTACATGATGTTTTGATATACATATATATAGTGAAATGATTACTCCAGGTAAGCAACTTAACATATTTATCATCTTACATAGTTACCATTCGTGCATGTGTTTAGTAAGAGCACCTAAAATTGATTCTTAAAAAAATTTCCAATGTGTGGGACTAGCAGGTGGTGTGGTGGCTATGGTGCTGGATTCCTACATGGCTGACTGGGGTTTGAATACCCGAGCTGGCAGCTTGAAAATTATTCTGGGTGCATGTGCGTGCATACCCCAAATCCCAGAAGAATAATGGAGACGAAGGGATTGCAAATTGGCCATCCACCCCAGCATAGTGATTTCTCACTTTCCATCTCTTTGTGCTCATCTCTCTGGTGAGCACACCCACTATGACAGAAACCTAAAAAAAGGGGGGGGGATTCCAATGTTTAATATCATATAACTAATTATAGTCATCATGCTGTATTTTAGGTCTCTAGATTTATTTATTCTATTATAAAACTGTTACTTTGTACCCTTTTTAACCTACACTACCCTATTTTTATCCTCCCTACCCCACAGCCTGGCTCTCACTGCTTCCATAACTGCCTTTAGGTTTTCTCTTTCTATGTATTTGACTTTTGGTCTGGTATGCCACTGTCTCCTTCCTCCTCTCCTCCAGCCCATTGGATCCTGGGCACACATGCCTGGAATGTTTCAGAAGGACTGGGCTGAGGATTTGAAACACAGTCACAGTGTGAGCTCTAGTTTTTGTTGGTTTGTTTCTCTCTCTCTCTCTCTATCTATCTATCTATCTATCTATCTATCTCTTTTTTTTCTACAGGGCACTTGCACTCAGTGGAGAGAGATGGAGAATGGGGGAGAGTAAGGAACTATCCCTGGAGAGATGACCACAGTGCTATTCCCTATCCTCCATTCTCTTCTCAGAATTTTGGGCATGGACACACATGCACCAAACGTATTTTTCAAGCAACATTTATACCTTCTTCGGTCCTCTGGTTTCTCTAAAGCAGCATGTTACCACTCTGGCGCAGAGCTGGCCCTTCGCTTCTCCTCTAGAAACCTATAGTCTAACCATGATGAGCAGACTGTATTTCCTAAGTGAGCCATACTTTGCCTTGCCTATATGCCCTTGAACTTGCTGTTCTCTCTGCCTAGAATGGCCTTCTCTGAGGGGTAGATTGCTATTTGTTACTGACATCTCACTTCTAGTGCTGCTTCCTCCGAACCTCAAATTTCATGTTGTGTGATTCTTTATAATAGTGCTTAATACATTCCATGGATTGGCCTACTTGTCTTTGTCATTAGCCCAGGCACTTTTCAGGGTCATTTATTTGTTTCCTCTACTTAACATAGAGCTTAGTTCACAAAAGCTACTCAAAAAGTGTTCTCCAAATTAATGAATGACTTAATGTTTTTCAGTTCCCAAACTTATTTCTAACCTGCCTGAGTAGTTTCACTTCACCTTGCCTAAGATTCCACTTGGTGTAATAAGAATTTTAGCTTTAAAGCTTGAAATTAGTCAGTTACTCCATAGTGTGAAGTAATTCTACCTTTGGTTTTTCAAGGATGGGAGAGCAGGTACACACAGAGAATGGAGAGGAGATAACAGGGTGATATTGAAACACAGAGTTTGTAGGACTGGATGTAGGTGTGCAATGACTAGTTAAGGGTAGTGTAAAGACACTGAGTACTGGGACCAGCAGATGGTGTAATGGTTACATCTCTGGACTCTCAAATGGCCAACCATAGTTTGAGTCCCAGACCTGAAGGCTTAAAACTCATGCCAGACATATATGTGTGCATGCCCAAAATACCAAGAAGAGAATGGGGGAGAAGGGATTGTGGTGTGGCCACTCCCCCCCAGGGCGTGATTTCTCACTTTCTGTCTCTGGCAAATGCACATACCCTATAGCACAAATCTCTAAAAAATAAAAATAAATAAAAAAGAAAGAAAGAAAGAAAGAAGAAAAAAGAAAACAAAGAACACTGAGTACCAAGGAGGTGGAAGGAAGGCTATGGAGAGATATGAAAGGGAGAGGTTAGGATGAGGGAAATGCAAACTTCTTATTTAAAATTTTACCTAGAAAAGAAATCTGCTCTAAAGGTCGTTGTGGGAGAACATTCTCCTGTGGTGCCTGTGGCTTCCTCATAATTCCCAAGCACAAAATTTGAGCCAATTCTAGTTCCACTGCATGAATAAGTGAAATGGGCTTTGGGGGACTGGCCTGAGAATTTGGCCACCCTGTGGAAAAATGCATTCAAAATCCCAGTAAACATTTACAAACAAACTTTTGGAATCTGCCCAACTCAGAAATTGAGCAAAGCCTAGAGCAGATTTCCCCTGCAAATCAGCTTTGTAATGAAAGCAGATTATATTTGTGGAGGCAAAGGTCAGGACTCTAGAGACACAACCAGAGATATTTTATCAGAGGGAAACTAAATGTGGTTAGAGGGGCAGGACAACTAAAAAAAAAAAAAAAAAAAAAAAAAAAAAAAAAAAAAAGTATGTGAACATTTTTAAACAAACAAATAATAAGAAAATGATCAAATTTTCTGAACCCCAAAGCAGACGTATGATCTTATAGTCATATAATGTGTGAGTTGGCCCACTCCAAAGAGTTGATAGCATGGTCAATATATCAAGAGGGTGATTCCAGTTGTGCCAAAATACAAGCAAGATTGAATAGGCAAGAAAATGTGATGATTTAGTTGAAGATAGTCACCAATTCTCAATGACAAATATTTTTTAGTGCATTTGTGTGTGTGTTTACACTTAGCTAGGCATGTAAGAGGTTTTTATAGCCATTGTTGGGTGGACAGATGTCTCAATGAGCAGCTACAGTGTACCGGGTACTGTTCTGGTACTGGGAAATCATCCTGTCTAAAACACACAGCATTTGTTCTCATGGAGAACATGGCAGGATGGAAGGGAGAAAAGGCAGAGGACATTCTTAAACAAATACTAAGAAAATGGCTAGATTTCTACATTGTAGGACTGTCTAGGTAGAGAGGGTACAGCAGAACCCTGGGGGTGCTCTTCATGTATCAGGTGGCCCTATAAGAGCACACAAAGATAACATGGCATGTGCAAAGGCCTGAAATGCAGGGCAAGTGTTGCAAATGCACTCAAAGAACAGCAATCTCAAGAGCCAAGGATAAGGCTGGAAGAAGTCAATGTTTGTTTGAGGAAGATGTTTGAGGCCAGGTTAAGGATTTGGGAACTTGGGACTTTATCCCAGAGGAAAGGCGAACTGTTTATGGTTTCAAGATTTGACAAGAAAATGAGTGCCCCTGGTTGGACAGTGAAGAATGTTTTAGAGAAGTGATGGCCAGGCAGCATGTACAGTGGTCTGGATTTATGAGAAAGTTTCTATTACTTGAAAACAGGAATGAAGGAAAGGCAAACAAGAATCTTTGATGAGGCAAGGGGGAAAATATATTGTATATGTGAGGTGTTGGTGGTAGGATCTAGGTGTGTATGTGAGTGTGTGGATGACTATAACATAGATTAAGTCTGAAGCAATAGACCAGAAACCACAAAAATTATTATATCCTAAAGAAAATAAAAAGTGAACAATAATACTTTTAAAAATTGTTACTGCATTCACATTTAAATTCCTTTAGTTTACACAATTTTGCACAATTCCTTGTTATTTAACATGGTGATGTCAACTACAACACTATGAATTACGAAAATCAAGTAAGGATTCCCTCAGTTGCAATTGTGATGAATGCATCACAAATTGCCATTTTATGAAGTTATAGATGGGAATTGAAGGTAGGCATGGGCCTAGCAGATAACAAAGCCAAACTATATTTGTGTATCAGTTAAATGAAGATGACGAGTATCCCTGTATTTGCAAAGTCAAAATCCAAAAAGAAAATTCATGGGATTTAAATTCTCTAATACAAAAAAATAAACAAAACAGGAAAGGTAGAACTTCTTCAAGATTACTTAACAATTTAAAACTGCTATGGGCAATAGCAGGAGCTTTCTTAGTAAGTATGAATAACCCATTGAATGAATTTTTGTAAAGAACAGAGCCATCAAATTTTTATACAGCTTTCCCTGTTCATTGTAATTACATCAATCCAATATTCTTGATCTCAGAGTAAGCCTTATAAAGGTTAAAGAATATATTCCTAAGCCAATAACATGTAGGATAGAAGGCTAAATTGAGAACCCAGGTTCTTTGATTCCTGCTCAACAGTACTTTGTCTAGTGGTTCTCAAACTGGAGCAAACATGAGAATCACCTAAAGGCTCACTACAATACAAGTTACAGTGGTGACACGGTGGTAACGCAATGATCTGTGATGCTGACACCACATGGGAAGATCCCAGGTTTGCATCCTGAGGTCTCCTGTACATGCTGGGTGTGCACACAAACCCATGATTCAGGCTGGTGGATTGTAATGTGAAGAACCTTTTAGAAGCACCTCTCTCTGTCTCTCATTTTCTATCTCTCTCTCTCATGAAAGAAATACATTTCAACACACACACATACACAGACACACACACACCCGACCTCAACCCCTTATTAAGGCTCCAAGAATTTGCATTTCTCACAAGTTCTTAGATGATTCTGATGCCCTGGTCCAGGGACTACACTTTGACAGGTCTATACAAAATCCAGTATACCATTGTTATGGTTTGGATAATAGCTTATCCCACAGGAATTTGACGTTAGGAAGTGGTGAAGCCTAATGGGTGGCAATTGGTTCATAGCGATAGATAGCATCATGGAGACCAGTGAGTTCTAGCTCTCACGAGAAAGGATTAGTTCTTGCCGCAGCTGGTGTCTATAAAAGAGGGATCTGCCTGTAGCTTTCTCTGCACGTGCCTGCCATCATCCTGCGTGCTTCCATCAGCCATGCTTTAGGCCTAGAACTTTGGACTTTAGAGCCACCAGAATTGTGAGAGTTGCAGTCAACCTATATTTATCCTCTTAAATTTGACCGGTCTTGGGAATTTCTGTTAGCAATGCAGTAAAAGACTAAGACAATCTTCAGTGTTTTCCTTATACTAAGTATGGGATACAATTGGCAATAGTACTCAGCGAGAACTTATCATGTACCAACTGCTGTTTTAGGTACCTTAGTGTACTCAATCCTGTGAGGCAGAGTATTGTTATTATCCCAGTTCTTGAGATGAAGAATATAATTCACAAAGTGGGTAGGTAACTTGGCCAAGATCACACAGCTGGTAAGGGGTAAAACTAGGTTGCAAAGTCAGACAACCCAGCTTCAAAGGCTGGTATTTGATCTGTAAACTATAGCCCACCTGTACTACTACAGTAGCATCCATGTCTAATCTTACCTGTCTGTAGCACATACTTCTTCTGTAACAGCAGAAGACACAAAACTGATAGAGACATTGACTCTTATGGGGAGCTGCTTGTGTAAAGAAATTGAGGAACTGAGTAAAAAGAATTCTACTAATAATATACACAATCTCTCCATTATCAACAGTTCTATGAATAGTAATTACAATCTGTCATTTTTTTAAGTCTCACATATTTATTACTGAACCAACCTACCAATGCAGAGCTTAGAAACAAAGTGAAGCATCATTTTTTTTTCCCAATGAATTACCCCCAAGTGTCCAGGCAGTGGTGACCATTTTCAGCTTGATGTGGCAAGACCATAGTGACCTTGGTACAGCATAAATATGTGACCCATATCCTGGCCAGTTCCTCATAGACCCAGCTTGGTTCTTCTCCAGTGTCTCCTCTTGAAGTTGTATCTGATTTTATTACCAGTTTTCATTCTAATCCACTGGGGAATAAGACAATTTTGCTTCTGTTTTTTGGCCAGAAACCGCTTGATTCTGAAAGTTTTGTGAGAAGACATGGTGAAGAACTGAGTGGACCGCACACACCACCTCTGTCATGGTTTTTACCTTATCCAATTTGCTAATAATTCCCAGGCAAAATATATAAAATATTAAACATTATTAAGATATATATATATATAGAGAGAGAGAGAGAGCGCTAACCTGAACATTGACAAATGCTTTCCTTTAACAAGAATATGCAAGTAGAGAGTTAAGTAAATAGAAAGGAAAGTGAGGACAAGAATTCTGAGAAGGAGTATTCAAACATGTTATCAAAATAATAAGAGTCAAGAGGATCAAAGAGCAAGACTTAAGTTTGGGTAATTCAGTTGCCAGCAACAGAAAATAACTTTCGATCCCTTAAGAAAAAACTTGTGCTAAGAGACCATGAGGTTACTTATAATTTAACTGGTAACTCCCTATAGAATGTGTGGTTTTGCTGATAAATCTCTGATCAACCTTCAAGGCCCAGTTTAAGTGTTCCTTCCCTGGGAAGCCTACTACCAGCATAATTAATGGCTATTCCACTCAAGAGCCTATCCATTAAACTATGAGTTAATCATTTTACCTTCTTGTCTTCTGCATTAGGATAAAAGAAAAAAAATTCTGTTTTTTTCCCCTTATTTTCCCTCCAGATCTACTGTTTATAGTTGGGGAAGGGAGAATGGGAAAAAAGAAAAAAGGTGTAAGGAAAAGAAGAAGAGAGAATAAGGGGGAGAAAGAGAAGAGGAAAGTGAAATAAATCATATTCTCTGCCTCTAGGAAATTATGTTGCATCAAAGGTCTGTAGGTTTATTTTTGATAATTAAGATCTCAATTCCACCTTATACTCAATACACACTGTTGAATTATTGAATTAGTGTAGTTAATTACACTGAAATAATGTAACTACATTAATTCAACAATTCAATTGCTATTGAAATACGTTAATTTCCCTATCACTTTGGGTAGAAATCTGTAACTTTAAAATGTTTTGGATCAGTTCTTTTTTTTACTACATTTCTTACAGCTTTTTGAAACCACTAAAAAAAAAAAAAAAAAAACAAACAAACCACTTAGCACACTTTCAAATGTGTGAAATATGCAGTCTGACTCATAATAAAAAAGACATTTTCTTAGTAACACTATCAGTAAATATATCCCTGCACTTTCAATGGTGACCTACTTTTATTCTTTTCTAAGTTTACAACCTCCATTCTCAGTAACTGATATTATTGCATAGCTAGTACATCTTACACAATGCACAATCTGAAAGTGTTCTAAAAATTACAGTCATTTCCCTGGACATGATGGTTAATTTTATGTGTCAGCCTGAGTTATGTGCCACCAGGAGTCCAGATAGTAGGGTAAACATTATTTGGAATGTATCTGCAAGGGTGTTTGAGATAAGATTAATATTTTAATGGGTAGACTGAGTTCTACAATCTGAATATTTATGTCTCCCCACCGCTCATATATTAAAACCTCATCTTTAAGGTGGCAATATTAAGATGTGGGGCTCTTGGTAGGTGATTTGGACCAAGGGTGAAGCCCATGTGAATGAGCTTACTCTCCTTATGAGAGAGCTTGTTTCCCCTTCCCTCATGTGAGAACAAAGCAAAATGCCACCATCTATGAAGCAGAGAGTGACCCCCTCACCAGACACTGATCTGCTGGCACCTTGAGCTTGGACTTCCAAGTTTCCAGAACTGCGAGAAATAAATGTCCAATGTTTATAAATTATCCAGTCTACAGTACTTTGCTATATCAGCCCAAATAAATAAACATAGGGAGTCATACAGATTGCCCTCCTAATGTGGATGACCCTCATCCAATCAACCAAAGCCCTGAATAGGACAAGAAAGGAAAACTCTCCTATGAGAAAAAGGTATTACTTCCTGCCTGATGGCTTAGTCAAGGGCATCAGTCTTCTCCTGCCTTCAGACTCAAACTGACACATTGGCTCTTCTTGGGTTTTGGGTGTGCTGCATTTCAGACTGGAATTTACAGTGTTGCTTCTCAGGTCTCTAGCTCATCCTCTCCAAAATCATGGAAGGCAATTCCTTATAGAAAATCTCCTTATGTAAATAGATGATACATGCATGCATACACAGGTCCTGTTATCTAGAAAGACAGAGATATATCTTAAGTGGATCTTTATGCTGTGATTCACCCCTAGTTTCAGCCAGCCTTGATTGATGGGTACATTCACATGTGTATCCTGTGTACTCAGGGAAGTCCAAGGACACAAACCCAGGACCTCTTCCATGTGGTCCACTTGCACTACTGCAGTGCCACCATGTGGCCCCCCCAAAGTATTTGTATTCCTATAGAGTAGATAAAAATCACAGCCAAAGTTATCTGTGAGATCACAAAACCAAATGAACAATATGGCCTTTATGAGTCAGGATCTCCAAACCAGAGAAACTATAAATGGATCATAAACCTTCTATATTATAAAAAAGAAAAGTCACATAAGCAAAATGAACCTAAGATATCACAGGTCAATGGTAAAATATTTAAAACAAAGTGTATGGATGGCGTTGGTGGTTAAGACATTGAACTTCCATAAGGAAGAGGGAGAAAGGGAGAAGGGATTGCAGCATGACCAAGCCCCATGGGATATGTGGCGGGGGAATGCTTTCTTGTTTTCCATCTTCCTCTCTTTTGCCTTCTGGCAATTTTTTTTTTTAAGAAAGAAAAACAAAGTGCAAAGGACTTCTATTTCTAGGAATGATGGTCTATATCAAATAAGCTATTCCTGCTAAGAAAAAATTACCAAAATGAAATTAAATTTTTTTTTTTTATGTCTCAAAGTCCATAAGGTAGTAAAGAATTATGAAAGAAAGAGGAGGGGGAAAAAACAAAACCTAGGATGGGGACAGCAGGTAGTATAGTGGGTAAGGCACTGGACTGCCATGTAGTTGACTGCAGTTCAAGTCCAGGACCTGGCAGCTTGAAACTGATGCACCCGCATACCCAACATCCCAAGAGAATGGAGGAGGAAGGATTGTGGCATGGTCATCCTCCCTGGGAATATCTCTCTCTCTCTCTGGTGAGCAAAGACACCCAATACAAAAACATCTCAAAAAATAAACAAAGATGTGAATTTAGGAGTATCTGATGATTTTGGAAGAGGTAGTTAAGAAAGAAGTTAAACAGAGGTTTACATATCCTCATAGGACTAGATGCTCAAAAACCAAAAAATTCTCATCTAAATTCTGTCGAGGAGGGATCTTGACAGAAGATTCCACACATTGAGTTAGCTTTCCTAATGACTGGAAGTAAAGGGTAACTGAAAAAGACTTGGCGCCAAAGTATAGTTTTGAATCGTCTCAGTTCCTGTAATTAGATTAAGGTGATCTATGATGACTAGCATCCCTAACTGGCAAGGGCAAATGTAAATCCTCTCTGGTAAAGATAATTATAGACTTCAAATGATTTCAACTTTTTTAATATATAATGTTTTGCACATAGTAAAATTTAACCAAACAAATGAGAAGAGGATATAATTTAAAAATCAAGAGAAACACCCAATAGAAATAGGTACACAAGAGATTCAAGTAGTAAATTATCAGATAATTTAAACATTTCTCAGAGAGGCCAGCAGGTGGCATGGTGGTTAGCACACTAGGCTGCCACATAGTTGACCATGGTTTGAATCCTGGATCTGACAGTTTGCTTTTGTACTTTCCCTTTCTCTCTTTTTGTGTCTCTCTCTGGTGAATAAAGTAATAACAGTAAATAAAAATAAATAATTAAAAAAAAACATTTCTAATAGAGGTGACCAACAAGTGGCATAGTGGTTAGGGCACTGGACTCCTACATGGCCAACTGCGGTTTGAACCCCAAACAAATGACTTGAGAATCACACCGTGTATGTATGTGTGTGTGTCTGTGTGTGGATGTATACACGTGGGCATGCATGCACATACCTGGAATTCTGAGAAGAGAATGGAGGAGAAGGGATTGCAGTGTGGTCATACCTTCTAGGGGGTGATCTCTCACTCTCCCTCTCTCTGTCTTTCTCTGTATCAGGCAAGCACACACACACCCTATGACCAAAATCCTTTTTAAAAAATTCTAAGATAGAAAATGCTTTAAAAATTTGAAAGTAGTTCTTTGCAAAGACTGACTGATAGCATTGATAAACCTGTGGTGAGGATGATCAAAAGGAAAGGCCCAGAGATGAAAAAGAGCCTACAGATATCTTAAAATTATTATATCCTTTGAACATAGTAACAAGTTTATATTCCTAAATTTGAAAACTTAGTTAAACTGAACAAATTCTTAGAAAAAAAATACAATTTACGAAAACACACAGAAAAAGAGACAGAAAATTGGAATCATCCTATAATCTTTAAAGGAATGAAGATCCATAACAAAGACTATCATGATGTCTGCAGCGGGGATTCCATTCACCTTTATCACTTAAATCTCATTGTCATTATTTTAGAGAAAGCAATCCTTAATTTGACTATAGGAAGCTTTAAGGAATTAAAAAAAAAAAAGACCTATTGGGCAGCCAATAGCATGGTGGTTAAGGCAGCTGGATCCCACATGGTCGAAAGCACAGTTTGAGTCCCCGACCTGGTAGCTTGAGAAATGCTCCAGGAACCCGTGTGAAGGGATTGCTCTGTGGCCATTCCTTATGGAGCACAATTTCTCTCTCTCTTTCTGACAAGCACATGCACCCTGTAGCAAAAATAAAACAAAAAACAACTACCTACTTCTCCTTCTTCATTTTATTTAACTCAATGTTATAAAACTCTTCTGTGATTTCCTTTTGAGAAACATACATGTAATGGCTTTTTGGCTGTATTTCAGACTCTAGGAGGAAGGGCAGACTACAAAGAGTGATGATGAAGTTGAAAGGGGAGGAGGAGGGAGACATGAAAGGAGGAAGAAAAAAGAAAGCTCTTTTGACTAGATTGTTGCAGTTCTGCATCCACACCCTCCACGTTCTAATTACAACTTCGTGACATCCAATAGTCATGAATATTACTGAACATAAATATTTTCAAAGAAGCAACATCACAAGATGATTACGATTTGTGTTTATTGGGGCCAGCAGGTGGCATGGTACTTAGGGCTCTGTACTCCCACATGGCTGACCACCATTCAAATTCTAGACCTGGTAGCTCGCTTTCTCACTTTCCCTTTCTCTCTCTGGTCAAATTAAAATAAATGAATAAATAAATTTAATTAAATTAATAATTCTTAAAAAAAAAAAGATTTGTGTTTGTATATCTGTGTTTAGCCCTGTAGTCAAACAAGATTTGTGGAAAAATTTTTTTAAATGCTCTAATTTTTAATTTCATAATCTATGAGATTAACATTATGGTACTTACCTCACAGTGTCATTGAAAAAATTAAATGAGGAAAATACATGTACCACTATTAGCATCAATGAATAAATGAATAGTAACTCTTATTATCAATATAATGGGGAGAAAATAAGTAAAAATGTATGCAACTTAATTTTAGGTTAATTAGAAGAAAAACCACATCAATATAAATCCCTTTATGTTCCTTTATAGAAATAAAAACATTTCTGCTCTAAGTAATACAGAAATGAGTAGACGTCATTCTGGGGAACTGTTCTTACATTGGGCCACCTGGTAACCTGTGGGCTGATTAAAACATGTGACATTTTTCTAAAGAAAAGAGGGTGAAATAACAACTTGGCCTTTCTTAAGAAAATATACCCAGGGACTCTGCATCCTTTCCAGTTGTCTGTTACATGGTTTATTGAGACTGCCCAACTTCGTCTGGAATTTCCAAGTCTCAGCACTATAAAAATAATTTACCAGAGCTGCCTCCCAATAATTTTATATTGTATAATTACTTAACACAGACTCCGGACTGTAACATGGGGTGGATATGCTGGGAATTGCGCTGGGTTCAATGAATGTCCTACACTAGGCCTGTTTTGTCATAAAGATCAGCCTCT
>NW_006160041.1:5981549-6006807 GCF_000334495.1 Tupaia belangeri chinensis
TGTAGGGAATGATGTGGATAAATTCTAGAAACAGTGTCTCCAGTGACTGGAGTGCATTTATTGTAGCACAGACGGCAGCTGAGGGAGGCTCATACAGTCTTGGTAAAAACAAGGTCACTGACATTCCAATGTGAACCCTCAAGAGCCCTTGAGAGAGAAAAAAAGAAATCACTTTCAACAGGGAACTTTGAATTGCCTACTTGCTGATGTCTAAACAAAATAGACCAAGTTCAACTTTTTTCTCATCTGTTGGCTAAAAGAGGACTGAAAACCGATCCTTCGCTTACTTTTAAAAACATAAAAAAGCATTGTTTTGGTTAAAGTTGTGTTTTACTTCAGGATTGAACTCAAGGTTCTCACATCCGAATATATTTTCTTTAAAAAATCTGAAATTTTTGCTCTGAATTTTACTGGAAGTAAACTGAATTATGATATAGGGTAAAATACTTGGGGATTAATCCTTTTCTCTTTCTCTTTCTCTTTCTCCATTTTAAAATTATGCAGGGAGATAAATGTTAGTTCAGGTCTCTTTACTAGTGATTTTTCATTTGTGGAACCAGCTTTTTAAGTTCAGTGAACTTTACTGAAAAGTGTTTTTGATGATTCTGAATGGAAATATGACCTTCCGGATACAGAGGCATTTGTATTATTTAAATAAACTATCATCCATTTAGATTATTTCATTCAGAATGAAAAATCATGTGATCTCATTTTTATTATACTTTTAATGAAGAGAATTATCAGGGAATATGTGCATGTGCTTTTATTTTTTTAAGAATTATTTTATTTTTATTTAACTTTATCTATCTATCTATCTATCTATCTATTTATTGTGATTTGACCAGAGAGGGATGGAGAGAAAGAGAAAGAGAAAAAGAAAGAGAAAGAGAAAGAGAGAGAGAAAGAGAAAGAGAGAGAGAAAGAGAGAGAGAAAGAGAGAGAGAAAGAGAGAGAGAGAGAGAGAGAGAGCAAGTCACCAGGTTGGGGACTCGAATTGCTGTTGGCCATGTGGGAGTCTAGTGCTCTTAACCACCATCACCACCTCAATTGTTTTTTTTGTTGTTGTTGAGGGGGATATTAGTTTATTTCTTCCATAAAAGAGGGAGACAGAGGAGAGAGGCACACACACCCCAAGAGTCTTCAGTCAGCCAGAATCCCAGCATCCCTGTGCATGCCCAGTATACACAGGGAGATCCTGGGACATGAACTTGGGACCTTCCCACATGGCCTCAGCATCGCTAAGCACTGTGCTACCATAGCTGGCCTATTTTTTGTTTTAATCAAAAAGACTTTTGGTAGGAAATGTGCTCTGGATACCATACACATGGAGCAAACATGCCTTTTGGTCATAATATCATACTCATTATGACAGTGGAGGTTTTTCAGGGGTCCACACCAGGTTTTGGTGCCTTTTTCATATAAAATGACAGCAGCATAAGACTTCACGCCAGTCTGTGAAAGCTGAGATAACTTGGAAACCTGGAAGAGCTGACGGGTCGCCTGGATGAATGAAAGGACCAGGAATCTAGAGTGTCTAGGTATGCGCTGCGTTCGCCCTGGACCTGACAAAACCGTGCGTGTTCTCTCACCTTGGGGAAGGGGACATGGAACACTGACTTGCTGGTGTTAAACACAGCATTATGCTTGGAAGAGCGTGGGTACCCTCTACATAGTAGTCTTTTTTTGGCTATTGGGTGAGTGCACTCACTGGAGAGAGCCAGTGAGAGAGAGAGAAGAGAGAGAAAGTGAGAACTCACTGCCCGGGGGGGATGGGCACACAGCAATTCCTTCTCCTCCATTCTCTTCTCAGAATTTTGAGCACACGTGCACAAGCACCGGGCATAATTTTCAAACTGTCAGATTGGAGATTTGAACTTCACAGTCAACCATGTGTAATCCAGCCACCTTAAACCCCACGCCAACTGCTGGACCAATAAACTTATTTTTAATTAAATAATAATTTGAGTCATAATAAAAATATTGTTTGTTTGCCCAAGAATTTTAATTTAACATTTTAAGAAAATACTGTTTCAAAGTGGAGAAAATATAAATATATTTGAAGGGAAATTGTATTTACAGCATTCCTTTTTTATTTACACTTTGCTACTGTAGAACACCACTAGGGTATCTTATTTCGGATTTTAAAAGTAGGAAATATTTTTTCAATTTACAACTGTTTTGTTCTCTTTCGTTAGTATCTCGTGTGTTTCAAACAACTTTCTAAAATAATTCTTCATGATTCAGAAAGAGATATAATATAGTTAAGACTGAGCTTAGTATTTATTCCAGTGCTATCAGAGAAATATCATATAAACCCCATCTGTAATTTAAATATTTCTACTTGCCACATTAAGCAAAGTAAGAAGAAAACAGGTGACATTAATTGTAATAATATATTTAACTTAACACATAAAAATGTAATTTTAATATCTAACAAAATATAAAAACATTTTCTTTTCTTTTTTTTTTTGGAGAGGTTTTCACTATAGGGCATGTACGCTCACCAGAAAGACAGAGAGAGACAGAGAGACAGAAAGCAAGAAATCACCCTCCCCCCAGGGGGGATGTCCACACCACAATCCCTTCTCCTCCATTCTCCTCTTGGGATCTTGGGCACTCACGCACACGCACACATGCCTGGCATGACTTTAAGCCACCGGGTCTGGGACTTGAACTGCAGTCGACTACATGGGAGTCCAGCAACATAGCCATCATGCCAACTGCTGGTCCCACCAAAATGAAATATTAACAAAATACTTTACTTTTATTCTTGGTAAGTCTTCAAAACTCAATGTGTGGGGACCAGCAGTTAGCGTAATGGCTATGTCACTGGACTCCCACGTAGTCAACCGTGGTTCAAGTCCTGGACCCGGTGGCTTAAACTCACGCTGGGCGCATGTGCATGCATACCCAAGATCCCGAGAGGAGAATGGAGGAGAACGGATTGCGGTGTGGCCATCCCCTCTGGGGGGTGATTTCTCGCTTTCTATCTCTCTGTCTCTCTCTGTCTGTCTGGTGCGCGCACACACTCTATAGCAGAGACCTCTCCAAAAATAAATAAATAAATAAAAAATAAATAAATAAAACTCAATGTGTGGACCAGCAGATGGAGTAGTAGTTACATCACTGGACTCCCACATAGCCAATCACAGTTGGAGCCCCAGACCCATGTGGCTTAAAACTCACATGGGGTGCGTGTGTGTGTGTGTGCACCCAAAAATCCCCAGAGGAGACTGGAGAAGAAAGGACTGTTGCATGCCCATCCCCTGGGCAGAGGGTGATTTTTCCCTTTCACTCTTTCTATATCTCTGGTGAACATATGTGCCCTATAGCAAAAATCTCCCAGAAAAACAAAACAACACAAAACAAAACAAAAAATTCCTCAATGTGTATTTTACACTTAAAACGCATGCCTGTTCAAACTAACTGCTTTGCAAAATTGAGGACGACATGTGGCTCTGGATATCAGACTGGACAGTGCAGCTATGCTCTATGAAGAAAGCTATGGTCTACTCTATTATCTTGGAAAACACAGTATTTCCTCTTTCCAATAACACCAATTCCCCAAGCCCCATAACTCTGAAATTTCATGATAAGGACTCTTGTAGAACTATAGAGCATGCTCATTGTGAGGAATGCTGTTGATCCAACCCTGCTTGCCTGTCCACAGATTTTTAAATGATTAATAATTTTTCTTCCATTTCAAATCAAATTCATGAAGTTGTTTTGTAGAAAAATTAAAAATTGCAGTTATAGAAATATATATATATATATATATATGTATTTAGGGTGCATGTGCTTGCCAGAAAGACAGAGAGATACAGAGAAATAGAAATAGAAAGTGAGAAATCACCCCCCGGGGGGATGGCCACACTGCAATCCCTTCTCCTCCATTCTCCTCTCGGGATCTTGGGTACACATGCACACACACCTGGTGTGAGTTTAAGCCACTGGGTCCAGGACTCGAACTGCGGTCAACTACATGGGAGTCCAGTGACATAGCCATTACGCCAACTGCTGGTTCCCAGAAATAAATTTTTAAGTATCTCTCATCTCACTCTCTGGGGCTATCACTAAAATTTTGTTGTACATATCTATAAAAACTTCTTGTGTAATTTAAGAATTTATGTAAAACTGTTTCATAATGTATATGCTCTTTTATAACTGACTTTTTAACCTAATGTTATATTTTAAATATCTGTCCATATTCTTTTCATGTACCTTCCTGATAAATTTTTTTTCTTTCTTTTTTTTTTGGAGAGGTTTTCGCTATAGGGTGCGTGTGCTCGCCAGACAGACAGAGAGAGACAGAGAGACAGAAAGCGAGAAATCACCCCCAGGGGGATGGTCACGCTGCAATCCCTTCTCCTCCATTCTCCTCTCGGGATCTTGGGCACGCCCACACACGCGCCCGGCATGAGTTTTAAGCCACCGGGTCCGGGAGGCGAACCACGGTCGACTATGTGGGAGTCCAGCGACATAGCCATTACACTAACTGCTGGTTCCCAACTTCCTGATAAATTTTAATGGCAGAATAACATTTCACCTATGTCCCATCATTGATTCAGCCAGTCCCCTGTCTTTGGACATTTCAATTGTCCATATACATTTTTTTACTTTGCTATCAGGAAAGAGCCTAAGCTTTATGTTTGTTTGTTTTGGAATGCGAGAGCAGAGGAAAATTTTACAGGTGGTGTAAAGAATAAAGACATTGTTTGCAAATTGCAGCCAGCAAAATAATAGTTTTTTGGTTTGCCTAGATACTTTCAAGCATTCGATTTAGCAGGCATAAAAGAGTCACATGGAAATACCAGAAAAACTGTACACGTGTTTTAAGATTGAATATGTTTTAAATGCTTTAGCCTAATGATAGAAAATAGTAACAATTACAGTTTCGTTCCTTTTTTCCAAGAAGATATTCTTGGAAAATGAAACAGGTAAACACAATCTCTTTTGTTATAATTTCTTTTCCATCATCACTGCCATTTCAATGAAAACATAAATTCAAACCAATTTCCCATTTTCCAAATAGTCTGTGAAACTAGACATCTAATGGGTAATTTCGTGAATGTAAAATACCTACCTGAATAACAGCCAATGTATGATGGGTGTTTTAGTTATCTATTGCTACTTAAATATTTACTTCAAAATACAGATGTTTAAAACAACCACTTCTTTATATTTAATGATATTATATGTCAGGAACTGGAATAAAGGACAGCTGAATCATTCTCATGGCATCGTCAGAGTTTAGTCAGTGGTATTCAGATTATAAATGAGGGCTTGGCTGACAGTCCAAGATGGCTTCATTTACGTGTCTGCTGTCTTGGAGAAGATGGCCTGAATGTTCGTCTGAGGGTGGGACTTTGGAGCTCCTTCATGTGGCCTCTATTCTGGCAGTCTTGGGGTAGCTGTGTTTCTTACATGGCAGCGTAGGGCTCCCAGTGAGAGTATCCCAAGAGACTTAGATGGAAGCTGTGAAGCTTCTTCTAATCTCACCTCAAAATCCCAAAACATCACTACTGCCACATACTCTGGTTAAACAAATAGCCACAGCCAGCCCAAATTTAAAAGGAGGGGGATTTGTGGCTCTCTACTTTCATCGTGGATCTCAGTAAAAATTGGTTCCTCTTCGATGGCAGTTTCCACATTATCTTCTCTCTCTTAGCAATAGAAGTGAAAAAAAGAGGGCAGGAAAATATCCATAATGAAGAGAGAAAATTCAGTCAATAAAAGCAGACCCAGAATGACAGAGATGATGGAAATGATAAGCAATGGCATTAATACATGTAAGGCATCTGAACAACTCAAGACAATAACATAAAGCATGAGGTTAATGAGGAGAAAGATGTGTCAATGACCTGTGTGACATTATCGAGTGATTGAACTTACATGTAAGAAGAGTTCTGGGAGCCAGCAGGTGGCGTGTTTGGGGTGTTGAACTCCCACATGGGTGATCTCAGCTTGAGTCCCAGACCTGGAGGCTTGCTTTCACACTCCTCCTCACTCCACCCCTGCCCCGTCTCTCTCTGTTGAGTACACATCCCTTACAGCAAGTTAAAAAAAAATAATAATAGCAATAAATAAAATTAAATAATTCTTTTTTGTTTTTTTTTGGAGAGGTTTTCACTACAGGGCGCGTGCGCTCGCCAGACAGACAGAGAGAGACAGAGAGACAGAAAGTGAGAAATCACCCCCCAGAGGGGATGGTCACGCCACAATCCCTTCTCCTCCATTCTCCTCTTGGGATCTTGGGCACGCACACACACGCGCCCGGCATGAGTTTTAAGCCACCGGGTCCGGGACGTGAACCGCGGTTGACTATGTGGGAATCCAGCAACATAGCCATTACGCTAACTGCTGGTTCCCAATAATTCTTTTTTAAAAGAGAGGAGTTTCAACGGGAGATAAAAGAGAATTGGAACAAGAAAAATTTTGAGTCATTCATAACTAAAAGTTTTCTGAATTTGATAAAAACTGTAAATGCATAAAGCTAAGAAGCATTCGGTGAAAGCACTCAAAAAGAATAAAGATAACTATACAAGGGCATATCATAATCAACCTGATGAAAATCAGTGATAAAGAAAATATCCGAAAAGCTTCCAGAGAAGAAATGCATATTACCTACCGATGAACAAAGACAAGAAAGAAAGCAGACTTATTGCCAAGACCTACACGAGCTAGAATGCAACAGAATGACATCTTTAAAGTACTGAAAGAGAAAACAAATCTGTCCACCATAGACTGTTAGACCTTGTGAAAATATCTTTTCATATTGAAGGTAAAATACTTTGTCAGATAAGCAAAACTTGAGCAAAATCATTGCCAGCAGACAAAACAGAAACAAAAATCATGCAAAGGGAGTTCTTCAAGCAGGAAGAAAATGGAAATTTGGATCTACATAAATGAATGAAAAGGAGCAGAAATGTAGGCAGACAGAGAGGTATGATTTGTAAATCAATATGTAACAGTTGAAACACAAACACAGAAGGAAAATTAATTCATCGGAAGTGTTAAAACTTAAAATGCAAATGAATGAGGAGAACCTACTTTTGCTCATTTTTCCAATAAGCTTATTTTTCTTCTCCCAAACAGGAGCTACAACAATCAACAACAAAATACACATGCATGGGCCAGTAGGTGGTATGGACGTTGAGGTGCCAGATCCCACATGACCGACTTCACAGCTCATGTCCCAGGCTTGGTGGCTTGAAAATTATGCCAGGTACACATGCATGCATGCCCAAAATCCTGAGAGGAGACCAGAGGAGAAGGGATTGACATGTGGCCATCCCCCCTGGGGGGAGGGAGGAATTTCTCACATTCCCTCTCTCCCATTCTCTCTGGTGAGCACACATGCCCTATAGCAAAAACTAAGAATAAATAAATACATAAACATAAAACATGCATGTCTATATGCACTCATACCTCCTACAAAATGTTTGACTCTGGTATTCAGTATTTTTTAGTAGAATATGTAAATAATAAATATATACATTATGTCTCTTAAGTGTCTAGCTCATTTTCTTGGCTGGCTTGAAAGTTCCCTAAGCCAATAAGTTCTTTTCCCCTTAGATAAAATTCATTAGGAATACTTTGAAATTCTAATGAGAGATGGTGAACTTCTAAATTGCCAAAAAACATGTGAGAACCAGGGGAAAAAAAAATGTTACCTTCTGCCAAGGACTGCATTGTCATTTGTAAGGAAAGCTACTTTCAGAAAACAAAAAAACACATGTCAAGTGTTTACCCAGCTACTTTCATCTACAACCATGAACGGAATGGCTATGTTTATGAACATCATTTTATTTATTTTTAAAAATTTTTTAGAGGTTTTTGCTATAGGGTGCATGCGCTCACCAGAAAGACAGAGAGAGACAAGGAGACAGAAAGCGAGAAATCACCCCCCAGCAGGATGACCACTCCACAATCCTTTCTCCTCCATTCTTCCCTCAGGATCTTGTACACACATGCACACGCACCTGGCATGAGTTTAAGCCACCAGGTCCAGGACTTGAACTGCGGTTGACTACCTGGCAGTCCAGCGACATAGCCATTATGCCATCCGCTGGTCTCATGAATTCATTTTAGATAAGATCCCACACATAAAAGTGCCTGAAATTCATTCAGGAGTTTGTAATATGTAATTCACTTTCCTGTAAACCTCAACTTCTCCGCATAACTACTAAGTTAGGAAGCTGGATCATACTGTTTTTGGTTGAGTATCAGAAAACTCTCTCAACCCATCACTCTGCTTCCCTCACTGACACTTTTAGGTCCCTCAGAACATGTCATTTATCGAAACCTTCAAATCTTGGCTGAAATCAGTTCCTCCGAAAGAACTTCTTACACATAGATGTCATATGAGGGATCTTCAAAGGGTTCACAGGAAATGTGTAGCATGAAAAAACTAGGCATGGATTTCAAAAAATGTTTGCACCAAAATAAAATTATACTTTAATTCCATTTTTCCACAAACATGTCGGGACCTGCGTAATCTGCCTTGGTAGCACGAACACAATGAAAACCATGTAGTTATTAAAAGGTTCTTTTCTCTTTTTTCTTTTTCTTTCTTTCTTTCTTTTCTTTTTTTTTTTTTTAATGGCTGAATCTTCCTCTGATCTCAGCTCCATAAATGCAGGAACTTTGATGGTTACGTTACCATTGTATCCCTAGCATTTTGCATTATTTCTGAAGCATGGTAAACACTTGATTTGTCGTACTAAATATGCGCCAATTCTTGAAATGCTGCTGGGTCTCAACTTTGTAGCAAAGGAAAACATCTGTCTATAGTTTTATAGTTTCAGAATACCATATTTATATGTACTTCTCAGTGGACAGCTTGCAGGACACCTGACTACTTTATTATGTGAACTTAGGTTGCTCAACCATTCTTCAGATTATTCAGCTCTAAGATAATAATGTTTGGAAAATATATCTAGGTTTGAAACAGTGCTCCTCAAAGCCCCGAGGGTTTGGTGCAGATTGAGGAAGAATATTAAAGAGCTCCATTAAATTTTTTTTCTTTTATTTACATATCAGGAAAAACACTATACATGTTAAATGGCAGTCAAAGAATATATGTATGTATGTATTCATATGTGTATATGTATTTATTCTTTTGTCATTTTTTTATTTGCTCTCTGCAGAGAGAGAGAAGAAAAAAAAAAATGAGAAAGTATTCTCCATGAAGGAGGTCACACCTAAATCCCTTATTTCTCCTTTCAGGATGTTGGGCACACATGCATATGTATCTGGCATGTTTTTCAAACTGCAGAGTCTGGGACTTAAACTGTGCAGCTGGCCATAAGGGACCCAGCTACCCTGACCACCTTGCCACCACCTGGTCCATTGCCTTTTTGTTTTATTTCTAGAGAGATTTTTGCTATAGGGGGCATATGCCTGCTAGAGAAACCGAGAGAGACAGAGAGACAGAAAGTGAGAAATCAACTCCTGGGAGGAAGGCCACAATATTAACCCTTCTCTTTCAGTCTCCTCTTGGGATTTTGGGCATGCACACACACGCACCCACTGTTGAGTTTTAAGCCTCCAGGTCTGGGACTCGAACCACAGTTGACTTCATGACATAACCATTACGCCCTTTGCTGGTCCCCTCAGTTGCCAACTTTTAATAGGGTTATTTATTTTCTTGTTACTCACTTGTTTGAGTTTCTTATGCATTGCTTATGAGGCCCTTATCTAATATATGCTTTACAAAGGTTTTCTCCCATTCTGTGGGTCATGTCTCACTCTGTGTTGTTTCCCTTGCCATGAAGAGCTTTCTAGTTTGATGCAATCCCATTTGTCTAGTTTAGCTTTTGTTACCAGTGTTTGGGGTCATACCCCAAGAAATCAGTGCTCACACCAATGCCAAAAAGCTTCCCCCATGTTTTCCTCTAGGAGCTTTATAGTTTCACGTCTTACATTTAAATATTTAATCCATTCTGAGCTATTCATATGTAAGGGTTGAGATAAAGGTCTAATTTCATTCTTCTACTTGTGGATAGTCAGTTTCCCTAATGCTGTTTATTGAAGAGACTGTCATTTCTCCAGTGTGCATGCTTTTAAGAGTTTATTTATTGGACTGATCCTGTGGCCATTGGTTAAGAAGTTAAGGGAGCCAGAGTTCCTGCCGCGTGGTTGCTGGGGAGAACCTGCTGCTGTGCTGACCGTGCTCTTCCGGACACGGTGTCCATGGAGTAAAAACATAAAAGCCCAGAACAGCCCTTCTTCAAGAGGCAGACAGCTCCATGGCTCCTGTGATCTAGCCATTTGGGGAGAAAGGAAGATGTCCCACTGATAACTGGGCCTCCAGCATCCAAAACCCGCGTGGTAGGAAGATCCCTTTCAAGTCTCCTGTCTCTATCTGCCTTTGTCTCTCTCTACGTCTGTCTCTGTCCTCTCTCTCGCTCTCGCTCTCTCTTTTTTTTATTTTTTTACTTTTTAGAATTTTTTTAAGGAGAGGCATTTTACAGGGCCCTTTGGCCCCTCCTACCTAGCGCTTTATCTTGTTAATAATCCCCTCTCCTCCTCCCAGAACAGCCCTTCTTCAAGAGGCAGCCAGCTCCATGGCTCCTGTGATCTAGCCATTTGGGGAGAAAGGAAGATGTCCCACTGATAACTGGGCCTCCAGCATCCAGAACTCGCGTGGTAGGAAGATCCCTTTCAAGTCTCCTGTCTCTATCTGCCTTTGTCTCTCTCTACGTCTGTCTCTGTCCTCTCTCTCGCTCTCGCTCTCTCTTTTTTTTTATTTTTTTACTTTTTAGAATTTTTTTAAGGAGAGGCTCTTGTCTGTTTTTTTGCTGTTGGTATTGTTTCCCTCTCTCTGCTTCTTTTTCTGCACACTCCTCGACCCTCTGATTGAACTTCCAAGTTTGGGAAGAAACCGACCATCCACCAGATGACTAGAAATCGCTGCAGGACCACAAGAAATATGGGGAAGCAGGAAAATACCTCTCCCACAAGGGAAAAGGATAGCTCCTCTTTATCCACACACAGTTCAATGGAAATCATGGAAATGTCTGATAAAGAATTCAGAACATTCATAATGGCAAAGCTAACAGAGATGGAAGAGAAGAGAGACAAGGAACTGCTGAAGAGGAAGGAGAAAGGAGTTGAAGAGTTCCAGGAGGTGAGGAAATTCATGCTAGATCTAAAAGAGGAATTTCACACTTTACAAAAGAATCAGATGGAACTGTTAGAGATGAAGGCTATAATACAAGAAGTCAAAATCTCCCTTGAAAGTATTAAAAGCAGACTAGATCATACAGAAAATAGAATCTCTAATGTAGAAGAGAAAATGGTTGGCCTAGAAAAATCCACCGCGAAGACTGAGAAAATGGCCCAAAAATTTGAGAATAATATGCGAGAAGTACTAGATACCATCAAACGTCCAAACATCCGGATAATAGGCATCCCAGAAGGTGAAGAGACTCATAAGGGCATTGATAATCTATTCCATGAAATCTTACAAGAAAATTTTCCAAACCTGGAGAGGCACTCAAAGATTCAGACCCAAGAAATACAGAGGACCCCAAATAGAATCAACCCAAGAAGATCTTCTCCAAGACACGTTATAGCCAGATTGACCAAAACCACAGACAAAGACAAGATACTAAGACTGGCAAGAGAAAAAAGGCAAGTTACCTACAAAGGGTATCCCATCAGACTAACGGCAGACCTCTCATCGGAAACAATGAGAGCGAGGAGAGAATGGGAAAATGTATTCAAAGTATTAAGGGAAAAGCAATTTCAACCGAGAATTCTGTACCCAGCAAGGTTATCGTTCATTTGGGAAGAAAAGACACGAACTTTCCCAGATAAACAAAACCTGAAAGAATTTACCAGCACCAGACCGGATCTCCAAGAAGTTCTTAAGGGAGTGCTATGTCAGTAAAATTAAATGCAGACACACAGAAATAAGAGTTCAGAAACTAAGAAAATGGGCAACTTAATTGTAGGGCCAAAAGCTGGAGTTGAGTATTACATCCCAGATTTCAATCTGGAACATCGAACCTCAACAGATACAGAAGAAAGATTAAGTACATGAGACTGAACTGATGAAACAGTATTCTACGACTTGACTAAAATATTGCTGCTTTTCTTCTAAGCTTTGTTGTCTGGTTTTAAGGACTTTTGTCCTGTCTTCAGCTATCAATAGATTCATGTTCCGACTATTTGAACAGAATACTAACCTGTTTCTAGGCTTTAAGTTTCAAAGAAATATCCTTACCAGTTCAAAACTGCTTTTCTTGAAACCATCGGCTGATCTTGCTATTGAAAGTAGTTAGATTACTTATGATATTGTGTGATCAACGAAATGTTGGGGGAAAAGGAATTGAAGACAACTGTAGACAGCAGAGATAGTGTAATAAGAGAGTGGAATAGGGCAGAGGGCTAGACATGGGGTAAAAAACATATATATGAAAGTAGAAATGGAATATTATGGATGATAACATGCATTATTAAGCCACTATATAGTATATTCTAGATGGGAAACCACATTTAGAATGTTGTGATGATGCTCAGGGAATGAATGTAAATTAATAAAAAAAAATTTTCAGAAGAAAAAAAAAGGCATTAGAAATACCTATTTGATGACTGCAGTTAAGCTATATAGCCCTAGTTAGGTGCTACTTTACAGTATGTTCATTCTATTCACTGAGGTTTATGCCTAAAGTCAGTCTTGTGTTCATGGATATGTACATATCAGCTGTGCTTGCTATTGAAAATATTTAGATTTATTAAGATATTTAGTGAAACAATAAAATGGGGGAGGCATAGAAAGCAACAATAGATACCAGACACAGTGTGGGAGGAGGGTGGGAGATGGCAGAGGGTGAGATAGGGAATCAAGGATGGGAAAAAAGGCAAAATATACAGAAAACAAGAAATGGAAAATGATTTGTTGACAATAACACATATGTTGATGTGCTTGATTGAGCCAATATACAGTGTATTCTCAATGGAAAAATCTCATTTTGTATGCTATAATGATGTACAGTGAATGAATGTAAATAAAGAAAAAAATGTATAAAAAAAAAAAGAATTTTTGACAAATTCAAAAAAAAAAAAAAAAAAAAAGAAGTTAAGGGAGCCAGATTTCATATGACTGACCCCACAGTTCAAATCCTGCCTTCAGCAGCTTGAAAAACATACTAGTCACATGCACATGTGTGTATGTGTGTGTGTGCCCCCAATCCTGGCAGGATGGAAAAGGAATTGCAGCATGATCAAACTTCATTGGAGGTTGCTTTCTCTCTCTCTTTCTTCCTCTGTCTGTCTTTCTTTGACAAGTTTTCATATAATCTGGCATTTTTTTAAAAAGTTTGTTTGAAAAAGAGAAAGAAGAAGAAAAACAGGTACCCTAGATAAAGTCTTGCCATGCTATAATCTTTCCCCCAGCCTTCTAGTCAGCCAGGCTCATAAACACATCAGATGTGTCCAAGCCAACCATGGATTTAACCTTGGAGCCTTCCCGTGTGACTCTAATATTACACAGTAGTGCTCTACTGCGTAAACCACAGCAGGGACCCGTACTGTGTGTTCTTGGCACCCTTGTTGAAAACCAATTAACTAGAGACGTATGGGCTTATGTGTATCCTATTTCATTGGTTGATGTGTTGGTTTTTAGTGCCAGTATACGCTATTTTATTACTATAGCTTTGTATTTTTTTTTTTTTGGAGAGATTTTCACTGTAGGGCGTGTGCACTCGCCAGACAGACAGAGAGAGACATAGAGACAGAAAGCGAGAAATCACCCCCAGGGGGGATGGTCACGCCGCAATCCCTTCTCCTCCATTCTCCTCTCGGGATCTTGGGCACGCACGCACACGCGCCCGGCGTGAGTTTTAAGCCACCGGGTCCGGGACACGAACCGCGGTCGACTACGTGGGAGTCCAGCGACATAGCCATTACGCCAACTGCTGGATCCCTAGCTTTGTATTTTTTGAAATCAGGTAGTGTGATGCCCTCTGCTAAAGATCTTTTTGCTAAAGATTGTTTGCTATTTGGGGTCTATTGTGCTTCCATACATATTTTAAGATTGTTTTTTTCTATTTCATTGAAGAATGACATTAAATTTTTGATAAGGATTGGGTTGAGTCTAAGTTGCTTTTGGGTCATTTTGACAATATTAATTCTTCCAGTCAATGAACACAACTTGTGCTTCCATTTCTTTGTGTCTCCTTCTATTTCTTTTATCACTCTTTTATAGTTTTCAGCATCTTTTATCTCTTTGGTTAAATTTAGTCCTAAATATTTAATATTTTATATTTTGTAGCTTTTATAAATGAGAGTATTTTCTTAATTTCTTGTTAATATTGTGTTTTGTTGGAACTGACCCTGTACTGCTGCAGTTAAGTATTACGCACTGGGAGCCAGATCCCACATGGCCAACCACTGTGCAAATCACGGCCCCAGTGGCTTGAAAAATGTGCAAAGTACATGCACATGGATGCCCCCTGATGGGGCACAGACAGCAGAAAATATAATTCTGTGTGATCATGCCCCATTTGGGGGTGCTGTTGCACTCTCCTTCTAAGTACACATGTCCTCTAACAATTAAAAAATGTTTATATAATGTTATATAAATTGTATGTAATTTGTTGGTAGTTGTTGCATAGAAACACCACTGATTTTTGTATGTTGGGCTTGTAACCTAAAACTTCACTGAATTTTTAAGTTCTAACAGGTTTTCTATGAAGTCTGGCTTATGTATACCTATATGTATATCTATATCTATATCTATTCATATATATGTGTGTATATATATATTTTACAGCTTTTATAAATGACAGAATTTTCTTAATTTCTTGTTAATATTGTGTTGGAACTGACCCTGTACTGCCAGTTAAGTATTATGCATATATATATATATATATATATATACACACACATATATATATATACATACATACAAATATATACATACATATATATATATTTGGCTAATATTTAATGTCTATATATGTTCATATTCATATATATTCATATATATATGTATGTGTATATATATATACATATATACACACACACACATATATTATATATAACATTTGGTTAATGTTTAACTAAATACCTGGACCACAGCCCAATCAATTGGACACTAAAATTAGCCATTTATGTATAGATAGATATTGATATTCATATATATTCATATTCCTATTCATGTCTTCAACAAACAGAGACAATTTAATTTCTTTTCAATTTAGATACCTTTGATTTCTTTTCTTGCCAAATAGCTGTGGATAGAAGCAATACTATGCGGAATAGAAGTGGCAAAGGCAGGAATTCTTGTCTTGTCCTTAATCTCAGAGGAAATATCTTCAACTTTTCATCATTGAGTATAAAATTAGATGTGTGTGTATCATATATGTCCTTTATCTTGTTGAGGAACATTCCTCTGTGCCTATTTTGTCAAGAGTTTTTATCGTGAAAAGATGTCGAATTTTATCAAATGCTTTTTTGTATGTCTATTATAGTAATTATAAGGTTTTTGTCCTTCATTCTGTAATATGGTGAAACACATGGTGCTCAGCACAGTAAGTGCTTTGCAAGTGTTTATTATTTTTTCAATGTAGTCTAAGTTCTCCAGAATAACAAAAGAAATGAGAGAGATCGCCACATATTTACATAGAGATTAGATTGATAAAGATACTCCTGTCGGTCTATCTCTAACTACGTATGTCTGTCTAGTTCTCTATCTAGCTACCTACTGAGAGACAGAGAGAGGTTTTCATGGTAAGGAATTGGATCACATGATTAAGGAAATTGGGAAGTCCAGGATGTGCAGATGGCAAGCTGGAAACCTAAAAGGAGCAATGGTATATATATTTCCAGCTTAAATCTGAAGGCCTGAGAACCAGAAGAGTTAATGTTGTAGGTCCCAGTTTGAGTCTGAGTTTGAAGGCAGAGAAGATTGATGTTCCAGCTTGAAGATAGTCAAAGGCTCTTTCTTAAAGAGATTTTTATGGATATGACTTACTCACATAGGGGAGGGCAATCTGCTTTATTCAGTCTACCAATTCAAATCTTTTTTTTTTTTGGATAGGGTTTTTTGTTTGTTTGTTTGGTTTTTTTTTTTGTTTTTTTTTTTTGTTTGTTTGTTTGTTTGCTATGGGGCACATGCACTCGCCAGAAAGACAAGAGAGAGACAGAGAGACAGAAAGCAAGAAATCACTCCCTAGGGAGAATGGCCACGCTGCAATCCCTTCTCCTCCATTCTTCTCTCCAGATCTTAGGCACAGACGCAAACGTGCCCGGCGTGAGGTTAAGCCACCGGGTCCAGTACTTAAACCGCGGTCGACTATGTGCGAGTCCAACAACATAGCCATTACACTAACTGCTGGTCCCCCACTTCAAATCTTAATCTCATCCAGAAACACCTTCACAGACACACCTGGAAATAATGCTTAACCAAATAGCTGGGCATCAACTTGACACTAAAATTAACCATCACTCTTGCATATACAAATGTACTTTTTCTTTTTTTATTTTGAGAGAGAGATTTTTGCAATAGAACATGTGTGCTCACCAGAGATACAGAGAGAGACATAGAAATAGAAAGTGAGAAATCATCCCCAGGGTTGCAATCCCTTCTCTTTCATTCTCCTCTTGGAATCTTGGGTATGCACGCACATAAGCCCTGCACGAGGTTTTGTTTTGTTTTGTTTTGTTTTTTAGAGGTTTTTGCTATAGGGCGCATGCACACGCCAGAGAGACAGAGAGAGACAGAGAGATAGAAAGCGAGAAATCACCTTCCAGGAAGGATGGCCACACCGCAATTCATTCTCCTCTCTTCTCCTCTCAGGATTTTGGGCACACACGCACATGAGCCTGGTGTGAGTTTAAGCCACCAGGTCCAGGACTCGAACCATGGTTGACTAAAAGGGGGTCCAGCGACATAGCTATTATGACAACCGCTGATCTCCAGACTAAACTTTTTAAACTTAGGGAAGAAAATAAAGAAAAACTCGAGCTAAAACATGGTGAATTTTAAAGAGGCAACCAAGATGATTTATACCAAAAATAAAAATATATGTGTGAAAATAAAAATTCAATGAAGAATTTGTTTATCTAGGTTATGTATACATTGTTATAAACATACCCAGGCAAAATATATGAACTATTAAAATTCAACCAAATTTCGCAATTTAGGTCCTCACTTGCAATTTTGTTATTTTATTTAACATTGTCAAAAACAATCTTCTGTTCCAAGCTATGTTATAACCATCATAGCATTCACTAAGAGGTCAGATCCCACATAGTGACCACAGTTGGAACCCTCACCCCAGTCAACCTGAAACACGCTGGGCACATGCACAAGTGCCCGGGACCCAGTGGACTGGAGGACTGGACGAAGAGGAACTGTGGCACAACCAGACCCTGTGCAGGGCACGCTTCTGTGTCTGTCTGCTTCTCTCTCACACATGCGTATGCAAGGGCTCTGGGATGAATGAAGATAAATAAATAAATACTCAATTACTCTGAGTGATGCCCAACAGTACATATTGCATCCTTTGCTTTCCTTTAGTATGGCCCAATTTTACGCTGAGATTTTGCTAGAACAACTTACTTGTCTCTTATCTTTTATAATCTTGTATCTGTATCAAACTTTTCATTAATCCAATTAAGGGAATGTAAGTGGGAGACATCCAGCAGGTCATTTGTGCGACCTGAATTTCTGAAATCACATGAAGGTGAAACAGCAGGGGTTACAAAAAGCTGATGGTTAACCTTTTGTCATTCACATCACCTCCCCGGGCCCCCAGCAGGGTAATTAGGTCTCTTTATAAACTGATTTGGTCCTGTTGATGCTTTGATTAGGCAAGATATATATCAATCCTCCAAAAGTAAGTGGTCCAAAGAAAACAGAGGTCAGAGGAATAGATAGTTGAGAAATAACCTTGCAGCCTAGAAGGAAAAGTACATGTTAGTCTACTTTCTATTAATACAAATAAGGTACCAAATGGCAGATGTGTTATTATCAATGTTTAAATGGCAGAAACAGCCCCCTGAAGAAGACATTAGTATGGTGAGGTATTATTGTCTTTTTGCAAAGTGAGTTAGGACACTAGGCACTCCTTTTCCCAGGCATGATTCTAGTCAGGTAGTCACTATATAAAGGGTAGAGCTCGAAAATGGAGCCATTTGGTGGAGAGGCACACTGGCTGGAAGGCATGAAGATGTTTCATTATTTATAAGGAAAACAGTCTCAGTCTTCTCAGGGATATTCAGAAAAGCAAACTGGGGGGCAAGCCACCTTTAAGTTGTATATGCAGCAAAGAGATGACAAGAATCTAAGGATTAATTAGCTTCCCATCAATTGGGCCTTTCTAAACTGCAGCAAGTATATGACAAGATCCAAGTAAATGTTTGAAGAGACTGCTTGGCAAAAAGCCTGCAACCATACCGCTATTTATAATCTGTAAGGTAAAATTAATGCATTCATTTCTTCTTCATTTCTATTTAATGTTTATTCTGATGGCATTTCAAAACATTTCTGTTGACACGTGCATGATATGAATTTAGCAGTCCTAGTACACTTAGGAATATGTTTTGTTGCTCTCGAGTTAACAAATGGAACGTGATGTTAGGCAAGGCATACTATTGCTAGTTTACTGCTAATCCATAGATCAAACCCGAGTACTAATTTTTTTTACATCTGAACCTCACTCTCATTCTTATTTCTTTGGGAAGAAAATTTATATTAATTGAGCATTGTTTTTATTGATCATGGGTGATAACATATATGTTGTTAAGAACTGATGGGGGACCAGCTGATGGCGTAATGGTTATGTTGTTGGACTCCCACATAGTTGACCTAGGTTTGAGTCGTTGGACCCGGCTGCTTAACCTCATGCCAGGCATGTGTGCGTGCCTGCCCAAAATCCTGAGAGGAGAATAGAGAAGGGATTCCCGTGTGGCCATTCCTTGCTGGGGGGTGATTTCTTGCTCTCTGTCTCTCTCTCTCCACTGAGTGCATGCACCCTTTAGCAAAAATCTCTCTCGAAAAAGAAAAAAAAAAAAAAGAAGACTGTCATGCTTCTAATAATGTGTTCTTTATAATTAAAGGTGAGTTATTACAAAACTCCAATGATTCAACTCTAATTTTATTATTTTTGTTTTTTTCATAGGAAACTCATAGAGACTCATCTGAAAACTATTCCTAGTCATGCATTTTCAAATCTGCCCAATATTTCCAGGATGTAAGTAATTTCTTAACATAAAGAGAAATTTGCAATTGTGGTGTATTTTCTAAGTGTTTCCTATCAACAAAAATATTTGTTCCTCTACTTGCATAAGCCAATGGCATCTACATTTTTAACGTATATAAAAAATTTAGGTTCATGATGTTTATTTGATTTTGCTATGCTTCCATTCCATAATTACCAGAGGACATTTTTTTGTTTTGTTTTAAACCTAAAGCAAATTTAAATGCATTTGATCTTGCACATAACTCTCAGTGTATTTTAATACATCTTGGGATCTGGTAAAACCTTAGCCAGGAATCTCTTCCATGTATAGATTTAAATATCTATCTCTAAGACATTTTTTCCTATTCACAATTTATCACTAATATGCATTTTACATTTTTGTGTGTATTTTTTTTCTATTTTATTTTATAATCTCTTATTTACATTTAATTGTTTTCTGTCCTGGTGGTACACAACATGTATTTTCAAACATGCATGCCACATGCACAAATCAAAACAAGACCATATTCATTGTTTTCAACAAAGAATACCACTTTTTATGTATGCATATACATAGTATATACATTTCCTATATATATGTGTAATTGTCAATTTTTTTTTCACCCAGTTGTAATATGCCATTCCATAATCCCTTTGCCCGATCTGCCTGCATTTCTAAGGCTGTTAAAAGGCTTTTCTCCTAACTCCCACCCCCAACCTTCATTCAGACTCTGGTATGTATAGTTGTCCTCTCTACTTCTGTCTTCAAATCTTTCAACTTCTGCTATAGAGTTCAGATATTTGGTATGTACTGAGTAAGGACATAGTTTGTCTTTCATAGTCTGACGGATTTTACTTAGCCTTAAATCTTCTAGATTCAGCCTCTTTTATCAAATGACAGGATCTTATTGTTCATTATGGGTGAACAGTATTCCATTGTCCCCATGTGCAATACTTTTTAAATCTAGTCATCAGCTGTGGACATTTAGGTCAATTCTAGCATTTGTTGTTGTTGTCGTTCTTCTTCTTCCTCTTTAGTAGAAATTCTTACTCGGGTTAGGTGATATTCATTGCATTTTCTTTATGATAAGAGATAAAAAACAGTTTTTCATATGCTTTTGGCCATTCATAAGTCTTTCTTTGAGAGTTGCCTGTTTAGATCAAATACCTATTTTAAAATTACATTAGTCTTTCTGCAGGTAAACTGCTTGAGTCCCCTTTATGTTCTGGTTATTAATCTCTTACTTAAAGTATGGTTTGCAAATATTTTCTCCCATTCTGCGGGTAATTTATTGTTTCCTTTGCTAAACAGAAGCTTTTAAGTTTGATGTAATCCTACTTTTCTATTTTCTGGAGTTGTTGCCTGTGTTTTAGGGGTCTTAATTAGGAAATCTTTGCCCACCACAATGTCTTCAAGTGTTTCCCCTGTGTTTTCAAAAACTAATTTTATAGTTTGAGGCTTTACCTTTAGATCCTTGATTAATCTTGGGCTGACTTTTGTCAATGGTAAGATAGGGGTGTAGTTTCATTTTTCTGCAAGTGCATATCTAGTTTTCACAGCACTGTTTGCTGAAAATACTTTCTTTTCTCCACTGAGTTATCTTGTGCTCTTTGTGAAAAATCAATAGACTGTATGTTTTGGAGTTTATTTCTAGATTCTCTATTCTGTTCCATTGTCTATTTTTGTGCCAGTACCATGCTGTTTTGATGAACAGTTTTGTGATATATTTTGAAGTCAGGTAATGAGATGCCTCTAAGTTTATTCATTTTGCACAGTAGTATGTTGGCAATATGGAGTCTTTAATGATTCCAGACAAATTTCATGATTGTTTTTTCTATTCCTATGAAGAATGTCTCTAGTTATTTCTTTGGAATTGCATTAAATTTGTAAATCAATTTCAGTAGAATCTGTATTTTAATTATATTGATTCTCTCACTCAAATAAAAATTCATGTCTTTCCATTTTTTGTAACATTTTAAACTTCTTTCTTCATTGTTCCATAGGGGTTTTTTTTGGGGGGGGGAGGTGGTTTGCTGTTTCAATATTTTTTATTTTGGATTTGGGTTTTTGGGGTTTTCTTTATGTCAAGGTTGTTCTCCTAATTGGTTAGGTTTATTCTAAGTATTTTACTTTATTTTGTGGCTATTGTAAATGGGATGGCTTTCTTCAATTCTACCTGAGTCTATTCATTGTTGATGTATTAAAAAAAAAAACTTATTGATCTTTGTATATTGATTTTGTAGTTTGTAACTTTACTGAATTTATCACTTCTCCAGATTTTTTAATGGATTCTTTTGGATTTTCTTGGTATTTGAACAAGTCTGCAAATAGACACAATTAAACTTCTCCCTTCCCATTTGAACACCTTTTATTTCACTCTCTTGTCTGATTGCATTAGCTAGGACTTCCAATCTATATTGAAAAGAAGTGGAAAAAGCAGACAACCTTGTCTTGGTCAAGATTTTAGTGGAACAGAATTAAGCTTTTTCCTACTCAGTATGATGTTAGCAATGGGTTTGTCATAGATGGCTTTTACTGTGTTGAGAAACATATCTTCTATACGTATATTTTGTTGAGTCTTAATCATGAAGGGATGTTGTATTTTATCAAATGCTTTTCCTGTATCAATGCATATACTGATATGATCTAATTTGTACCTTTTCTTCTGTTAATGTGTTGCATTACAATAATTATTTTGCTAGTACCTTGTTTAAGATTTTTGCATCTGCATTCATCAGGAATATTGGTTTGCAATTTCCTTTGTTGTGTCCCTCTCTACTTTCGGTATCAGAATAATGGAGGCTTCATAAAATGAATTTGGGAGGATTCCTTCCATTTTGATCTTTAGAAATAGTTTGAAGAGAATTTGGGTTAATTCTTCTTTAAAAGTCTTGTAGAATTAAGAAGTAAAGCCACTGTGACCTGGGCTTTTCTTTGTTGGGAGACTATTACTCATGCAATTTCATTGCTTGTTATTAATCTAGGTATATTGTATGTGCCCAGATACTTGTCCATTTCTTCTAGATTTTTCAATTTGTTAGTGTATAGTCACTCATAGTATTCTCTAATCTTTTTTATTTCGACATTTTTAATTCCTGATTTTATTTACCTGAGTCCTTTATTTTTCTTAGTCTTACTAATGGTTTGTCGATTTTACTTATCCTCTCAAAAAAAATAGGTTTTTGTTATGTCAGTTTTTATAATGTTCTTTATTCTTGGTTTCATTTCTTTTTTTTTCTTTTTTGAGAGATTTTCGCTATAGGGCGTGTGCGCTCGCCAGACAGAGAGAGACAGAGACAGAAAGCGAGAAATCACCCTCCAGGGGGGATGGCCGCACCGCAATCCCTTCTCCTCCATTCTCCTCTCAGGATCTTGGGCACGCACGCACACGCGCCCGGCGTGAGTTTTAAACCACTGGGTCCAGGACGCAAACCGTGGTCGACTACATGGGAGTCCAGCGACATAGCCATTACGCTAACTGCTGGTTCCCGGTTTCATTTATTTCTGATCTAATCTTTATTATTTCTTTTCTTCTAGTACTTTTGGGCATTTTTTGTTGTTGCTTTTCCAATTCCTTGCGATGTATCATTAGGTTGTTTGTCATCTTTCTTGTGAGCACTAATTGCTATACACTTTGCTTTTAGTATTGTTTTCATTGTGTCCAAGATTATGGATAATTATGCTTTCATTATCATTTGTTTCAAGAAATTTTTCAATTTCATTTTAAATTTGTTTGTTGTTTCATAGTCATTCAGGAGTAAATTGTTTAGTTTCCATGTATTTGATTATTTTCTAAGGCTCTTTTTGTTGTTGATTTCAAGTTTAATTTCATTGTGGTCATAAAAGATGGTGGTTATGCTTTCTGTACTTTTAAATCTGTAAAAACTTGTTTTGTGTCCTATTATGTGGTCAGTCTTCAAAAATGTCCCATGTGAGGCTGAAAAGAATGTGTATTTTAGGGTTAAGAGAACTGATCTGTATATGTTGGATCCATTTGAATTATATCATTTTGTTCCTGTGTCTCTTCATTTAACTTTTGTCTAGATGACCTATCCAGTGGTAACAGTGGGCTTTTGAATCCCCCAACAATTAGTGTGCTATAGTCTCTCTCTCTCTTTAGGTTTAGGAATCTTTGTTTTATTTATTTGAGTGCTCTAATGTTGGGTACATAAATACTTATAACTGGATCTTTGTGGTAAATTAATCCTTTGAATAGTACATAGTGACCTTCTATGTCTCTGTTTACAGTTTTTTAACTTGAAGTCTATTTTGTCTGATATGTGTATCATGAATCCAGCTTTTTATATTTATGTTTGCATAAAATTACATTTTCCAGACCTTTGCTTTGAATCTATGTATGTATTTGTCAATGTGGTGTGTTTTTATCCTTTTTTTTTTGTAAGCAATATATGGGAAGGTATTTATTTGTTTGTTTTTGGTCTGTTCAGCCAGTCTGTGTCTTTTAATTGGGGGGTTTATATTAACATTCAACATTATTATCAATATGTACTTACTCCTACCATTTTATTATTTTCCTAGTTGTCTTGTTTTCTTATTTCTAATTCTTTTCCTTTGGTTTTCTTGATGTGGTATTCTCGTAAGCATTTCTTCAAGAGCTGGTCTAGTGTTGGCAAATTCTTGTAGTTTTTGTTTATCTTGGAATGGTTTTATTTCTCCTTTCAGTCTGAAAGATAATCTTTCTGGGTATAATATTCTTGGCAAAAATAGTTTTTCTTTCAGAATTTTGAATGTCTTTTCATTCCCTCCTTGCCTGCATGGATTCTGCTGAGAGGTCTAAAGTTAGTCTGATGGGGTATCCTTTATAAGTAATTTGATGCTTCTTTCTTGTCATTTTTAGAACATTATCTTTGTCTTTGACTTTTTCCATTTTGGCAATGATGTGCCTTGGAGAGTATGTTGATTCTATTTAGTGTCTTTTGCATTTCCTGGATCTGGATGTCTGCGTGTCTCTCTACATTTGTAAAGTTTTCAGAGTATCTCATGAAAGACATTTTCTATGCCTTTGCCAGTTTCTTTACTTTTTGGAATACCCATTATACAGATTTGAGAGTTTGATTTCCTGTATTAGATCCTTCATCTCCAGAGGTTCCATTTCATTGTTTTTAGGGTGTTTATCTCTTTATGGAATTTCTCCTTTATGTCATGAAATGATTTTCTTATCTTTTGGAATTGATTAACTCCTCTTAGATCTCATTGAATTTATATATATATATATATCAGTTATTTAATTAGGTTCTTGGCAAAAAAATCTAGAACACCAATTTGTGAGGATAAACTCCATTTGTAAGGGCAAACATGGATCGCAGGTAGCCCTGGAGCTGAGGAACAGCTTTGATTTTTGGAAAAATTTGTGAGTCCATAGCTTTCTGATCAGTCTTGCGCTGCTCTGAAATCTCGTATTTCTCCTTCTCTGTGTCGAAGATCTCACCTTCCTGGTGTCTGGGCTTCTGCAGTTTCTTTTTCTTGAAGTAAGCATCGGTAAGGTGCTTTGGGATTTTTACTTGCTAATATCAGTTTTTGTGGAGGTGGCATGACAAATTTCTGGTGTGTTCTACACAGTGGAACTCTATTGAGAACCAGTGATCCAGTTACAAGAAGCAAGCCACTGCTCAGCTGCTTCAGGAAAACCACTCTCTTGCCTCTGTGGCATCCAGTGAGGATGATCAGAATGGTCCCAGGAGTGATGCTAGCTCGCAGCTTTCTCACATGCTGACTGAAGGGGTTTTTTTTGCCGTGGCTTAACAGGCTTTCCAGGCACATCTTCAGTAGGATAATACCTAGGCATTTTGCACAGTTTAAGCACCCAGGTACCACCATTCTTGTCTCCACCAACTGGTTTTGTGACAGTCACAAGAACCTTCTCCTTCTTTTTCTTTTCGATCCTGGATTTAGTAGCAGAGTATTTCCTCTTGTACATGGCCTTCCTGGAATACATGGAAGACCGAGAGTATCTGTCGATGCCCCGGAATAGGATGTGGTTTCGGCTTCAATGGGGGTTCCTCTTCTTGGACTTTTTAGGCTTGGGGTCAACCTTTTTAAC
>NW_006160041.1:6006880-6066978 GCF_000334495.1 Tupaia belangeri chinensis
ATTGACTTTTGTTATAATCAATATTATGAATTCCTTTTCTGATATTTCAGTGATTTCCTGTATGTTTTCTGTTGTTGATGGGGAGTTATTATATTTCTCTAGGGAAAGGTTTTTTGTTGTTGTTGTTTTTTAATGTTTCTTTTATCTCTGCAATGATTTTTTTTTAGCTAATGAGTGACTGCATGACTTTAGTAGTTCTCAACTAGAGGCTCCTGGATATGCCCACAAGCATTTGGCATTTGGGGTTGTCACAAGTGGAAAGGGAACCTCTACTGGTATCTAGCCAGTAGGGACACACATTCTATGGTGCACAGGGCAGTTCCCACAACAAAAATCCACCTAGTCCAAAACATCAACAATGTCAAGACTGAGGAATTACTCTAACATCTCTGTGGTTCTAAGTATTGCTAATCAACCTTTCCTTTTCCGAATTCTTGCCTCTTTTAGTTTCCTTGATATTCCTCCCTCATCCTTCTTGTCATCTTATCTGGCTACTCTTCCTCAGTCTTTTCTCCTGTTTTCCGATTTTGTTTTATTTTTGTCAGTTCCTTAAATAATACTTCCTTCTGTGTGTGTTTTGTCTTAATTTTTCTCTCAACAGTCTGAATGAATACTCCCATCCCTTTGGCTTCACTACTACCCAATACAGCTAATTCCTAAATAAAGATCTCTGTCTCTGACTTCTTTGATTCAGACTTGCATTACCAACTTCCTTCCAAATACTACCACTTTGGTGTCCCACAAACACTTGAAACTCAACATACCCAAAATAAATACATCATCTTCCTCCCAAAATATACTTTCTCTGCCCCTTCTCCTTTGAACAAAACCACTACTTACCATCCTATAAGCTAAAAACCTCCAATTTCCCTTTAGCTTTCCTTTTTCCTTATCTGCTGCATACAACTGCCTAGACGGTGTCTCCAACTGGACATCCCAATATTTAGCTTTTAGTTCATTTATTCATTTAACAAATATTTACTGAGCCCTACTTTGAGCCTGACACTTTTCTATATGCTCTGCCCAAAACCATAGACAATACTCATGGAGACTCCATTCCTAAGAGAATGGTGAGTGACATGATGGGGTCAGTTATTGGGTGCTACAAAAACTCATTTGAAAGCATTTATCTGAATGGAAGAGTGTGGGGAGTTGGGGAAGACTTCCTGGAGGAAATGGAGCCTGACCTGTGATGCTGTGTGCCTAATGACTATCCCTATAAAACCTTGTCATAATTTGTAACTTAAAAATTCAGTAGAAAATATGGAGCTAAAGATATATTCTAACTTGGGTAAACATGTTGGTAGACTTCAAATTGAAGCTTGCTCTTCTGGATGGGCTCAGCCTTACCCATGATAAATCCCAGAAGTCTCAATACAATAACTAATTCTTTTCATCATTTTTCATGTTTCATCTATGTTGGAGATATAGTATTTGGATCAAAACAATTTATATAATATTGTTATCCACAAGGGGCAATGAGTTCAGAGATAAATTAAAGAATAATTGTTTAGAGAACTGATAATTCAAAACAACAAGTGCAAGGCAATTAAAATACTAACAATAACTGTGATACAAACTCAGAATGAAACGATTGACACTCCTCTCACAAACATTCTATTAGTGAAAATATTTTATTAGCAGACTCAATTAAAATTATAGGCCACTATCTTTCAACCATGCCTGCACATTAGAATCATCTAGGAAGCTTTTGAAAAATGAAAGTCCTTGACTCACTCCTGAATTTAAACTCTGCATTTGATTGTCCTGGATTGGGTTTTGAACATCTGTGTGTTTTAAAAGTCCCTTAGGTGGTTCAATTGTATGTTCGAGGATGAGGATCTTTGCTAAGGCTATGACTGGACACCATCTGTTAATCATTAATTTTCTCAAATGTCATAGAAATGCTTCACAATAAAAAATGGTCATTGAATTTGGGTAGATTAGTCATTCTCATTACAAGATGGAATTTGAGGAAACTATTTGACATATCATTCCCTACGTATTCTTGACAAGTTCAATATAGGAGTTTTTCTTTTTTAGTATTTCAAACTTTCATTTGAGGTTTTTTATTTTTTTTTCCTCAAACATTCAAAAAATCTTAAAATTTTCAGCCTCATTCAAAATCTAAAAGAGAAGTCTTAAGAGAATATATGCTTGTTTCCCTGTGAAATGTTCCACTAGAGAATTGTGAGATTTTTCTTTATCCTCCTTCAAACAATAGTTTCTAATCCTTTGCTATTAGATACTCCATTAAAAATTCTTTTTATTCATTCTAGTGTCCTTTTCTAGTCCTTTCATTTTCTTCTGTTTCTGAGAAATACGTCCATACATTTATTCACTTACCATATTTTTTGAGACTTTACTACATGCCAAGTACTATTGATATGAAAGGCACTCAAGATTAAATGGACAGAAAAAAAATAGTTCTCCATCTAAGAGAACTTACAGTCTAATGAGACAACATAAATCAAATATTTCCAAAGAGTTACACAGTTGAACTGTAATGATTACTGAAAGAAGTCCATGGTGCTAGGAAGATACGCTATTGGGAAATCTGACCGAATCGGGAAGTTCAGTGGAACCATCTGAAAGATGTAACCATTGAATGAGACCTTAAGATAAATAGGACTTAATATAGTGGGAAAGATCAGTTTTATTGGATCAAAAAAAAAAAGTGGTAATTAAAGTTAACATAATTAGGGAGAATCCATGAGAGTTGTGCATGTTGCATCATCTGGGAAGAAGTTATAACAAAAATACTATGATTGGAGTTCCCAACCCTACTAATGGTCTACTTTGTCTTGTATTTTTTGTGACACTCAGCTACTTATCTATAGATGCAACTCTGCAGCGACTGGAATCGCATTCCTTCTACAATTTGAGTAAAATGACTCACATGTAAGTACAAGGAAAAGTTCGGCATAGCCTCAAGTCATAGCCATCGTAGATGGATAAGTTTGGGGTTCCAGGTAGCAATGGAGATCACGGGTCAAAATTTCTGTCTGTGATTAAATTCTTAATTTGTTCTCATTCTCAGTTTATGTTAATCTATCCTAACTGCTTTTAATTCACATGGTTGGAAGTCGGAGACAATATTAGAAGTTCTGTTCTTGAACTGCCACTCATTCTATTATTACAATGTCAGCAAATTTTATTGGTGTGAATGTCCATGAGTCAATAAATATTTACTGAGTACCTACTTGATTCCAAGATCATGCAAGAGTCTACAAAACTTGTTAATTAGGAAAGAGAAGAGTTGATTAGTGAGATATTAGAATAAAAGTTGGTTAAGGACTCTCGACACAACCAGTAAATCTCAATTACCAAGAAAGAAAGAAATCTAGCCCCCGAGCTGGTCAGAGTTGAGTTTGAACACTGGCTTCTCTGCCTACTCACTATCTACCTTAGACAAGTCATGTAACCTTTCCTAACCATACATTGTGAAGTACTGTTTTCTTGATGAAAAAACCCAAAAATTTCATACTTAAATACTTAGTATGTCCTACACATTATACTAAACATTTTATTTATATTCTTTTTATTCACTTTGTTTTGTTTTTAGTTTTTCAACAGGGCACTTGGCTCACTGGAAAGAAGCAGACAGTGGCAGGGGGCGGGGGATGAGAACCATGCGGGGGCAGGGGGCGGGGGATGATAACCATCCTGCCATACCTTCTCCTGTATTCTCTTGTCATTTTGGGCACACACACACACACACACACACACACACACACACGTGCCCTGTATGTTTTTCAAGCTGCCAGGTCCAGCAAGGGGAGTGTACAGTTGGTCAGGAGAGATCCAGCTGCCTTAACCTCCATGCCATCTTCTAGCCCTATATTATTTATTTAAACCTTATTCAACTCCCCAGAGAAAAAAAACCTACAGAGATGGTTTTTGTTTTGATTTTGGGCATGTACACACACCCCCTGCCAGCCCTTAGCCCCCCTGGCAAGTGGTATGGTGGTTAAGGTGCTGGACTTCCGCTGAACTCAAACCATGGCTGACCATGGTTTGAGTTCTGGAACTGGTTGACCTATAAATCCTGGCAGGATGTGAGTATACATGCCCAAAAATCCAGGAGGAGAATGGAGGAAAAGTAATTGCAGCATGGCAATCCCCACTGAGGAGTGATTTCTCACTCTCCCCATCTCTGTCTCTCTCTGGTGAGTGCATAGATCCTATGGCAAAAACATTTTTAAAAAATTATCTTACATACTACATTATGCTGCCTTTAAGAATACTGAGGCCAAGGGCCAACAGATTGCATAGTGGTTATGTTGCTCAATTTCCACATGGCCAACCACGGTTCTAGTCCCAGACCTGGAGGCTTGAAATTCATGCCGAGTGTGTGCATGCCCAAGATCCCAGGAGGAGAATGGAGGAGAAGAGATTGCAGCATGGCCAACTCCTCTAGGGAGGTAATTTTTCACTTTCTCTCTCACTGTCTCTGTCTCTTTCCTTTGGGTGGATATACCCTAAGGCAAAAATTTCTCAGGAAAAAAATTTTAATAAAAGAGTACTGAGGCTTGGTAAGCTGGTGGCATGTAGAGTTTTAAGCCACCAGGTCCAGGACTCAAACTGCAGTAGACTATGTAGAAGTCGAGTTACGTAACCATTATGCCATCTGCTGGTCCCCCAAACAAACAAAAAAAAACTGTTAACAGACACAAAAATGTAAAGTACTTTGTTGGAAATAATATATAGGTAGTATCTTTAATTAATTACCATGCACTGCAGGCAAGTCTTGAAAAACCATACTACATGCTATAAAGATGTTCAATGATTAAAGGTAAATCATAACTTATAAAATAAAAAAGAAATTTAGAAAAAAAAATCAAGCATTTCCTTTGACTAGTAAATAACCTGACTTCTAAATAATGAATTATTTTTTTAAAAATTTCTTTCTTTCTTTCTCTTTCTCTTTCTCTTTCTCTTTCTCTTTCTCCTTCCTTCCTTCCTTCCTTCCTCCTTTCCTCCCCTTCCCTTCCCTTCCCTTCCCTCCCCTCCCCTCCCCTCCCCTCCTCTCTTTTCTTTTCTTTTCTTTTCTTTTCTTTTCTTTTCTTTTCTTTTCTTTTCTTTTCTTTTCTCTTTCTTTCAATTTGACCAGAGAGGGACAGAGTCGGGTGGAGGAGAGAAAGCGAGCTACCAGATCCAGACTCGAACCGTGGTCAGTCATGTGGGAGTCCGGCGCTCTTAACCACCTGCCGGTCCCTAAATAGCAGATTCTTAAAAAACCATGGGTGGGTCAAGGAAGAAACCAGGGGAAATTAGAGAGAAAAAAAAAAAAAGGTAAGTTAATGACATGCTTAAAGGAAAACATATTCTTAAAAAGATATATACTAGGAAAGAAGGCCAGAAATAAATGATTTGTGTATGTAGAACAGTCAACTAATACCAAAGAAAGTAGGATAATACTAAGGTCCAGGAAAACTGATGATCCAGTATGGTAAGGCCAAGTTACCAAATTTAAAACCAAGTCTTCTAGACTGGGAGGTGGCAAAGTGGTTAAGGCACTGAACTCCCCAGGGTTGACTACAGTTCAAGTCCTGGACCTGGTGGCTTGCTTTCTCACTTTCCCTCTCTCTTTCTCTCACTGAGTGCATGTGCACTATAGCAAATTTAATAATAAATTAATTAAATTAAATAATTCTAAAAAACAATGAAATAAATCTCTTGGCTCCAAATACAATGTTCACTTATCAAATCATTTTGTTTCTTTGCTCTTCTCACCAAAAAATAAAAGCAACTAGTGTGAAAACTGCTGCTCTTAAAATGGACTGTTTTGGTTTATATGGCTCTTTTTCTTATAAAGACTCCAACTGTTACTTATCAGTTCTCTTATAAATATTAATATGTTTCTGCCTGAGCAAAAGTGTTAAATTTCTAGAGCAAAGGAAACTATGAAATGCAGTAATTTAAAGAGTATAAACTTAAAAATAGATTTTGAAATTATATTCGCTTTATATATTTGAAGCATCAAGAGTCTAAGATCTTGAAAAATAACCTAATATACCTTGCTTTCTTCAGATTTCCCTAATATATATCTGACATTAGTATCTGCAAATGGTTATCGCCAAAAGAAAAGTGAAAATTTTGAAGTACATGTCATCCACACGCTTAATGTCTTTATTTTGTAATCACTTATTAAGCGGTGACTATAAGCAATGCATTGAGCTACTTGCAGGAGAGAAACAGAGCTAAAAAATTATTGTCTTCCTCTAGAAATTAAGAATGGTTTTGTGGATCTGAGGCATGAAACCAAATACCACCAAAGGATGACTTGTTTAATCTGTAGACCACATAGCACCATCAACCACGCTTTTGTGGAATTCCTGAGTATGAAATTAAAGCCCTTGAGTTTATTTAGGAAAGGGAGCTCTTTACTATGTTAGATTAGCTGCAAGGGTAGATAGTAAGCAAAGAATACATATTTCAAATGTCAGTGCATATCGCCACCATTTATTGAAAAACTTCAATGAAGAAAACATCGGCAGTAAAAGAACATAATAAGGACCAGCAGATGGTGTAATGATTACTTTGCTGGACTCCCACAACGTCTATTGCATACCTATAATATTTGGATCTTAAATATCTGAAACCAAACTCTTGATTATTCACCAGCAATCTATAATACTACCGTTTCAGTGTTTGCTAAGCCAGTAAATGGCACTTCCATTCATTTTGTTGCTGGACTGTGGTTTGATTCCCAAACCCGGCAGGTTCAAATTCACTCCAGGCACATGTGTGTGCATGACCAAAATCCCAAGAGGAGATTTAATTACTCTGTCTTTACATTTAAAGTACATTTAGGGTCCAGCAGGTGGTGTGGTGGTTAAGGTGCTGACTCTCACATGGCCAAGTCCTAGATCCAGTGGCTTGAAAATCATGTCAGGTGTGTGTGCATGCATGCCCAGAATCCTAGGAAGAGAATGGAGGAGAAGGGATTGTGGTATAGACATCTCCCCTGGGGGACTATCACTCTCTCTGTCTCTCTCTGGTGAGTACACACACCCTATGGCGAAACCTTTTAAAAAAATGCATTTCATGTAAACTTTACATAATTTGGATGTTGCTTTCATATCCGCTAAAGGTACATATACACTTTAGTATTTCATTCATTACATTTACTATAATTATTAATAGAGTTGAATTTAAGTCTGCTGTTTCAATTTGTTTTCTATCTTCTGTTTTTTGTTCCTTAATTCCTCCTTTGTTTTCTTTTGGATTAATTAATTTTTTTTGGTTTTATTTTTTAATATTCTACTCAGTCTTCTCTATTGACTTTTTAGATTTTTTTTTTTTTTTGGAGAGATTTTCACTGTAGGGCGCGTGCGCTCGCCAGACAGACAGAGAGAGACATAGAGACAGAAAGCGAGAAATCACCCCCCAGGGGGGATGGTCACGCTGCAATCCCTTCTCCTCCATTCTCCTCTCGGGATCTTGGGCACGCACGCACACGCGCCTGGCGTGAGTTTTAAGCCACCGGGTCCGGGACACGAACCACGGTCGACTACGTGGGAGTCCAGCGACATAGCCATTACGCTAACTGCTGGTTCCCGACTTTTTAGATTTTTGAAGGTTTTTTTTGTGTGTGTGTGTGTGTGGTCATACAAGAGATTATAATACACATTCATCATTTATCAGCATCTCTTTAGAAATAATAATACTTCACTCTATACATCAAAAAATATCCTTGGAGGGAACCAGCAGTTAGTGTAATGGCTATGTCGCTGGACTCCCACGTAGTCGACCACGGTTCACGTTCGGACCCAGTGGCTTAAAACTCACGCCACGTGCATGTGCGTGCGTGCCCAAGATCCCGAGAAGAGAATGGAGGAGAAAGGATTGCGGCGTGACCATCCCTCCTGGAGGGTGATTTCTCGCTTTCTGTCTCTATGTCTCTCTCTGGCTGGCTGGCGAGCGCACGCACCCTATAGCGAAAAACATCTCTCCAAAATAAAATAAAATAAAATAAAATATCCTTGGAGCTTAAAATTACATTTACCCTTCCCATCTGCTATTGTGGGCATTTGTTTCATTTTTAAATACTGTATAAGCCTTATGGTTGCACTTAATTTTATAGCTTCAATAATTAAAATAAAATATTGCCTTTGGGGCCAGCAGGTGGCATGGTGGTTAAAGGAACTGGATCCCTACATGGTTGACCACGGTTTGAGTCCCAGACCTGGCAGCTTGCTTTCTGGCCTCCCCTTTCTCTCTCTCTGTCTCTGTCTCTCTCTGGTCAAATTTTAAAATACTACTAATAAAAAATGGAATTAAATAAATAAATAAGAAAGTGTTGCTCTTAGAAGAATGTTTTTACTTTCATTTTTTTTAAACCACCAAGTAAATAAAACTTCTGCAATTAAGCAGGTAAAATGTATGTTATATGGTAGATAATGGAATAAGACTTGATTTCACTTATTTGCTAAGTTGAATCAAGTGGTTTCATGGAGGTTTCAAGATCACTGATCATGAAATAATCGTGAAAGCAGCTGAATGTATCTTCCAGGCAATTGAGAGAACCACTTAAAATGTTCTGTTTCTAGTGGGGAAATCTACTGATAATTTTTCTTCGGTCTTCAAAAAGCTGAATATTTATCAACTCCCCTTGAATTAATACCTATTTTATTTATTTATTTAGAGGGTTTTTTCCCTATAGGGTGCATGTGTTCACCAGAAAGATATAGAGAGACAGAGAGTCAGAAAATGAGAAATCACCCCCCAGGGGGGATGGCCACGCCACAATCCCTTCTCCTTCATTCTCCTCTCGGGATCTTGAGCACACACGCACACGCACCCAGCATGAGTTTAAGCCACTGGGTCCAGGACTCGATCTGCGTTCAACTACATGGGAGTCCAGAGACATAGCCATTATGCTAACTGCTGGTCCCAATACCTATTTTTAAATATGCTATTTTGAAATCTCTCAATAAGTTAAATGATGCATCAAATCATGGAAATCACTTTTCAATTTTAGATTATTCATTCCCCCAGTTACATCATGGAATGGTAGGACTGATAAATGTCAAAGCACAATAATTAAGACCTCTCACATTAAAAATCTTTTTTTTTTTTTTGAGAGTTTTTTTGCTATAGGGCGCATGTGCTCACCAGAAAGACAGAGAGAGACAGAGAGCAAGAAATCACCCCCCAGGGGAGATGGCCGCGCCGCAATCCCTTCTCCTCCATTCTCCTCTCAGGATATTGGGCACACTCGCACATGCACCCAGCATGAGTTTAAGCCACCAGGTCCGGAACTTGAACCACGGTCGACTGCATGGGAGTCCAGCCACTACGCTAACTGCTGGACCCTCACATTGAAAATCTTGATAATGTAGGAAATAATGTATTCTGTGAACGTATAAACTATTATGAAAAATAAAATAAACTTTTAAAAGTTAAGAATTCTCAGTATGCACTAAACTTGAACTTAATACTTGATGTTAAAACACATTGGTGATTATGTGATAGAACTCTATTGTAAAATACTACCTTAAAATTAATTGACCAAGTCAAGCAGGTGGCATGGTGGTTAAGAGAGCTGTGTCCCACATGAGTGTATGGGTCAAGTCCTTGGCCTGGTGGCTTGAAAATCATGCCAGGCGCATGTGCGCGCGTGTGTGTGCCCAAAATCCCAAGGAGAATGGAGGAGAAAGGACTGCAGCATGGCCATCCTCATCCCTGGCAGGGCATGATTTCTCACTTTCCCTCTCTCTCTTCTTCTTTCTCTTCTTCTGGCAAATACAAACACTCTCTGGTGATTTTTTTTTTCTTTTTAAATAGTAGAAAAGTGGACCAACCAGCAGCATTGTGGATCCTACATGAACAACTGCACAGTTCAAATCCCAGACCTGGTAACAAGAGACAGGGTTGGTACATGTATGAGCATGCCCATAATTTTTTTGTGGCTTGATCATCCCACAGATGAGATGCTTTCTCTCTCTCTCTCTAGCAAAGCACACACCCTGTGGCAAATTTTTAAATGATATTAATGGATAAGTGTGTAAAGTAACAAAATTATGGCTGCAATACATGCAAATCTTGGGTTTTTTGTTTGTTTAATAATTAATGAAGTTGAAGCATGAGATTGAGTAACCAGGCCCGGAGGATGACGAGTATGTTCTTGGGTTGCTGAGATACAGTGGTTTCTTTTATATTTTGTTTTTAAAGTAGATGAATAATTAGTAACTATCAATATTTTATTATACTTTCCAGAGCATGTGGTAAAGGTGCACATAATATCAGCAGATATCCAATAACCATTTATTTAGTTTTAATAAGTCTCTCTACTCACTAGAGCAAGGAGACCCAGTTGAAGTCAAAATGTCCCCTGCCTCTGATTTTTATAAACTACAGACACTTAAAAGCAGATGAGAAAAAACTGAAAATCAAATTGAACCAAAAGTTGAAAAGAAGCTGAGGATTGGCTAACAGCCAGGTTTTGGCTAATATTGTTGTTCAGTTTCTAGTTTTAAACAACACACCCTTACACATTCTTGCATTTGTGTTTCTTAGAAGACCAGTTATGCTTGCTGGGGCAGCTTTTGCCCTCTGCCCGTATCTCATTCTGACTCAAGTCTCCTTGCAGTGTGCTGATGTGAAGCATTCTTACTACACCAGTCCCTTGGCCCCATCTGATTGCAGCTGAAATGCCAAGTCCGCTTCATTATTCCCCTCAAATTGCCCAGCTTGGCATGCTTTTCACTCATAAGCTTGGAAGGCTTAGGGTGCGGGCAAGTATCACTAAGGTTGAGGAACACAGTGAAATGTCACGAACTTATCTATGCCTGTTGAATAGTTAAGGCCAGACAGGGAAGGCAGTAGGATAATAGAAGGAAATCAGTAGTTAGAAAGCTCCTCAGTAGTAGGATTTAGTTCTTCATTTCTCCTTCTTTTGTTCTGCTTTCCCTTGCCTGAGAACTTTCTTCCCCCTGCCACCTGCCACCCCTATTTATTATTTTTTTAAAAATTGCTATAGGGCATGTGCACTCATTAGAGAGAGAGAGAGAGAGAGAGAGAGAGAGAGAGAAAGTGAGAAAACAAGCTGCCAAGTTCAGAACTCAAACTGGATTCAGCCATGTTGGTGTCCAGCACCCTAAGTGCCATGTCACCTGCTGGCCACCAATATGTCTAATTTTACCAGTGAGCGCCCATTTCTTTTCTTTTTATTTTAGGATTATTTATTTTAATTAATTAGTTATTATTAGTTTTTAATTTGACCAGAGAGAGAAAGAAAAAAAGAGAGAGAAAGAGAAAGTAAGAAAGTAAGCCATTAGGTTTGGGACTTGAACTGCAGTTGGCCATGTGGGAGTCCAGTGCCTCAAGCACCATGCCATCTGCTGGCCCCAAGAGCCCATTTCTAACAGTCATTAATTACACTAATGTAACTGTGTATTTTTTTAAAAATAATTTCTTTAATTTTATTTCATTTAATTTTTATAGAGCATATGAACTTACCAGAGAGAGAGAGAAAATGAGAAAGCAGATGGCCAGGTCTCGGACTCAAACTGCAGCCGGTCATGTGGAAGTCCAGTGCCTCAACCACCATGCCACCTGCTGGCCCCTGTGTATTCTTGATCAGCATGTATATAAACATAAGTTACACACATACGGGTGCCACACCATATATGCTGAAGAGTTATAAGTTACAGACATTGCAAAATAAACCCAAATGAGCTGTGAAGAGTCACCACACCTAAGAAAGCAACTGGCAGACCCTCACTGCCCTTCTTGCTAGGCTGTCACCCATCACACAATCCACTCCACCTCCCACTCTGGTGCTCATTGTCTCCTTGGTCAGGGTACGTGTTATTGTTAGTGATGAAGAATTTGTCTTCAACTCTTCACCAAACTGTTGGAAAGTTTTTTCTTTTTCTATCTAAATTTAAAAGGATAAAACCCTGAAACTACTATTAAGAGAAAAGTAGCTCAGAAGTTCAAGTGGAGTGAGACCAAGTCAGTGATGCAAGAGGGCTGAACAGCCATTGCCCACCGTGAGGAGCCAGGAGTGGTGTGTTGTCAGCAGGACCCACTCCTGGAAGCAACAATCACTTGACATTATAAAACTGCAAAAATGCATTATCTGAACACCTGTTAAACCTGATTTGTGTTATTTTGTTTTTGATATGAACAGAAGTGGATGTATAATGGTGACAGGGTACCTTCTAACTTTTACAGAGAAATTCGGAATACCAGAAGTTTAACTTACATAGACACCAATGCCCTAGAAGAGCTCCCCCTCCTAAAGTTCCTGTAAGTATTAACTCCCTTCCCATAGAACTTTAATGCTTTTGTCTGCCAGAAATCTCCTTAAGATGATGTGGTTTAGAGACTTTTTAATAGCATATAGCCTATATCAAATTATATCTTGTGACTTACTGCCCATCTCCTCCCATTAGACAAGGTATCAGGTTAAATCAGGTTAAATAGGTCTCTTTTTTTGGGGGGGGAGGGGAGAGATTTTCACGGTAGGGCGTGTGCGCTCGCCAGACAGACAGAGAGAGACATAGAGACAGAAAGCGAGAAATCATCCCCCAGGGGGGATGGTCATGCCGCAATCCCTTCTCCTCCATTCTCCTCTCAGGATCTTGGGCACGCACGCACACTCGCCCGGCGTGAGTTTTAAGCCACCGGGTCCGGGACACAAACCATGGTCGACTATGTGGGAGTCCAGAGACATAGCCATTACGCTAACTGCTGGTTCCCAAATAGTTCTTTTTTTGAGAGATTTTTTTTTTCTATAGAGTGCATGCACTTACTGGAGAAATAGAGAAACAGAAAGCAAGAAATTACCCTCCAGTTGGCATGGCCACACAACAATCCCTTCTCCTCCGTTCTCTTGGGATCTTGGGCATGCACACACATGCACCCAGTGTGAGTTTTAAGCTGCCAAGTCAAGGACTCAAACCATGGTCAACTATGTGGGAATCCAGCAATGTAACCGTTACACTCTCTGCTGGTCCTGATGTTTTTAAAACCTATTGGAAAGTCAACACACAGTGCTGGAACCAGAGATCTGGTCAAAGAGGCATGAGAGAGAATGCCATTATGTAATATCAGTGTAATATCACAGAACAAAACAAAACAAAATCCTGAAAGTCAATTGATCAATTTTGGTTGGAGACAGATATCATAACAATATCAGAGTGGCTATCACATGGCAAAGGTGGGGGAAGCCACAAAGGGTAAAATCCTATCTCTTGGGGTTGAAGGGATAAAAAATAGAAGAGACAACAATTTACTATCTTGCTTTGGCAACGTCTTATGAGCTAACTGCAAACTTCATGGACAGAGACCATAACGTTTTTGTTTACTGTTGCATCTTTACTGGCTACCGTAGAGTAGATGCTCAATAAAAATATATCCAGTGCATGATATGTGGCCTCAGGCCCTCTAGATACCAGCTATAAAAATCCTCTTTCCTGCTTATATGCATTATAAAAATTTAAAAACAGTAATAATATGAAGTTAAATTGCACCATAATTCCAATATCCAAGCAAGGGGGAGACTTGGGGTGGAGGATCCATGGTGGGACCATTTCAAGAAGCAGCATTTGCCTTGCCCGTCAGTGGGATGGATAAACCTGTGTTTGCAGACCCAGTAGTTAAGACAAAGTTTGGATACCGTATTATCATGATTGAAGGGAGAAAATAAGACTATATGAAAGACTGAAGAAAAAGAAAAAGAAGTACAAGTGGACAGAATAGTATGATAAAGACACAGAGGTATGGAATCACATGGCTTATTCAGGGAACTGAAAATAGTTTCCTATTGAAGAGGTGGGAGATGCCAGGAAAACAGAAGAGGATACGCATGAGATATTGAGTCATTGGAAAACTCATGATGCACTTTTGCATAGAGAAACATAGAAAAATAGGTCATGACTTTTCCAGCCATCTAATATGTAGGGATAAATGAAAACTCCTCTTTAGAACTTAGTGTTTCTTTTTTTACCAAATCAATTAATAACTTTTTTACCAAATTAATTAATAACTCTTTGATATGATGATCCCCTACAATGTGCAAAAGCTTTTGGGAGAACTTACATGATTCTAAGATATTGATCATACCTTCAAGAAGCTTAAAAATCTAGTTGGAGGGACCAGCAGTTGGTGTAATGGCTATGTCGCTGAATTCCCATGTAATCGACTGCAGTTCGAGTCCCGGACCCAGTGGCTTAAACTCACACTGGGTGTATATGTGCGTGTGCCCAAGACCCTGAGAGAAAAATGGAGGAGAAGGGATTGCGGTGTGGCCATCCCCCCTGGGAGGTGATTTCTCACTTTCTGTCTCTCTCTCTGTTTTTCTGGTGAGCACACGCACCCTATAGCAAAAACCTCAAAAAAAAAAAAAAGAAGAAGCTTAAAATCTAGTTGGAGAGATATTGTGCATGAAATAGAAAAGTGCCTTCTCCTACAGGAGAGTAATGGAAAGTGACAAATAAGAGGTACATGCTGTATCTGAGGGTTCAGGACAATAAAGGAGACATCAAAAAGGAGAATAACTTGTTTACAACATTTTCTAAAGCGGAAGCTCTAATAGTAGTATAAAAGATAAATTCCCCAAGGTGGTGGAAAATTCATCTCTCATTGTATTAGCCACAAAGTAGAGTTAGGGCTCCTTTTGAAGGATCACTTCTCTTTTTTGCTTTTCTTTTTTTCCAGAAGGCATATACGCCTGCTAGAGAGAGACAGAGGCAGTGAGAAAGCACCCCCCCCCTCACACACACACCCTTATGGGGGACGGCCATGGCACAATCTCTCTCCACGTCTTCCTTTCAGGATTTTGATCATACACAAGTGGCAGGCATGTCTCTCAAGCCACTGGGTTCAGGACTCAGACCACACAGTAAGCCAAGTGAGATCTAGCTACCTTAAACACCACACCACCGGCTAGTCCAGAATCCATTCTGCTTTTGGCAACACTCTCCAAGTTCAGGCCTCATGGGGGTTTTGCCTGGAGTATCAGCCCAGCTCCCTTTCTCTGGTCACACTGCAGTCAGGGGTTGTTTGTCATATATAAACCAACTCCCCAGCAAAATCGCTCCAAGCTGCCACACAATTCTAAGGGGCTGCTTGGAAGAGTAGAGAGGTCCTGGCCCAAGTCCCTGTAATCTGGCATCTCTGGTTCTTCATTCTATGGCCCCCACTTGACTCCTGGGCTTCCCACCACTCCACGAGATCCCTACTTCAGTTGAACTCATGTTTGTTTACTGTCTTTTAAATGTACCAGATGGAAGGAATCTCAGCCCCCTCCTTTGGTATTTGTCCTATTTGCTCATTTTGAGACCCCTGGGTCGTGCTGCTTCTTCAAATTCTATGCTTTCCTTCTGGAAGGAGACAAACCTGAATTTGCCTTGAAAGGTTCATCAATGAAATAGAGTTGTTTACACCAGAAGATTTTCTCTAAAGCTTTACTAGGTAGTATCCAAGATTTGCCCTGTGCCGTGCCAAAAAAGTTCTGCTTCCACTGTCTACATTCTAGCAGTTGTGACAAATGTTAAACCAACTAAACCTGGTAAACATTAGGAGCTGGGAAGTTGTGTTTGCAGTTATCTGCATGCCTTTTAACAATGATATTGACATTTTTCCCTGCATAACAGAAATGTTTGGAAGAGAAAAGCATAATTTTTGTCTGATTTCTTTTCTTTTAAAATATTTAAGATATATTTAAAGCAACTTTTTTTAGAGATTTATGCTATAAGATGCATGTGCTCACCAGAGACACAAAGGCAGAGAGAGAAAGTGAGAAATCACCCCCTGAGGCAATAGCCACACCACAGTCTGTTCTCTTCCATTCTCCTCTCAGGATTTTGGGCATACATGCACATGCCCCCAGCATGAGTTTCACGCTACCAGGTCTGGGACTCGAAACTCAGTCAGCCATGTGGGAGTCCAGTACCTTAACCACTATACCACCTGCTGACCCCAAAACAATTTTTAAATGATGCTGCTATGATAGTACTCACCAGTCACTGCTGTAGAAAAGCTATTGTTGGCAAAATAGTAAGATAATTTAACAGAGTTTGAAAGAGGAATCAAGCTTGAAGATAGCTAGATCTTCTATCTAAAAAATATAATCTCCCATCCCATCCTTCCTTTGTTTGCCCCATTAATACACACATACATTACCTTCCAATTAAAACAAGGAAATAATGGAACCAGCCATTGGCATAATGGCTTTGTCGCTGGACTCCCATGTAGTTGATCACGGTTTGAGTCCTGGACCCAGTGGCTTAGACTCACACTGGGCATGTGTGCATGTGTGCCCAAGATCCCAAGAGGAGAAAGGAAGAGAAGGGATTGCGGCATGGCTATCCCCCCTGGGGGGTGATTTCTCGCTTTCTGTCTGTTTCTTTCTGTCTTTCTGGCGATCACATGTGCCTTATAGCAAAAAACCTCTCAAAAAAAACAAAACAAACAAACAAAAAAAAAACAAGGAAATAACACACACACACAAAATCTGAATACCTACTTACAGGAAATTCATTTGGCTCAGTTAATCTTCAGAGTAGTCTAAGCAGACAAGATACATTGATGCTGACAGACTAAATTAAATTATTGTGCTTTGAGAAAACACTTAATATGAATGACTACAGGGCTAGAACTTGCCTGTAGTCATTCATATTAAGTGGAGGAGTTAGGATTTGACTCCAGACCAGGTTCAGATCCCATACTCTCAGCTATTACATTATTCTTCTTCCTATGTGTTGACTTTTTAACCTAAATCCTGTCATTTTTTTCCTTCTTTTTTCATGTAATTTAGTGGCATTTTCAACACTGGACTTAGAGTATTCCCTGACCTGACCAAAGTTTATTCCACTGACGTATTCTTTATACTGTAAGTATGCACACATGCAGTGTTTGACAATATTTTCACTGACAAGAACTAGGGGATAGCCATAGGGGTTGGTTGAAGCCAAATAAAGCAATTGCTTCAAGGAGAAGGCAATGGTCAGTTGTGAATTCTCTGATGAATGAAGCATGACAAGGGAAGTGGCCACCGGGTTTGGTAACTTGGGTGCTGGTGATTCTGACCAAAGCAGTCCCTGTGGAGTGCCGGGAGTGATGAAGTTTGGCTGGAGTGGGTTTAAGAGAGAAGACTTTAAGAGAGTGAGCCTAACAAACTCCTAGCTGGCAGACACTAGGAAGGAAGAGATTTTTGTTGTTATTTTTAAGTGGGAGAAATTGTGGAATGTTTGTCTGCTCAAGAGAATGATTACATGGAAGAAAAAATCTGACAGTAACTATAATGCTTTATTTTTCATACACTTTTTAGTAGTTTTTTGAACACTTTTCCATGCATTGCTTTTGTTCCACTCCATCACCTTAAAGGTATAAAAGTAAGTTATTATTTTTTCCATTTCACAAATAAGGAAACTCAGGAATAGAAAACAAGAGATTTTGTTAAGCAGAATTCCAGGAGCAGTCAGGAATGGAGTTCAGACTCCATCCTGTGACTTGGCTTGGTGGCCATATACCCTTTTCAAAAAGCTGTGACACAAGTCCATTGTTTTCCTAACCATACAGGAGTGAAAGGATATTTGCAGAGAGCATGACAAGTTGATTTGCACTACAGAGTAAATATTGAGTGACGGGCTATAAATTCTTGGTGGTTTTGCTAGAAAAAAATAATATCCATATTTCTATGCTGCAGAAGCACTAAGTTCAAAATACGGTCTCCAGGAACTAGACTGACATAGAAAGATTCCCCAGGAGCATCTGCCTAGCAAGAGTTTTGTGGATGGAGGGCATTTCAGTAACACTCATGAAACACAATCCATTGATCCCTTTCTCCCGATCCTTCATAAGGAGTCCATGCACGTGGAAAACTATGGTTGCTCCGGACGAAGTAGCACAGATTCCGCTCTGAGTACACATCCATCTAGGACAACTCTCAGCCCTCACTGAATCTCTGAGCCACCAGTCACTAAGGAGGGTCAATGAGGGACCAGCAGTTGGCGTAATAGCTATGTTGCTGGACTCCCATGTAGTTGACCATGGTTCGAGTCCCAGACCCAGTGGCTTAAACTCATGCTGGGCGCATGTGCGTGTGTGCCCAAGATCCCGAGAGGAGAATGGAAGAGAAGGAATTGTGGCATGGCCATCCCGCCCCGCCCCCCTCCACCCCGGGGGATGATTTCCCGCTTTCTGTCTGTCTTTCTGGCGATGCACGCACCCTATGGCAAAATAAATAAAAATATAAATAAACCTCTCAAAAAAAAAAAGGGGGCCAGTGAAATGTAAAACAAAGTAAGATTCAGCAGTATTGTGTCAGGTGATTTATTTGAATGTATTTGTGCAGTAAAAGCCCGGCTTCAAGAGAAAAGCATTTTTTCAAGCGTATTTGTCCCTCTCTTTTACAGTGAAATTACAGACAACCCTTATATGACTTCCATCCCTGTGAATGCTTTTCAAGGACTGTGTAATGAAACTTTGACACTGTGAGTATTGCTGTTTCCATTCCTGCCGGCACGTGGAGTTGGTTTTAAGTTTCTGTCATATTTTTGTCTACAAAGTCTACAAAGGCTTTCACATAATTTAAGGTATCATCCTATGACATGGTACTCTTTAGACTACAAAAGGGCTTAGGAAACAAGATAAGAATATTCCCTATGGCAGTTGTTGTTACATTTTTTTATTTAAATGACCAGTTGAGTTTTACCGGTCAAGTGACCTCTGTAGCTGCTGCTCAAGACTGCCATTGTAAGGCAAAAGCAGTCATATACAATAGGTGAAGTTATGAGCACATCTGTTTTCCAATAAACTTTATTTATCTAAATAGTCAATGACCAGATTTGGCCTTGCAGGCCATATAGTTTGCATACAAACAACAACAAAACCATGAGATACTTTTGTAAGTTCCCCACAACTAGATAGACTAAATATAAGTGTTCAAATCATTTTAACATGGTCATCTTTTAAGTTTCTCTTAATATGTTAAGTATACAGTTATTTGATCCTCCCAGCCATCTTTTAATTAGGTATGATTATCATATTTTGAAGATAAGGGAATTGAGGTTAAGAAATGTTGAGAAATTCTTAGGCTCACCCAGCTATAAAGTTGCAGAGCCAGGTCTAATTCCAAATTTGGAGTCACCTGCATGCTTCTTCACGGGTTACCACAGGTCACATGTGGTATATTTCTGAAGTTTCCTACAATTATCACTAGGAGTTCTTAATAGCTTGCCTGACTGTGGTCATGATTGTCTTCTCTTATCTTCATGCCTATAACTCCCATTAACTCCCCTGTCTCCTATGTAGCCCAGAGTTCCCAAGGCTGGAGCTTCTCCTCCAGAAAGGGTGTATGCTGTTGGTGGGTTGGAAGAAAGTATTTGAGGTCAGAATCCTGATTCCCAACAGGTTGAGCCCAGTGTATTTTGTTTTTGGCAACTCACCTCCATGTCTCAATAACTCCACTGGAAATGAGAGGTCATAACATGTCAGACTGGCCCCCTGGGATCATTGCATGGACTGATTAGTTAATAGAAACATCAGTGAGTTAAAGCATTAAAATATCCTCAAAAGGGTAAGGTCTATGGACTTCTTAGATTCATCTAAAATGTTCCATTTAATTCAGCCCCACAACCAGTAAACATTTACTCTATGCTAATCCCTGAGAATAAAAGGATGGATAAAATACAAATGTGAAATTACATTTTAAACAGAAAAATAGAAAACCTGTGCATTCAGATGAATGCCTTTCAAAGGGTTCGTCTTAAGAACTGTAGGCCCGGACTCTGCAGTGTGGTCAGCAGCATACTGGACTACAAAGCTGGAAGCCACATGCTGACCAAGGTCCTAGTCTCTGGCCCAGTCAGCCTAAAAATACACCAAACATGTGTACATGTGCTCAGGGTCCTGCTAGAATGGAGAAAGGGGACTGCAGCATGACCAAGCCCTATGCAGGATTTTCTCTCTCTTTCTCTCTCTCTCTCTCTCTCTCTCTCTCTCTCTCTCTCTCTCTCTCTTTTCTGTCTCACGAATACCTATGTACTTTATCAAGAATTTAAAAACATAAAATCTTTTTTTTAAGAGGTTTTTACTATAGAGCATGTGCCCTCACCAGGAAGACAGAGAGAGACAGAGAGATAGAAAGTGAGAAATCTCCCAGGGGGGATAGTCACGATGCAATCTCTTCTCCATTCTCCTTTTGGGATCTTGGGCATGCCCATACACGCACCCGGCGTGAGTTTAAGCCACCGGGTCCGGGACTTGAACCTCAGTCAACTACATGGGAGTTCGGCAATATAGCCATTACACCAACTGCTGGTCCTAAAAACAGAAAATCTTTAAGAAACTGGCAATTACTTCTCCACTATTAATATTGGGTTAACTATTACCTGAAACACTCTTTTTTGAGTATAAGTGAATTTTTTTTTTTTTTTAATTCCTAATGGTAGCAAATCTTTGTCCCTCAAAATAAACCTGCTTCTGAAAAACAGCTTTAAGTTACTAAAACCAAAGACTGGAGATTAGCCATTCAAACCAGGAAATATGGGCCAGCAGGTGGTGTAGTAATTAAGGGCACTGGACTCCCATGTAGCTGACTGTGGTTCAAGTCCTGGACCTGGTGGCTTGCTTTCTCACTTTCCCTCTCTCTTTCTCTCTTTTAATAATAAAAAAAAAAAAACTGGAAAATATTAGCCTATGTGTCAAATAAGGCACACTATACAGTTTCCTTCTGGGGTGTGTATGTGGAGCTTGCTGGAGCTTTGTGCATGCTTCTGATGAAGCCTAACACTTTAGAAAAGGTCAGCACCACCTGTAGCAGGTCACTGATCTCTCCTCTCTATCAACTACAGGAAACTGTACAACAATGGCTTTACTTCAATCCAAGGACATGCTTTCAATGGGACAAAGCTGGATGCTGTGTAAGTCAAGGGTAGCTGTGAAAACTGTAACTTCCCCCTACCCCAAAAAGGACCACCAGCAGAATCCCACTGAAAAAAAAAAAATAGGTCCTACCACTATATCCCTCAACCCCAGTCTGTGTGATCAGTACTTAGAAATGATGTTAAGGAGTTTGACAAGGGCCAACTTTAATATCAATGCTAAATACCAAAGCTTTTAGCTTTTATTCTCAGTGTGCTTTCTCTCTCTCTCTCTCTCTCTCTCTCTCTCTCTCTCTCTCTCTCTTTTCTGTCTCACGAATACCTATGTACTTTATCAAGAATTTAAAAACATAAAATCTTTTTTTTAAGAGGTTTTTACTATAGAGCATGTGCCCTCACCAGGAAGACAGAGAGAGACAGAGAGATAGAAAGTGAGAAATCTCCCAGGGGGGATAGTCACGATGCAATCTCTTCTCCATTCTCCTTTTGGGATCTTGGGCATGCCCACACACGCAACCGGCGTGAGTTTAAGCCACCGGGTCCGGGACTTGAACCTCAGTCAACTACATGGGAGTTCGGCAATATAGCCATTACACCAACTGCTGGTCCTAAAAACAGAAAATCTTTAAGAAACTGGCAATTACTTCTCCACTATTAATATTGGGTTAACTATTACCTGAAACACTCTTTTTTGAGTATAAGTGAATTTTTTTTTTTTTTTAATTCCTAATGGTAGCAAATCTTTGTCCCTCAAAATAAACCTGCTTCTGAAAAACAGCTTTAAGTTACTAAAACCAAAGACTGGAGATTAGCCATTCAAACCAGGAAATATGGGCCAGCAGGTGGTGTAGTAATTAAGGGCACTGGACTCCCATGTAGCTGACTGTGGTTCAAGTCCTGGACCTGGTGGCTTGCTTTCTCACTTTCCCTCTCTCTTTCTCTCTTTTAATAATAAAAAAAAAAAAACTGGAAAATATTAGCCTATGTGTCAAATAAGGCACACTATACAGTTTCCTTCTGGGGTGTGTATGTGGAGCTTGCTGGAGCTTTGTGCATGCTTCTGATGAAGCCTAACACTTTAGAAAAGGTCAGCACCACCTGTAGCAGGTCACTGATCTCTCCTCTCTATCAACTACAGGAAACTGTACAACAATGGCTTTACTTCAATCCAAGGACATGCTTTCAATGGGACAAAGCTGGATGCTGTGTAAGTCAAGGGTAGCTGTGAAAACTGTAACTTCCCCCTACCCCAAAAAGGACCACCAGCAGAATCCCACTGAAAAAAAAAAAATAGGTCCTACCACTATATCCCTCAACCCCAGTCTGTGTGATCAGTACTTAGAAATGATGTTAAGGAGTTTGACAAGGGCCAACTTTAATATCAATGCTAAATACCAAAGCTTTTAGCTTTTATTCTCAGTGTGTGCATGTGCATGCATGTGTGTGTGTGTGTGTGTGTGTGTGTGTGTCCACCCACACACCGGAGTAATGTTCAATCTACTATGTACATGAAGCAAAAGTGATATTTTAATTAAGCCCAAAGCTATTCAGAAAATAAGGTTTCTTTTTTATCCCTTTATGATATGTTTTGACAAAGATGTCAGCTTATATTTGATTCACTCAAAAACAGCTAAAAAACCATGTCTAGTATTTGTCATTTCAAAAATAATGACTAGAACAGCTGATGTAGCCAACAGACTGTCTTTGTTTTTGTAATGCTTCTTGACTATTTAACAATTACTTTTTTTTATTCCAGATGTTCTAGTTTTTTCCCCAAAATTTACCTGTTTGTTTTTGACAGTTACTTACTCATTCTTGTTACTTATAATGCCATCATTTTTTCCTTGAAAAAAAATTCACATCTATTTGTTTTATATTCCAGAAGTGATCATTGCAAAACGTAAAGACCTTATGATTCTAAAACTGTTGTATAGTACAGGGTTTCTCAAGATTTATTGGGCATACAAGCCACCTGGGGAATCTAAGCAAAATGCATTTTCTGAATCAGCAGCTCCTCCACTGCACAGTTCTGTATTTCTAACACATTCCCAATGGTACTGATACTGATGGTCCATGGACCACACTTTTAGTAGCAAGAATGAGGTAAATAAGCTGCACAACCCAGTCGGGGGGAGAGGAACATGTATATTGAGTAGTTTTGGCTGATTTTCTGGCTTAGGGATTAAGTGGTAGATTCTGGAATAATTCCATTGTTAAAGGTTGTATAGTAATACTTTTTTTTTTTTCTTGAGAGGTTTTCGCTATAGGGCGCGTGCGCTCGCCAGACAGACAGAGAGAGACATAGCGACTGAAAGCAAGAAATTGCCCCCCAGGGGGGATGGTCACGCCGCAATCCCTTCTCCTCCATTCTCCTCTCGGGATCTTGGGCACACACGCACACGCACACGGTGTGAGTTCTAAGCCACCGGGTCCGGGACGCAAACTGCAGTCAACTATGTGGGAATCCAGCGACATAGCCATTACGCTAACTGCTGGTTCCCTATGGTAATACATTTTTGAAGTCATGTACTTAGGCAAAGCTCTTTAAATTCCAAGTGGAGTCTCATTCTTTGCCAGTATTTGTCAAATGAGGGTGTAGGGTACCATTCTCTTAATTGTCTGGTTGTGGGATCATTAGTGTCGATTTCCATAATTTTTTTAAGAATTTATTTTTTATTTTATTTGTTGTTATTATTATCATTTTTCATTTGATCAGAGAGAGAAAGAGAAAGGGAAAAATGTGAAAGCATCCTACCAGATCCAGGATTCAAACCATGGTCAGCCATATGGGAATCCAGCACCACTCCTACACCACCTGCCAGGCCCCAATTTTCATAATTGTTTTAAGGTACATAATTATAGGGAAAGTCTGAAAGACTTGATAGAGAAACATGAATTCTTGCATTTCTGATTTATTTATAGAATTGGAGAGACTCTTGTATTTTATCATACTAGACTTACACATTTCTTCACCTATTTATTTATTTATTTATTTATTGGAGAGATTTTCGCTATAGGGCGCATGTGCTCGCCAGACAGAGAGAGACATAGAGACAGAAAGTGAGAAATCACCCCCCAGGGGGGATGGTCACGCCGCAATTCCTTCTCCTCCATTCTCCCCGGCCTGAGTTTTAAGCCACCGGGTCCGGGACGCGAACCATGGTCGACTACATGGGAGTCCAGCGACATAGCCATTACGCTAACTGCTGGTTCCCTTTATTTATGTTTTTGACATAGGCCACATGTGCTTACCAGAGAGAAACAGAGAAAATGAAGGTGAGAAGTCACCCCCCCCAAGGATGGTCACACTGCCATCCCTCCTCCGCTTGGGCTTTTGGGCAAGCACACACATGTACCCAGCATGATGTTCAAGCTGCCAGGTCCAGAACATGAACTGTGGTTGGCCATGTGGTAATCTAGTGCCTTGACTACCACACCCTGCACTGGCTCTTCAACTACTTTTCAGTATATTCTTAAACACACACAATATGCCAAGCACTATTCATCCTTTTGCAATACAAAAATGAGTAAGGGCCAAATCCTTCCTGACCATACTGAAAATACATTATGGTGGGGTCAACTCAAGACCAGCAATATCAAGGGTCAAAGCACATTAGGAAGAAATACACTCAATCCAAAACATGGAACTCAGCTTTAAAAACCCAAAAGCTAAATATCCAATAACATTGGCCTCCTTGTTTGAAGATGTAAGATTTTCTCTAGCATTATCCAATTTTTTTCATTATTAGCATTTGATTTTAACATTGCATAAATCTCACCAAATATTTTCCTCTTTGATTGAACTATTTCTAAAACACCATGACCTATAAAGAAAGGATCTTCCCAATTCAGATTTTCTATTAATGAAATGGGATATTGAGACTTCTTAAAATAATTAAGATAGTTTGTAGATACTTAAGGTACAAAGCATTCAGAAGACTGTCACACTGTTCTAAACTTTGGGGCACCAAGAGACTAGTGTTGCAGCAACAGATAACCACTTTAGCAAGGGTAGGAGCAGGGATGGTGAAGAAAAACCTTCAGCCAGGGCCCAGCCCTGATTATATGGCTCCTGGCTTCATGAATCCAGGTGACTCGGGCCTGCACCAAACTGCCAATACGGAACACTAGATTAGAAAAAGAACTCAAGACCTTGGATATAGGATAACTCATTTCCAAAATTTTCATTTTGCCACGAAGGATTTTAAAGCCCAAGATAAATAGTTTTCAAATTTCTTGTCTTTTTATCCTGTCACAATTAGTCACTGAAGGGTATGGTCTTCAAACACTCCATTATCATGTTTTAAGGACAGAGGTTTGGGATTGAAAATTCAGACTTTAAGGTTTACAGAGCAATGATTCTTGATATTAGCTACAAATTGGGATCACCTGTGAGGTTTTCAGGCGCCGATGCCTGAGTTTTGCCACCAGACCTTCTGGATATAGCTTGGGCATTGCAGAAATCTAAACATCTCTCCAAGTGAGTCCACTATGGAACAGAAGTCCAGAACCACTTCTGTAGAAGGTTATCAACTTTCTTGTCCAGCTGTCCCATTTTATACATGAAGGGGATAGAGCACAAGAAGACACGTGGCTTTTTAAAAAAACATGTTTTGTTTTGTTGTTGTTTTTTAATTTGCCAGAGAGAGCATGAGAGGGAAAGTGAGAAAGCACCCCTCACAGGGGCTGGTCACATCACAATCCCTTCTCCTCCATCTTTCTTGGGGTTTTAGGCATACATGCATGTGTGCCCAGTGTATTTTTCAAGCTGCTGGCTCCAGAACTCAAACTGCACATTTGGCCCTGTGGAATCCAGCCACCTTAACCACCATGCCACCAATTTTCCCTTAACATGTTTTTGCTTTACTTTTAATTATTATTATTTTTTAAATTTGTTATGAGAGAGAGAAAATGAGAAAGCAAGCCACCAGGTATGGGACTCGAACTGTGGTTGGTTGGCCATATGGGAATCCAGCACCCCAACCTGCCGGCCCCCTTCACATGGCTTTTTTAACTTGATGGAACAATCTAGTGACTGAGCCGAAGCTGGGACCTGGATCCCCTACTCAGGACTCTTTCTCTACATTCATTATTGCTGACTTACCAGCCACCACCAAAGTGTGAACTCCCAACTCCTCTGGACACTACTGCTATTTCTTAACCTTGTAGATTATTTAGGTTTCTTAGCTCAGTCCTTCAAAGTCATGAAATACAGAAGGTAAAAGGTTTTATATCTAGAAAGAATGAGCTCCCCTGAGCAGGGTCTCGGGGGGGTGGGGTGTTAAAGCTATGCTTCTTAAAACTGTTCCTGGAACTTTCCCTCCAAGGTAAGTTAATGTTTGTTATGTTAAAACAGTAATTTATGCTGTTACAAGTTACACATGTGGACTTGCACATGTTATAATAATCTGAAATCCTAGAGAGAGCTATAGTCTGCAGAGCTCCCCAGGCAGCTCTTGGATCCAGGAGCATCTTTCTAGTCTGACATTCCACAGAACTCAGGGGAATACTACTTCTAAGAGGGAGAATAAACAACGCGTTTTCCTACTGTCAACACAACTCTTCTGACACCAGGTGTGTGCAGGTTCCCCAGCACACACCAAGCAATCAATTCTTCAATGACGGCGGCTGAGCATTCTACTATTTAACTCAGTTCTGACACTCTCTACCTGGAGACAAGATCAGATCCTGCAGGTTTAGGGCTCAGTCCCACAAAACTGCTCCCACTTCAGATACCAGTCACAGGCCCCAAGTTATGACAGGCCAACTATAAATTAGGGTTTGCACGACCTCCTCCTTGGGTTCAATTAATTTGCTAGAGCACTCACATAACTCAGAGAAATACTTTACTTACTTTAAATGATATTTTGAAGGACCAGCCGGAGGGAAGAGATCGATAGGGCAAGGTATATGTGAAGAGGTGCAGAGCCTCCACGTCTTTGTCAGTCACGCCACCCCTCCAGAAACCTCCACATATTCAGCTACCTAGAAGCTCATCCAGTCCCGGTCTTTTTAGGCTTTCATGGAGGCTTCATTAGGAAAACATGATTGAGCACATCACTGGTCCTCAATGATCAACTCCATCTGCTCCTCTCTTCTCCTGGAAGGCTGGAGAAGGTGAAGCTCCAAGTCCCAACGCTATAATCCCACTTTGGCAATCTCATGGGTCATCTCATTAGCATGATAGATGTTCTTACTGCTCTGGAGAGTCCAAGGGTTTTAGAAGCTGTATGCCTGGAAATGAGGGACAAAGACCAGTTATACTGGGTGGTCAGAAAAGTCATGACATATTTTTCTATGTTTTTGTATGCAAAAATGCATGATGACTTTTCTGTTGACCCAATATTAATATATTCCACAATTTCACACTACTGAAAAAAAAAAAAAACTTTTGATATACATACCATCTTGTTGGGAGACAGGTGAATTTAACAAAGTTTATTCTAAAAGTAGCCAGAGGAGATCCTAAGAACTAGTAAAGATTTCAGATCAACTGATGGTATTCTAAAATTAAAGGTATGATGCAGAGAGTTTGTGGGAGACTCCACTTTCTTGCCAGCTTTCTCCTTAGTCTATATCATGGGTAAGAGCTTGGTTGATGTAAAGAGCTATTCTTTTGGAGATGATGGATTTTAATTCATTGGTGCCTGATTCAGAAGGTTCTAGTCGCTGCAACTATCTCTTAAAACACAGTGAAGAAATCAAGGGCCAGCAGATGGCATAATGGTTATATCGCTGGATTCCAATAGGGTCAACTGCAGTTTAAATCCTGGACCTGGTGGCTTAAAACTCACACTGGGTTTGTGGGTGGATGGGTGCCTAAGATCCCAGGAGGAGAAGAGACTACTTCTGGCCATCTTCCCCCCCACCCCCGCACCCCCAGGGATGAGTTCTTATTTTCGGTCTCTCTTTCAGCAAGAACACGCACCCAGTAACAACAACCAAAAAAAAAAAAAAAAAGAAAGAAAAATCAAAAAAGAAATCATTACATCATTTCTACCATACTTTCTTGACATCGTTATGTCAAGGACTAAAGTTATTTGGAAGAACTTAATGAGTGATGAATGTGGAAAATATTTTTTAGTTAAGAATGATTTATTTTGGACCAGCAGATGGTGTAATGGTTAGGTCACCAGACTCCCACGTAGTTAATTGCAGTTTAAGTCCCAGATCCAGTGACTTAAAACTCACACCGGGCATGTGTGCATATGTGCCCAGGATCCTGAGAGAAGAATGGAGAAGGGTTGCGGCATGGCCGTCCCCCCCGGGGGGTGATTTCTTGCTTTCTGTTTCTCTGTCTCTGTTTCTGGCGAGCACATGCATACTATAGGGAAAAAAAATTAAAAAAAAAAAAATTTGTTTCTTGGTTTCTAGAAGAATGGATCAGGAGTCAGCAACCTTTTTTCTAGAAAGGGCCCAGAGAGCAAACATTTTTGGTTTTGTGGGACAGATGGTCTTAGTTGTAGCTTCTCAACTCTGCCTTCATAGCATGAAAGGAGCCATAGACAATACATAAACACATGAGCATGGCTAAGTTACAGTAAAACTTTAGAAAAATGAGTAAAGCTGGCTCTATGGCCTGGTAGTTAAAACAGCTGGATCCCACATGGCCAACTGCAAGAAGCATGCCAGGTGCATGTGTGTATGAATGCCCAAAATCCCAAAAAAGAAGGGAAAGTTAGAGGAGAAAAGATTGTAGCGTGGCCATTTTTCATGGAGGCGGGGGAACACTTTCTTCTTTCCCTTTCTGTCTCTGGTGAGTGCAAACACTCTCTAGCAAAAAAATTAGGGAGTAAAAGAAGAAAAGGGGTCAGGCAGGATTTGATTGGAGGGTCATAGTTCACAATCTCTATTCTATATGAAGGAATTCTGTAAGGATGACCATTGTATGATAAATAATATAGTATGTTTCTTCCAATTCCTGGTAAAGTATAAAGGGCAAGCTTGGGACAAAGATAAGAAGTATCTGGATAAAAATATTTTAAGGTCAGAAAGTTCAGGTCCAATCATAATAGAAAACAATGATTTTTTTTTCAGTCAGTATTTTGATCCAAACTGGAAAGTCTGCTCCTGTTATAAAACAATGTTCTATTTATCATGCTGCCCTAAGTTTGTAATTCCCAATTGATGGAAATTTTTTCTTTGCTAAGCTTAAGCACTTTAGTAAAAGGTGTCATGTAAATCCAATGTAGAATTAAGATGATGGTCATGAGAAGCTGTAGCTGGAGAAAACAGAGGTCAAGTTTCCATAGCAATCATGACATAGTACTCACTCTTATTTTTAACATAGGGCTGTTGCTTCTGGTCTCAAAGCTAACTGCGGTTTTAAACTAAACACATCAATCGCCTATAACTAATCTAATCATGTTCAAGGATTACGTGTTAGCGATTTGGTCATTTCTCCAGAAATATGTTCAAGTGTCTTTAGGTTCTGATCGAAATAATGTATCATTCAAAAGAGCTGTCACTCCCCATCCTTCTACTTCATGCTGATTAACGGAAATTAGCAGATGTGACCTCGTTTACACCCATTTCTTAAGTGGAACTGAATACTACGATCACAGCCAAGTTGGATCAATTCTGCAATGAGTACAAGCGCTGACGCCTCAGCAGCAGTGGAGTAATTAGTCAGGAGTTCGTGAAAATGATGGCAGATGTGTAAAGCACATTGTTCTGGGGTCCGCGTGGAGCCAAGCGCGTTGTCATCACTCCGATGTGAAATGAATAACAATACAAGCATCCCTGGCTCCACAGAAGTTGAACTGCACTCAGTTGCAAGTTAATTCACACGTTCCTTCTTTGGAACATCTTTTTCAACCTCTTTCCCCACAATCTGTGTGGGGAGATGTTGCTTCTTGGAGAATGTCTGGTTCTCTGCATTGTATTTTCAATTGTCACAGACTAGTCAGTAGCTACCATCTGACAGTAAACATTTGGGCTGGAAAAAAAAAAGAAAAAAGAAATACCATTTTGATATGGGAAGAACCTACCAAGACACTAATCGTTATGAACTGAGAAGTCAACATAATTACTGTGCTAATTAGCATCACACATTAGCTGACTAGAAGTGAAACACCACAGCTTAGAGCACCGGGCAAAGATGACGACAGAGATGATTATAGGATTACGCAGGCTCTTATTTCTCATGGGACAAGTATTTGAACAGTTTGTAGGATTTGCTCCATGGCTTTTCCCTCTGCTCATTGAAAGCTTGACTGTTTTCTCACCTGTTCCTGTTTACAAACAGGTGTCCTAATTTCTGTTACTAAAAAGATTTCCACAGGGCAATCCAGCTCCCCTTTAGGCTAACATGAGAACTGGACTGGGGTTCCTTTTAATTTTCCAAATAAACAGAGTTAGGGGAGGAAAATAAGGCTCCCCACTGCAGTGCTCCCATATGAGTCTCACAGCTTTGTCAGGTGCCAGCCTTTGTGGGGCCTGCAGGTGGCATGGTGATTAAGGCACTGGACTCCCACATGACTGACCTTGGTTTGAGTCTCAGACCTGGTGGCTCACTTTCCTTCTCTCTCTCCCTGAAAAGACCAGTGGAGGCACAAGCTGAAAATCCACCTTGGAGCTAAAGTGCACCCTAAAACTCCCCAGAGAGAAAAGGGTAGTAGCAACATATTTTCTTGTGACAGTATCACACTTTTCCTACTGACAAAGATCACTTCCTTCTTTTTTTAAAAAAATTGTATTTAACTTTCTTTCTTTCTTTAAATTTGACCAGAGATTGACAGAGCAAGAGAGAGAAAGTGAGAAAGCAAGCTGCCAGGTACGGGACTCAAACCACGGTCGCCTCTGTGGAGTCCAGCGCCCTTAACTACCATGCCGACTGACAGCCTCAAGATCACTTCCTTCTAAACATAGCATAGAGATCATGGTTATCGAGGAGTTACCCAGTAGTGGGGCTTTCAGTTACTCAACCAGCAAGTCTACTGAATGTCTGTTTTGTGCCAGAAGGATGTACAAATACATGTGTTGGCCCCAAGAATATGGCTTTATCAGAAGGACATTTCCCCCAACTCATTCCGCATCACCTTCATTTTCCTCATTACATTATTCTTCTCTATGAGATACACAATCTTAAATCAGGGTGGGGCTTCTTATCCTCCTGTATGGCAAATATGACATCTCTTTTTTTTAGGAATAACTTTCCAGCACTTTCTTAAAAAGGCAGAAGATCTCAAATAGTGAAAAGCTATTGAATACACACAGATGTAGCGGTATCTTTATATTTTTAAGTTTATTTCTCAGACGAGAGAGAGAATGGACATCCCCCACCCAACAACACACACATAGGGTCTTCACGGTACAATCTACCCCCAGGCTCAGCAGTCAGGAAAACCCACGTGCATGCACACATGGTGTGTACAGGAAGACTGTGGGTTGCAAACCCAGGAACTTCCCGTGTGGCTTCAGTATCATGAGGCATTACCACTACACCATCATGGCTAGTCAATGTCTGTACAATCCTTCCCAATATTTATATTTAGAAGTCCTGATTTCTAAGAAGTGTTTCCTCTCACTTCTTACCATAGGCTTTACTACTCTTTATTCATGTTCATCTTCTTCCAAGAGATAGCTTAAATGATCATCCCCCTGTAAAATAATCATTATCTAGAGTAGGTTACCCATATAGTCTATCGAGATTTGTGATTGAGGGTCCAACAGACAGCGTAGAGGTTATGTTGCTGGATTCCCACATGACCAATGGCAGTTTGAGTCCCAGACCTGGTGGCTTGAAACATACTGGGCGCATGTGTGCGTACCCAAGATCCAGGAAAGATAATGGAAAAATCCTCTGGGGAGTGATTTTTCACTTTCCCTCTCTGTCTGTCTGTCTGTCTGTCTGTCTGTTTCTCTCTGGTGAGCACTCACGCCCTATGGCAAAAACCTCTTAGAAAAAAAAAAAAAAAGGATTTGTGATTGATTTACCCATGCTGGTTTACAGGATGAGAACTCTAGAAGAATCAAGATAAGTCATAGTCAAGGAACCCATCTAACTAGACTATATTCCTAGAAAATGTTATGTGTAGGGCCGGGAGGTGGCATGGCACTGAACTCCCACATGACTGGCCTTGGTTTGAGTCTCAGACCCGGTGGTTCACTTTCCTTTTCTCTCTCTCTCTAGTCAAATTTTTAAAAATAATTATAAATAAAATTAACTAAATTATTCGCACACACACCCAGCGTGAGTGTAAGCCACCAGGCCTGGGACTCAAACCGCGGTTCACTACATGGGAGTCCAGTGGCATAGCCATTATGCTAACTGCTGGTCCCTAAATTATTCTTTTCTTAGTGTAATGGCTATGTCGCTGGACTCCTACATAGTTGACCGTGGTTTGCATCCCGGACCTGGTGGCTTAAAACTCACGCCGGGTGCGTGTGCATGCGTGCCCAAGATCCCAAGAGGAGAATGGAGGAGAAGGGATTGCAGCGTGACCATCCTCCCTGGGGGATGATTTCTCACTTTCTGTCTCTATGTCTCTCTCTGTCTGGCGAGCGCATGCGCCCTATAGCAAAAACCTCTCCAAAAAATAAATAAATAAATAAATAAATAAAAATAAATAAATGTTATTTGATAAATCTTATTAAAGTGCTTTCTTCCTGGTTATTAAGGGTTCTGCATGTGTATTTCCCTTCACCACTCTCTCAGCTTCACATGAAAGGCAGGAGTAGTAATCTGAACTCAAGGTTACAGGCTAAATGAGGCAGCCCTCTCGGCTGCTTAAGGTAGTGTGATGGCTTCATTTTTAAGGACCTAATTGTCCCTTAGAGGTAAAGCACCCAAAAAACCATACTGGTTTTAGAGAATGCAGCCTTGTGAGAGATCCATGCATCTCTGTCCAAGTTGGCTGCATCCTCCCTCTCCCTTCCTGGACTCTGGCTGGCTTTTCCAGTGTGAAGTCTTCTGTAGTGTTTCTGGTAAACTGCAATGCTTATCAACTGGTCTCCTGATCCTCGGAGGGGTATTAAATGTCCGATGAAAACACTGAAAAATTGGACAAATTGTTAACGTGTAGCAGTCAGAGATGGAGAAAAACTGAGATGAGCTCACCAATTCTTACTTGATTTTCAACAGTCTGAGAACAGAATGTGATCTGCAAGCTGCATGGTCTAGAAAATACAAAAAGAGACATAAGCCAGTGAGGCCGTCCTGAAAAAACTGAATTTAGTTGTCTTTTGACAAAATCACGCTGTTGAAGATCTTCTCTCCGTTGGAGTTTTGCCCAATGTGGCTCTTGCCTGCTCCAGCTAGCACTAACTAAAATAATTTTGTAGACATAGTGGGTGTTGTACAAACAGTGACCAAGGGGATATGTGATTAGCCTCTTATAGGGCAGAAGCCCATTGGGAAGGCACAGATTGGCTGCTTTGGCATTTCACTGGGTTTTTGAACACATATGGCTCTACGGCAGACCTATGTATCCTGGAAGCTAGGAAGTTAACCACTACCTGAGAGCCCACGTCTCAGCCATACCCTGTGGAGTTTGTAAACCAGCTGCCCCAACAGTCATTGCCACCTAGAAAGTCAATGGGCCAGATACTGTAACAACGAGATACTAAGTCTTCCATTTTGTCATTCTCCATTTTTTTTTCCAAAGCAATCACATATGTCACCATGAGAATGTTATACATGAGACCAGCAGCTGGCATAATGGCTATGTCGCTGGACTTGCATGTAGTCAACCACGATTTGAGTCCTGGACCCGGTAGCTTAAACTCATGCCGAGCACCTGTGTGTGCGTGCCCAAGATCCTGAAAGGAGCCTGGAGAAGGGATTGCAGCATAGCCATCCTCCCTGGGGGGTTGATTTCTTGCTTTCTGTCTCTCTGTCTCGCTCTGTCTTTCTGGCAAGTACACATGCCCTACAGCAAAAACCTCTCTAAAAACAAAAACAAAAACTTGATATTGCCTACTCTTGCAGGAAAGGTGTATTTATGTTTTATTCATTCATTAACATACTCATCCAACAAATAGTTATGGAGACATTAAACTGAACACTAGGTATACAACAATAAAAAAAAAAAGACAGAACTTACATTCTGCTTGGAGAGACAGATAATAAATAATAAATATGTAAACATGGTAATTATAGTCTGAGATGATACCTTGAAGGAAATAAAGATTGTACAGCAGAAAATAGGTAATAACTACTTAAAATATTGACATAATAATTGTACATATTTATGGGGTACAGTGTGGGTTTTTCAATACATGAATATAGTGTATACTTGTCAAGTCAGAGAAACTGGAAGATCCATCATTTGAAATATGTACTGGTATTTTGTGTTGGGAACATTTAAAATCCTACTCTCTTGTAGCTATTTTGAAGTGTGCAGTATATTACCGTTAATAGTAACCCCACTGTGCCACAGAAACCTAGAATTTAGTGGTCCTATCTAACTATAATTTTATGATAGTTATTTTAAATTAGTTCTCAACCTCTATTTAAGAAGTTGAAAGGCCTGGGCCAGCAGGTGGTGTAGTGGTTAAGGATGCTGGACTCCTACATGCCTGACCATGGTTCAAGTCCTGGACCTGGTGGCTTGCTTTCTCACTTTTTCTCTCTTGCTCTGTCCCTCTCTGGTCATATTAACATAAATAAATAAAGTTCAAATAAAATAATTCCTTAAAAAATAAAAGAAGTTGAAAGACTTGTAACCAGTAGATGGCATAATGGTTTCTTTGCTGGACTCCCACATAATCGACCACGGATCGAGTCCTGGACCAAACAGCTTAAAACTCATGTCAGGCGCATGTGTTTGCATGCACAGGATCCCAAGAGGAGAATGGAGGATAAGGGATTGCAGTGTGGCCATCCCCCCTGGGGATGTCTCTCTGTCTCTCTCTCTCCAGCAAGTGCCTGTGCCCTATAGCAAAAATCTCTCTAAAAATTTTTTTAAAGAGGGAACCAGCAGTTAGCGTAATGGCTATGTCGCTGGACTCCCACGTAGTCGACTGTGGTTCGCGTCTCGGACCCGGTGGCTTAAATCTCACGCCGGGCACGTGTGCGTGCGTGCCCAAGATCCCGAGAGGAGAATGGAGGAGAAGGGATTGCGGCATGACCATCCCCCCTGGGGGGTGATTTCTCGCTTTCTGTCTCTATGTCTCTCTCTGTCTGTCTGGCGAGCGCACGCGCCCTATAGCGAAAACCTCTCAAAAAAAAAAATAATTTTTTTAAAGAGAAGTTGAAAAACTAAAAAATGTTTACCAATTTGTGAGATCTCTCTGTGTGGAGTCCTAGTACTTGTGACTTGGTTAATCTTTCATCGTCAGACCAGAGGACGACTTCTCCAGCATCGATGGTTGCTAAAACTCTTCTGCTGCTTTAGAGAAGACCTCCTAAGAGTTCAATTATCTAAGGAAGTTTCTCTGTGGTACTCTGGAGAAGGACTACTTCTGACTAAAAGTTCTCATGTCACATCATTGGTACTAACTATCATCCTTTAGCATTTTCCATCATAAAGAGTAAACACCATAAGAGGAACGATGGAAGCATTACTGTATCCAAGTAGATTTCCTAAAGGTCTCAACTGTATTTTGCACTAACAGGTGGCCTTTTACTAATGCTTAAATTGATTAGGCTATGTCGTGTGTTATTTTAAACATGTAAATCAGGGTCCCTCATTACAAGGTTATAGATATGCTTTGTTTCTTTTTAGATAATTTTGTTCTCTGAAACAGCTGGGGGGAAAGGCCGGTTTCAAAATCTTTGGAAACTTTTATTTATTGGAGGAAAAATTTTGTTTCAAAATCACTTTGTGACTTGAATTGCTTCAAAAATATTTTACGCTCAAATGCCCAAGTGTGTTTGAAATAGAAAGAACAACGTGCCCATCAAACCCCCCTTTCATGGAAGTCTTCTTCCATAATCCTATGTGCCTAAAAATACCTGCCAAATTGCACAAAATAAGACTGTCAGATAAAATACAAGGCACCCAATTAAATTTGAATTTTATATAAACAAGTAACTTTTAATTTAAGAATATTTCAAAAACTATTTAGAATATACTTATACTAAAACGTTATTCATTGTTTATTTGAATTTCAAATTTAACTGGCATGTGGTAAATCTGGCACTTTACCCAAAGAAAAGATCCAAATCTGTTAACAGTTCATACTATCATTCACCACCTTCGCTGTTTTCATTCCATTCATGACTTAAGTTAGGTCTTCAAAAGTAAGTAGGGACCAGCAGTTAGGGCAATGGCTATGTCGCTAAACTCCCACATAGTCGACCACAGTTCACGTCCCAGACCTGATGGCTTAAAACTCATGCCGGGTGCATGTGCGTGTGTGCCCAAGATCCCAAGAGGAGAATGGAGGAGAAGGGATTGCGGTGTGGCCATCCCCCCTTGGGGATGATTTCTCGCTTTCTATCTCTCTGTCTCTGTCTGTTTGGCAAGCGCACGCGTCCTATAGCAAAAACCTCTCAAAAAAAAAAAATGTAAGCGAGGGGCTGGCTCCGTGGAGCAATGACAATGCACTGCTCAAGGGAAGCCAGATTCCACATGGCTACCACAGTTGGACTCCCAGCTCAGTCATCCTGATACATGCTGGGCACACCAAGTGCCCAAGATCTGATGGTCTGAAGAAAGGGAATCTGGCGGGATCTAGCTGTGTGACAGGTATTCATCTCTCTCACATTTTTTACATGTGCACACACGCATTCTATCATAGAGGGGAAATAAAGTGTGTGTGTGTGTGTGTGTGTGTATGTGTATGCCAGACAGTGGTGCAGTGGTAAAACATGATACCCTATGAGGCAGACCCACATGGGAAGCTGCCAGTTCATGACTGGAGGCCTCCCTGAGTATGGCCCATGATTCAGGCTGGCTGAAGCTGGGGGTGGGTCATGGCATCAAGACCCTGTCATAGGATGCTATATATCTCTGTCTCACTCTCTCTCTCTCTGTTTCTCACTCATGGAATCAATACTCTTTTTTAAAAAGCAAATAAGAATAATGGCCAATATTAGGAAATGAAATTTAAATCAGTTAATATTTAAAAAATATTTAAAAATACAGTTGCCAGGCCAGCCAGTGGCATGGTGGTTAATGTGGCTGGGTCACACATGACTGACTGAGCAGTTCAAGTTCTGGACCCAGCAGCTTGAAAAATACTTGGACTGCATGTGTGTGCATACCCAAAATCCAGAAAGGAAAAATGGAGAAGAAGGGATTGTGGCATGACCATTCCCCATGGGGATGCTTTCTCACTTTCCTTCTTGCTCTCTCTCTCTCTGTCTCTCTCTTTGTCTCTCTCCAGCAAGGACATACACTCTCTGACAAATTTAAAAACATTTAGTTGCTACTGGCCAGGAAAATTAAAAATGTGGGCAACTTTTATAAAATTTATATTTATAAACTAGATCATAAACATGTTCATTTTGGGGACCAGCAGACTACATAATGGTTGTGTTGCTGGACTGCCACATAGTCGACTGTGGTTCAAGTCCCAGACCTGGTGACTTAAACCTCACACCAGGCATGTGTGCATGCGTGCCCAAAATCCTGAGAGGAGAATGGAGGAGAAGGGATTGCAGCATGGCCATCCCCCCCCACCCCACCCCCATCCCCCAAGGGATGATGTCTTGCTTTCTCTATCTCTCTCTGTCTTTCTGGTGAGCACAGGTGCCCTATAACAAAAATCTCTCAGGAAAAAAAAAAAGTTCATTTTCAAGGACTTCCACCAAAATTAATGCATATAAACCTTGCCATTAAAACCTAGAATGTTTTCATTGCTTAAGCTAGAAGGCAATAAGAAATCATCTAAATTCTTAAAAAAAAAAAAAAAAAAGAAAAAGAAAAAAAAAAGAAAAGAAAAGAAAAGAAAAACCAGTTCATAGCTAAGAAGACCATGGTCACATTTTTATTTTGAGATTCATATCCGTTTGGTGTGTTTGCTTAAATGTACCTAATTCATTCTCTCTTTCTTTCCAGTTACCTAAACAAGAATAAATACCTGACAGTTATTGACAAAGATGCATTTGGAGGAGTATACAGTGGACCAACCTTGCTGTGCGTAAGACATACAAGAGAATGTTTTCATCTTTTTTCAAAGAATTATTTAATTATATTTATTTATTTTTTTTAATTTGCTATAGGGCACATGAGTTTACGAGAGAGAAAGAATGAGAAAGCAAGCTGCCAGGTCTAGAACTCAAACCATGGTCACCCATATGGGAGCCCAGTGCCTTAACTTCTATGCCACCAGCTGGTCCAATCTTCTTTTTTTACTTGTACTTTTTTGGAATAGAGGGAGGCATTAAGAAAAGAAGCTGTTGTTCATAGGTAGAGAATGTTCTCTTGGGTAAGGCTTTTGCTAGTATTTTCTGCCTTGCTGAATAGGCTACTACTTCTTGAAAGGAAGTCCTTGCTCTTTGAGTCTCAGGTTATCCCATGCTCGAATATGCCATCCTGAAGCCTGATCAGGCAAACACCCTGGTATAGAAGTTCTAGGAAGTCTTGTCCATGGAGCAGCTACTATTAAGGTGTACAAAAAGGTAGAAGGGAAAACCAGCAGTTAGAGTAATGGCTATGTCGCTGGATTCCCACCTAGTCAACCGGGGTTCACGTCCCGGACCTGGTGGCTTAAAACTCACGCCGGGCGCATGTGCATGCATGCCCAAGATCCTGAGAGGAGAATGGAGGAGAAGGGACTGTGGCGTGACCATCCCCCCTGGGGGGTGATTTTTCGCTTTCTGTCTCTAATGTCTCTGTGTCTGGTGAGCGCACGCACCCTATAGCGCAAAAAACCTTTCCAAAAAAAAAAAAGGTAGAAGGCACCCTGCAGAGAAAAATGCACATGAATGTGCAATGCCCAATATCTGGTCATACAAAGAAAGAATATAAATGGTAGTTTGATTGATATCTTAAGAGTCCCTGGGGAAGATGGAATACAAACATTTTTTAAAACAGCATGAAAAACATACCCACTTGTGATTTCCTCTAATTTCTACTCCCACATCCGATGAGTAGTCAAATTCTGTTCATTCTGTTTCCTTCAAGCCTCTATGTTATTACCATCTTCTCTACATCAGAGGACAGCTGGTCTACTCCTTATGAAAGTGGAATCCTGCACCCCAGAAATGCAAAAGACAATCTCTTTAGGGCCAAAAAAGAAATATTAGAGGCTCTATTTATACATACACTTTAAAAAAAAGGAACAAATTAACTTTTATTAATGTTTCATATACAGATGCCTGGTCTCAGGTCTCAAGAAGGGAATGGATGCATCTTGAGAGAAGAGTGGGTGATCCACAGTCCCAAAGACTAACACCTTCTCTCTTTCACTTTTAACCATTTTCTTTCACTTTTTGATTGAATGCACCCAATTCAGTGTTTATAGTCTTATTCTCTTCAGACATAGGCTCCACATAAAGGCCTTGAAAACCACATGAAGATTCACTGTTAACTCACTTTCAACATACTCGAAGGCATTGTGCAATTTACTTCTTACAAAAAGTCAATGAAAAGAAAAAAGAGTTGAACGTTTCTATGATAAGTCTCTGTTGGTCAGTTTTTTTTTTAACCTGAAAGATTTTTTTTTAACCTGAAAGATATATTTATATTGTTATTTAAGATAGAAGTGATATTTCACCAATGAATGAAGAAAGTTATTGTTTTTCTAAAAAAAATTATGTTTTGAAGACAGCTTTTAAAACAAATGTCTGGAACCATTTTGTTATATGATTTTCTGGTTAAAAAAACTGATGAAGGCAATAAAAACTCTGTTATAATCAGAAATAGATTTTTAACCTGTTTTTAAAATCTTTCCAATTAAGTTTGTTATGGAATGAATTGTGTCTCTCTACCACCACCGCAACGAAAATTCAAATGTTGAAGGCTTCACCTCCAGGACCTCAGAATGTGACTGTATTTGGAGAGAGGTCTTTAAAAGGATAATTTAATTAAAATATGGCTATTGAGGTCAACCCTAATTCAATATGACTGGCATCTGTTCAAGAAAAGGAGATTAGGGAATACAGACAGACACTGGGGATGCGTGTACACAGAGGAAAGGCCACGTGAGAAGAGTGAGAAGGCGGTCATTTGCAAGCCCAGAGAGAGTTCTCATAAGAAACCAAACTTACTGGCACCTTCCTCCCGGACTTGCAGCCTCCAGAACTGTCAGAAAATAAAGCCCCCCAATCCGTGGTAATTTTTGTAATATCTAGCAAAGTAATAGGGAGTTGAAACGGGTTTAAAATCCATGTGTATAAAACACAAAAATGAAACGCCTACTAATTAAAATACTGATTGACATCAGAGAATATCAATTTCCATAAAAGCATGTATTTCATTACTGAATTGGATTGAAAAATGAGACTTAATTTAGTGAGTGCAGCCAAGGCTTGTCCTATGCCATCTGGAAATACCTATCTTTGTGTGATAACTTCAACCAAGATAGCCATTTAAACCCAAACCAAAATAAACTGAACTAGAAGCTTCAAATAGTCATATCAGAAAGGGTTAAAAATAGCCATATCAGAAAGGGTTAAAAAATAGTTTTCAAAACTAAGCATATTTGAGAACATTGCTTTCACTTAGTAAAATCTCTTTAAAGAAACATTTATCTTGGGAACCAGCAGTTAGAGTAATGGCTATGTCGCTGGACTCCCACGTAGTCGACCACAGTTCGCATCCCGGACCCGGTGGCTTAAAACTCACACCGGGCGCGTGTGCGTGCATGCCCAAGATCCCAAGAGGAGAATGGAGGAGAAGGGATTGTGGCGTGGCCATCCCCCCTGGGGGGTGATTTCTCGCTTTCTGTCTCTATGTCTCTCTCTGTCTATCTGGCGAGCACATACGCCCTATAGCAAAAACCTCTCCAAAAAAAAAAAGATTATCTTCATTGTATTCTTTTAAAATGCATGTACATATTTGGTATGTTTTATAATGTACATAATATAAATAAAATGATACATTAGAGAACTTATGAACGTTCATATATTAGAGGTACACACTCAAATCTATTTTGACTTATAAATATGTGAGACTAAAAGAATTTATGGACCAATGTTGAGACCAGAACCACTCAAAGGGCAGATCCACTGTGAGGTAAATGGCTGCTTCAGAATGTACATCAAAGCAAGCTTCCTACAAGGAGAAAGTCTTGCCATGAGAGTGTAATCAGCCAAATGAAACAGTGTGCTTAGAGAAGGAGTTGGCCTTTGGTCCAGCATGAGCTTCTCCTCTTGCCAAGGACTGGTAGGAAACCGTTGGCCAATGGATTCCACATTTGGAGCAGTAGTAGTCTAGCTGACAAGGGTCTCCAATATCCTCCTACCTTTAGTTGGTCACTTTCCAATCCACACCCCCTACATCACCAAGGCTCAAATGAAAATAGAATCTTAAAACCTAATACTGGTTACCAATTCCCCACAAGATAGAGGCCTTGGTGTAGCATGTGAAGCCCTGTTATCATCTTCAGCTTTTTCTCTCATACCTCTTACACTCCTGACTAGTGAACCATCCAGTTTTAAGAGAGATTTTTGCTATAAGGCACATGTGATCTCAGGAGAAACAGAAAGAGAAAGAAAGCAAGAAATCACCCCTCAGAGGGGATAGCTAAGCAACAATACTTCCTCCATTCTCCTCTTGGGATGTTTAGGCACACCCATATGCACATGCATTTGGTGTGAGTTTGAAACCACTGGGCTCAGGACTTGAACCACAGTCAGCCATGTAAGTGTCCAGCGACATAACCATTACGCTATCTGCTGGTCCCAACCGAACCATTTTTAACCTCTCAGTTCTGCTAATGGTCCAGCCTATTTATACAGCTGGACTAAATTTTGTTCTTCCTATGGCCAGGAAGAAAGCCTTCTACGGTCTATCTGTATAATGGTCACCTACTGACGCTTTGGTATTCAGGTCAAGATCTAGTCCTCTCTGAAATCATTTTCCTTGGGGAAAAATGACCACTTCATCCTCTACGTACCACTAATCCATACATATACGTGCATCTCAGACTCCTGTAATGTCTTTATCTGTCTCTCCAGGAGATCTTAAAGGGTTGGCTTTACATCTGTTTTATTTCTACAGTTCTAGTTTATATTACAATGCCTGAAACACAGTACGAGCTTAATATGTGTTTGTGAAATTAACACAGTACACAATAAATCATCAAAGCATACTTCAGTAAACATCATAACACTTAAATAGCAGTCACAATTTAAAGCTGTTCTAGCATGTTATATTTAAAGAGAATGTGTCCATTTCAACTTCTCTAGAAGAGGTCAATAAAGCTGTCCATTTGTCTGTGCTGCTTAAAAGTTGTTTTGGGGGAACCAGCAGTTAGCGTAATGGCTATGTCGCTGGACTCCCACATAGTCGACCACGGTTCATGTCCCGGGCCCGGTGGCTTGAACCTCACGCCGGGCGTGTGCGCATGCGTGCCCAAGATCCTGAGAGGAGAATGGAGGAGAAGGGATTGCGGCGTGACCATCCCCCCTGGGGGGTGATTTCTCGCTTTCTGTCTCTATGTCTCTCTCTGTCTGTCTGGCGAGCGCACGCGCCCTACAGTGAAAATTTCTCCAAAAAAAAAAAAAAAGTTGTTTTGGAAGGCCAGCAGGTGGCGTAATGGTTAAGGCACTGGATTCCACATGGCTGACTCCACAGTTCAAGACCCAGACCCGACAGCTTGAAAAAACATGCTGGGCACACGTGCCTGTGAGCCCCAATTCCCAAGAGAATGGAGGATAAAAAATGATAGCATAGCCATCCCCTGTGTGGGGGTGATTTTTCACTCTCCCTCTCTCTGTCTCTATCCAGAGAGCACATACTCCCTATGACTAAATAAACAGATAAATAAATAAGAATAAAAAATACAAACATTGCTTTTGACATTTATGGCAAATTTTTCTATAAAACTGTAACAATCAAGTTAAGAGCAGATAAACAATGACTTGAAAATGCCTTCCTTGCTTCCTGGTGGCATTCCACCTTGTAGAAAATGTAGTAGAATATGTGTAGATGCCTGTTTTTAGAATATTTGCCATAAGGCACATATGCTCTATGACAGAGACAAAGAAAGAGAAAGTAAGAAATTACCCCCATGGGGGGATGGCCATGCCTCGATCGCATCTCCTCCATTCTCCTCTCAAGATTTTGGGGTATAATTTAAAATAAGTGCAACATTTAAATTGAGATCTATTCTCCTTGGGAATTTAATAATATATTTTACTATTGATTTTTTTAATCAAGATATATGATCTCAGGAACCAGCAGTTAGCATAATGGCTATGTCGCTGGACTCCCACATAGTCAACCGCGGTTCACGTCCTGGACCCAGTGGCTTAAAACTCACACCGGGCGCCTGTGCGTGTGTGCCCAAAATCCCGAGAGGAGAATGGAGGAGAAGGGATTGCGACGTGACCATCCCCTCTGGAGGGTGATTTCTCGCTTTCTGTCTCTATGTCTCTCTCTGTCTGGTGAGCGCACGCGCCCTAAAGTGAAAACCTCTCAAAAAAAAAAAAAAGATATACAATCTCATTTTCGATTTTTATACTTTTCATCTTCAATTAGTTTCCTTTTCATTTTATTTTGAAAGAGAAACACTTGATATTTATAATCCCAAAGGAAAGAATACACCAAAATGCAATGCCTTCTGTAATAACTAGAGGTCTCTAAATCCTAAATTATGTAACTCATCTTAATACTGTTTAGCAAACTGTTGAAAATTACTATGTTATAATAGTCCCACTTACTATTATAAGAACCTCCTAAGAACAGGGAATCTCTATGATAATATCTGTGGGTTTGTGTTACATGTATCAACAACAACAAAATGCAAAAATAAACTTTTATTGCTTTTGGCTGATCTAATCAATCACTTGGAAATCCAAGGGTCTTGGTTTAGAGAAAATAGCTTCTTTGTTTGTTTTGTCTTGTTTTCTAACTTTCCCTGATCCTTATGAGAACATACTATTCTCATAGATAGCCGAAGATTGGCGGCAGGATTCTTTCTAGAATGTCTAAAATCTACAAGTAATGGAATACATGATTTGGTAGGTTGATCCTAGCCAAACTTTTTTTTGAGGTATAGTTTATATACAATAATACACACAGTTTTTGTTTGTCTTTTGCAGTTTTTTAAAGGTTTTTGCTATAGGGTTCATGCACTCACTGGAGAGAGACAGAGAGAAAATGAGAAGTCACCCCTGGAAGGATGGCTATCCCGCAATCCCTTCTCCTCCATTCTCCTCTCAAGATTTTGGTCACGCACACACACACACCAGGAATGATTTTCAAACCACCAGGTCCAGGATTCAAATTGCAGCCAGCCGCATGTAGGAGTCAAGTGCCTTAACCACCACATCACTCACTGGCCCCTAAACAGTTTTTAAGCATATGGTTTGGTGATTTTTGACAAAACTATATTACTCTATCCTGGTTAGTATCACTAATAGTTGCATAACCCTTCATTTCACTCTACACCTTCACCTCTGCCCACCCTCATCCCAGATTGTATTAGTCCTTGGTCCCAGCCACTCAGCCAGGGCTGCTTATCTGTACCTCCTGGCTATTGTCAGAGACTAGACCTCCCTCAGAGGGGAAGGAAATCAAGACCCTCATCAGTCTGGAGCTCCTCGTCTTCCTTCCTGTGCTTGCTAACAGCAGCCTATAGAGCAGCTCTCTTGGAGAAGGGAACCTCCTGGGGATGTCAAGCCAGAGTTCTGTTGGCTCACCTGCTCTGCTCAGTGACTGCAAAATGAGTCACAAGCACTAGACAAACACACCTCTTGCAGAACCTGCTTGGGCACAAAGTCAAAGGAGCCAAGTTGCTGGAGAAGTAGCTGAAGTAGGTCGTCCATCCTCAGGCACACCCCTATATCTCCAGAGGAAGGAGAAAGGTTCTACCAGGAAGATCACAGACACATTTGGAGAGAAAGAATAGACACTTACTGTCCAGAGCTGTGTACAGACTGAATTCTTGGCCAAAGCAAGGGATGGTCTGTTTCAAAACAGAGGAGTTTTGTCGACAATTCAAGATGGTTGGTTTCGGGGCCAGCAAGTGGAATAGTGGCTAAGGCACTGGACTCCCACATGGCCTACCTTGGTTCAAGTCTCAGACCTGACAGCTTGAAACTCATTCCAGATGCCCATGCATGTGTGCCCGAAATCCTGAGTTGAGAATGGAGGAGAAGAGATTGTGGTGTGGCCAGTCTCTTGGGGATGATTTTTCATTTTCTGTCTCTCTAGGGTTCTCCAGTGAGTGTATGCACCCTATAGCAAAAATATCTTCAAAAAAAGACGCCTGATTTCCCCCAAAATTGTAATTTATTGATCTATAACATCTCTTACTATGATAGCCACTGATATGTGAAAGAAAAAATTAATACTTTAAACCACAGACATCTAGTGACCCGGTTACTTCTTCTAACTGTTGAGCAATCATTCACACAGTAATCCATAGCCTGTGGGTTGCCTCTTGGTGGGAGACAGATGAAAGGACTATTGCAAAGACCCTCAAACTCATACAAACCTTTGCATTTCTTCAATCACCTAAAAGTGTAACTACTATCATCCTTAAAAGTTTTTGACATTCCATAAAGGAAAAGTTCTCCAAAACATTGTCCTAGAGGAGTGGTCTCAAATGATCATGCATTTTACATAAAGGGATTCAGTCTGAATGTTTTCATATATAAATCAGGCCAAAAAGCAAACTAGAATAGCTTTTCATCTCTAAGAGAATAATCTACAAATCCATAAATGATTTCTTATAACATGATTTTGCTGGGCATAAGTAAGTCTTTTTACCTTGATTAAAACTGACTGAACATAAAAGCATTTTTGCCAAATCAGAATCCTAAGAAAACAACACCAGCAGATGGCATAATGACTATGACTCCCATATAGTCGACCATGGTTCAAGCCCTGGACCCAGTGGCTTAAACTCATGCTGGGCGCATGTGTGTGCATGTCAAAGATCCCGAGAGGAGAATGGAGGAGAAGAGATTGCGGCGTGGCCATCCCTCCTTGGGGGTGATTTCTTGCTTTCTGTCTCTCTGTCTCTGTCTTTCTGGTGAGCACACACGCCCTATAGCAAACACTCTCAAAAAAAAAAAAATGAAAAGAAAAGAAAAGAAAGAAAGAAAAGAAAGCAACACCAGCAAAATGTTCTAAACCATGTAGATCCTGAACCATTCTATTAAGTAATCATTGCTCTTAAGACAGGAGCCCTTGACAATGGTTAATTTAAACAACAAAAGATCTAGTAGGAGCACGGTCATTTCTTCCCTTATTTTTTTCTTTTTTTAAGATTTTGGCCAGAGGTCATGTGCACCCCTGCAGAGACAGAGAGGGAAAGTAAGAAACCCCCTCCCCCCCAGGAGGATGGCCACACCCCAATCCCTTCTCTTCCTGAGATTTTGTGCATGCATGCACACGTGTGTGGCATGATTTTTCAATACATGAAGTCTGGAACTCAAACCGCAGTTGACATGTGGGAGTCCAGCACCTTAACCACCATGCCTTCTGCTGGCCCTTTTGTGTACGATATTCTTTTTCTTTTTTTTTTTTTTTTTGGAGAGGTTTTTGCTATAGGGCATGTGCACTCACCAGACAGACAGAGACATAGAGACAGAAAGCGAGAAATCACCCCCCAGGGGGGATGGTCACACCACAATCCCTTCTCCTCCATTCTCCTAGGATCTTGGGCATGCACGCACACACGTCCAGTGTGAGTTTTAAGCCACTGGGTCTGGGACGCGAACTGTGGTCGACTATGTGGGAGTACAGCGACATGGCCATTACGCTAACTGCTGGTTCCCCTTGTGTACTATATTCTGTAGGAAGTTTCGTGCAGAATTTCACTAGGGGTTGCTGACAAAAAGCTAACAGGAGGAGCAAATCAACCTGGGATTAGTTTCAGTACATAGCCTGCAAACAAACACAGAACAGTTTTTTTGTGTACAACTGGTAGTGTACAACACAGTTTCACACTTCTGGGAGTTTTACTCCTTGAACAGGTGGAGGTAAATAGGTAGTTACAAATTGTCATTCTGACATACTCTCTACCAAGACGTGGAATCCACTTTGTTAATAATGTTTTGCCTTTGAGTTTAAAAGAAAGGCATACCTTAAAATAACTTTTTCGGGGACCAGTAGTTAGCATAATGGCTATGTCGCTGGACTCCCATGTAGTCAACTGTGATTCGAGTCCTGGACCCAATGACTTAAAACTCACGCCGGGCGCATGTGTGTGCCTACCCAAGTTCCTGAGAGGAGAATGGAGGAGAAGGGATTGTGGCATGGCCATCCCCCCTGGGGGATGATTTCTTGCTTTCTGTCTCTCTGTCTCTCTCTGTCTGTCTGGTGAGTGCACATGCCCTATAGCAAAAACCTCTCCAAAAAAAAAAGAACTTTTTCAGGACCAGCAGGTGGTGTGGTGGTTAAGGTGCTGGACACTCCCACATGGCTGACCATGGTTTGAGTCCCAAACCTGGTGGCTTGCTTTCTCTCTTTCTCTCATCAAATTAAAATAAATGAATGAATAAATAAAATTTTAAAAATATGTAGAAATTTTAGAAAAAATAACTTTTTCCCTCAGGTAACAACAAACCTTATTCTTTTACTAACACAGTGACAGTCATTTTGTTTATATATAGGCAGTAGGAGGTGGGAGGGAACTTAACATTGAGGAAAAGGATACATCTGTGTTTCCACATCTGACCTGTAACAGGAATTAGCCATTGTCTCCTCCTTGTCTCTGTGTGGTAGAGGACTAACCTTACTGAATTATAGTATGGGGGCAATTTTCTGTTGTAGGATTCTTTATGCTGGAATAGTAACTCCATGAAATTCCATAGGTCATAGAAACTATAGGCTTAAAAGAAATGTAATTGTGTAAACTCTAGAGGGAGAAAAAAAGTAAAATAACAATATCTGACTTACAATTTTTTATTTGTACACTGAGACTTGTGAAAATATCTGAATCTTCAGATATTAATTTTTGTATTAACAATCATTTTGTAGGTTTAGCTTTGTGTTAAGGTTTTTACAGATAGTATACTGACTTGAGCCTTTTAAAAATTTATTTATTTTAGTTTTTGCTATAGGGCATGCATGCTCACCAGAGAGACACAGAGACAGAGAAAGAGAGGGAAGGAAAGTGAGAAATCACTCCCACCCAGAGGGATGGTCATGCATCGACCCCTTCTCCTCTCAGGATTTTGGGAGCCCATGCACGTGTGCCAGTATATTTTCCAAGCCACCAGGTCCAGAACTCAAACCGTGCACTCGGCCATAGTGTCCAGCTGCCTTAACTTTCATGCCATCTGACAATCCCTTGAGCCTTTTTAATTATCCAATAACAAGTGTTATTATCCCTATTTGACGAAGAAGGAAGCTGAGATGCAAAGGTTTCAGGTAAATCTCAAGGTTATCTGGTCATAACGGCAGCTCTAGGTTGAAAAAAACCCAGTACTCTCCAACTCAGAAGTGTAATCCCTTCGTAGTAAACCAGGTCAAGTCCTTTTGTGTTGGATTATTTTGGCACCTATTGTAATTCTCCAGAATTACTTGATTGTTTTCATAGATTTTTGCTTTAAGTATTCCAGTGGATTATCATCTTATTCAGAAAAAAGTCAAAATCCTCACTAACAGCCTTTAAAGACTTATGGTGTTCATCCTCCAGCTATTACTACCTCTGATTCCATCTCACATTTCTTTTTCTTTTTAAAGAATTATTTATTGGGACCAGCAGTTGGTGTAATGGTTACATCACTGGACTCCCATGTAGTTGAACAAGGTTCAAGTCCTGTCCCCAATGACTTAACACTAATGCTAGGTGGGTATTGTGTGTGCCCAAAATCCCAAGAAGAGGATAGAGTAGAAGGGATTGTGGTTGGCTATTTCCCCATAATATTTATTTATTTATTTATTTATTTATTTATTTATTTATTGGAGAGGTTTTTGCTATAGGGCACATGCACTCACCAGACAGACAGACAGAGACAGAGAAACGGAATGGGAGAAATCACCCCCTGGGGGGATGGCCATGCTGTAATCCCCTCTCCTCCATTCTCCTCTTGGGATCTTGGGCATGCACACACACCCGGCGTGAGTTTTAAGCCACCAGGTCCGGGACTCGAACCGCGGTCAACTACATGAGAGTCCAGTGACATAGCCATTACACTAACTGCTGGTCCCCCCCTGTGATTTCTCATTTTCTGCCTCTCATTGTCTCTCTGGCAACCACATGGACTTTAGAGGCAAAATATATATATATATATATTTAATTTTATTATTATTATTTTTTAACATGCACTAACCAGAGAGAGACAGAAAGAAAGTGAGAAAGAAAGCCACCATGTCCAGGACTCAAACAGCAGTCAACCATGTGGGAGTCCAATACCTTAACCACCATGCCACCTACTTGCCCCATCTCCCATTTCCTTCCTCCACATCACTCTACTCCAGCTACACTGACCAGGTCAACCCAGACAGATCAACCCAGACACATTCTTCCAGCCTTTGGGAGTGTGCACTAGCTACTTCCTCTACCTCAAGGCTCTTCCTGCAGTATCCACAAGGCTGGCTCCTTTGCCTTCTTCAGATCCTGATCTCATTGAGATCCTCTCTGAATACATAATTTAAATTCACAAGTGGCCCATCACTCATCTCATTTTCCATATTTTTTTCCTGTTTTATTTTCTCTATCATGCTTATCACCATCTGACTTCCTAAACAAGTAGGTACTTATTTACTCTGTCTTTCTCCAGTCATATAAAGATGCAATGGGAGATGAGGTTTTTCATTATTTTTCCCTCATAGTTATAACCCCTATGCCTTGGACAATGCCTCGTCCATAGCAGACACTCATTAAATACTTGATGAATGATAAATAATAACATCAAGCCAAGGTCGTAGATGGGACAAGAACAAGAATGGTTTTAATATCTGATCATCGGTACCTTATCTTGGCATTAAAGTTACAGTAAGAACATGTCTTTTTGTACGAGTTCTCTGAAAATTAACACAGTAGCTCAGGAGTACAGATGAACAACTGCAAAATTATGTTGCATCTCAACCAATGATTTTGAAGACATCTCTAATTCTTCTTCCTCCCAATCTTAGTATTAGAGTGTCCATGGTGCCATTTTAGGTCTTTTTTCTATCTACATCTTTATTCTAATCCCCTAGTGTTCCCTTTTATTCATTTGACTTAATCCTCTCAGAGAAATGTATAGTCTAGAGAGCTCTCCAAATTCCAGGCTCTTAAAACACTGCCTACTTACTATCCTCATCTGGATGTCTGAAAGTCATCTCAAACCTGTCATGCCCAAAGCTGAAATTCTGATCTTTCCTTCTGAGTCTTCTTCATCTGCAGCTCTCCCCATCTCAGAAAACGGCAATCCATTCTTCCAGTGGTGGTCCTAAATCTTGAAGTCATTCTTAACTCCCCTCTTTCTCTCATAATCCAATCTATCAGAAGGTCCTGTTGGCTCTTACCTTTTAAACATCTACTCCAACCATATTCGGCATCTCCACTTCAGCCACTCTCATTGAAGGCCCATCCTTCTACTGTTGATCTCCCTTTTTCCATCTCTTGTTCCCTTCAGTCTACTTTCAGAGAAGCAGCAAGATTGATCTTCTTAAAATACATTTGAAGGTGTTCAATCTTTGATAAAATCACAAAGTCCTTTCGAAGGTTTAAGAAGCCACATACCATCTGTTCCCTATCAGTTCTCTGGCTTCTCCCACATCTCCTTCCCCCTCGCTGTCACAGCTCGAGCCACACTGGACTCCTTGCTTCCTTAAACAAGTGAGGTGTACCCCCCCCTCACTGCTAGTCCCTCTGCCTGCAGTGCTCGGGCCCCGGATGTCAACATGGCTCTCTCCCTTGCTTCCTTCAGCCATTTTTCAGCTGTCCTTTCAATGAGGCCTTCCCTGACACCCTCAGCTCATTTCTAATTGTGACTCTTTTTCTGGGCTTTTCCTTTCTCTCTGTTCCTTTTCTCCATAGTACTTATCATTTTCCTCTAGCATACTACATGTTTTGCTTATTTATAAAATGTTTTCCTCTTTCCCCCGCTAGACTGTATGCATGAGGAGAGCAGGAATTTCTGCCTGTAGTTTAATGCAGTACCCCTAGCATCTAGAACAGTTCCCGAGACCTAGGCAGCCAGTGACAGTACTTGTTGAATAAATACATATCATGTTTCTAAATTCTTTTAAATGCATTAGTAGATAATCTCGCTTTCTTGAAGTTATAGCTTTGAAGCTTTTAAGCTATTTTTTAATTCAAAAGTAACTTATTAAACCGTCTTTTCAGCAGTACATTAATCTTTTTGCTTTTAGGTGCATTTCCTCTATTAATTTACAAATGTGACTGTACATTTGTAACAGAGCAGCTTCTACATTTTAAGCTTTAGAAAAACCCACTATCATTAGAAGGAAACAGAAAAGAGACTTGACATTGCTGTTGGAACCCTGCAAGCCAATTAGTGCATCTTTAATTTGCAACTGAATTAATCCAAAGTTCATCTTCAATAATAATCAGTGAAAATGTATCTTGTGAAAAATGAAATCTTCAATGTTTGGAGATGTGATAATACATAATTGCTTTTGAGTGTCAGTTTGTTCTTCAAATGTAGTTGGCTTTCGTTTTTTTCCTGGCATCATTAAAATTCAAGGATACTCTGCCCCGTGTGTAACACTGCAGGACTCACTCCAAATTCAGGTTCTGTTACTTTCAGGACTTATAACTTGTGGTGATCCCCATGACCTAGGCAATTAGACTTCACACTGCCTGCCAGGCTCAGCTCAGCTACCTTGTGGTTGTGAGTAAATACCTGCTGGAGACCAATTCTCAGAGATTTCCCTGCCCACCACTTGATGAGCTCTTTGAGGAAAGCTCCAGAGTCAATGAGACAGAGGAAAGCCCGCCAGATTGTAAGTTTCCATCCATATGGCAATGTTCCCTGATGAATCCAGACCTCTTAAATGTGATAGTGACTCTCCAGATTCTTCCACTCAAAAAAAAAATGTATAAGTTCAAAGTCATATTTTAGAAAAGAAGATACGCTATTAGAAAAACCTGAATTTGGGGTTAGCAGATGGCGCAGCAGTTATGTCACTAGACGCTCACATGGCTGCCTGCAGCTTGGGTCCTGGATCTGGTGACTTGGAAGTCACACCAAGAACATGTGTATATATGCCCAAGATCCCAGGAAGAGAATGGAGAAGAAGGGATTGCGGTGTGGCCATCCCCTGGGGTGAGGGGTGATTTCTCACTTTCTCTCTGTCTCTGTACCTGTCTCTGGTGAACACACATGCCCTAAGGCAAAAACCTCTTAAAAGAAAAGAAAAAAAAAATCAAGATTTTAGAAACGGCCAAATAAAACTCTACATGAATGAAAAAAGATATTGTTTTAAATCACTTAAAGAGATCCCGGACTTCATGAGTTTGGTGAGGCTCTTGCCCTGGCAGCTCCACACAAGACTACCTTGTGTGGCTCAGCACTTACCAAATATTTGTTCTAAGCTCTCACACTGTTCTTTGTGCTAAATAGAGTAGTGATTAAAAGTTAAAGATGATACATTAAACCTAAGATTTTATTTCCACTCTCTCCTAAGATCCTCCCTTAAAAATGAGAAAGGAATGTTGAATACTTGTCCATACACAAGGACAGGAGAACAGGTACAGGTGTATTTATGGTCTAGAGAGAGTCCTGAATGAAAAAAAAAAAAAAAAAGGCAGAGGAGAGTCTTATTTCTTAAAGTCTAAAACAAAAAAAGACATCTATTCTGGCATTCCAGGTCTCAACAAGATGATGGGCATCTCCCTACACAATTGCCCTAAAGCAAAGTCTGCCAGTGGAAAAACTCATCCTTGAATATGAACATAAACCCAAGGATCACCAATCAAAGACTGCTTCCAACAGGAATATCAAAGCCAAGTACATAAAGGGGAGAAATGAGCTTAGAAGAATCAAAGACATTGCAGAGAACAGAGAAGAACGTTTTGGGTTTTTTTTAGAGATTTTTGCTATAGGGTATGTGTGCTCACCAGAGAGACAGAGAGACAGAGAGCAAGAGATCACGTCCCAAGGGAAATGAGCACGCTGTAATCCCTTTTCCTCCTAAGATTCCGGGTACCCATGCACATGCACCTGTTGCGAATTTCAAGCTACTAGGTCTGGGACTCAAAACAATGGTTGGCCACATAGGAGTCCAGTGCCTTAACCACTCCGCCACCTGCTGGCCCTGAGAAAAAGCTTGAACAAAGCAATAATTGGTGAGCTGAGGAAAATCTGAAATATCCTTTCCATGTAACTGTTACAATAATGGCAGTAAACATAACCACAAATATCTGTTGAGAATGTACTATCAGCTACTGTTCGACGAACCCAGGACAAGGAAACTGAGGAATAATATCAGTGACTGGCATTATATACAGAAATCTGGATTCAGATCTAGATAGTCTAAATTTTAAATTCATGCTCTTAAACACAGTAGTGTGCTTTCTCAAATATATTATTTACAAGGGACCAGCAGTTGGCATAATGGCTATGTCACTGGACCCCCATGTAGCCAGCTGTGGTTCAAGACCTGGACCCAGTGGCTTAAACTCACACAGGGAGCGTGTGTGTGCATGCCGAAGATCCCAAGAGAAGAATGGACGAGAAGGGATTGCGGTGTGGCCATCCCCCCAGGGAGGGGGGTGATTTCTCACTTTCTCTCAGTCTCTCTCTGTCTTTCTGGTGAGCACATGCGCCCTATAGCAAAAGCCTCTCAAAAAAAAAAAAAAAGGAACAGGTGTGGTTAGAGGGGTTTGGGGAAATTGCTTTACAAATGCAGGAGTGCATGTAAACAAGTGAAACAGGTAAAAACCATCATTGACAATTCAATATATACTTGCGTCCAAAAATAGCAAAACTAATCTCAAATGAACACAACATAATGTAGTAAGTGTTGAAGATGACGAATATGTTTATATCCTCTAGTTGATTCCTACTCACTATATACATGCCTTTAAAAAGCATATTGCACCCCACGAAGTGGTACATTGATTATATCTAAACAAGAGGTTAAATTAAAAAAGAAAAGGATACAAGAAAGTACTCTTAAAAATATATTCATGCACTTGACAAATACGTTTTCAGAACCTTCTGTTGACTTAAGTGCCAGTATAGGTACCAAAAATACAGTAATAAACAGAATAGTTGGGGGCTCAATTCTAATTAAGCTAAAATTAAAAATTCAATATAACAGACAGAAGATAAAGTCAAGAAGTTCTACCAGATAATTTAGTAAAGGAATAAAATTACGAGAAAAAATGCAGATATGTCTGAGGGATCCAGGAGACTTCTTTCTTTTAGAATTATTTTATTTAACTTTATTTATTTATTTATTTATTTAACTTTATTTATTTATTTATTTGACCACAGAGGGACAGAGTGAGAGAGAGAGAGATAGGAAGAGGGAAAGTGAGAAAGAAGCCGCCAGGTCTGGGACTCGAACCATGGTCAGCTATGTGGAAGTCCAGCCCCCTTAACCATCATGCCATCTGCAGGCCCCAAGGAGGCTCCTTTTCTACTTACTAAGCATTCCAGAGAGGAAACCGAGAAAGTGAGAAGAGTAAGTTATCCCAGAAACAACACAAGAAAATGTCCAAGAGCTGAAGAGCAGTCTCTGATTGAAGAAGGCCCTCTAATCCCGCACAACCCATTGGAAAAGATCCCTCCTAAGGGATACCTTCACAACATCTCACACCAAGGATAAAAAGAAGGTCATAAAAGCTTCCAAATAGTACAAACAAGTCAATGGCCAAAGAATAAGATTTTGAATGGCATTGTACATATCAAATGCAATATTGGTTGCTAGAATTCAATAGGATTAAGCCTTTGAAATGTAAGGCAGAAAAAAAATTGTCCTTACATTTAAATGTAAGGGCTGAAAAAAAAAAAAAAAGTCAGACATGCCAAGACTTAGAAAATACCTCTCTTACACCAACTTTTTTAAAACTATTTATTTATTTATCTATCTTTTTATTTGTTGTAATTTTCAGGCCACCAGGTCTGGAACTTGAACCTCGGTCAGCCATATGGCAGTCCAGCACCACAACCACCAAGCCACCTGCCAGCCCCTGTACCAGCTTTCTAAGAGAGTACTTGAAAATACACTCCATTAGAAACAGAGAGCGAGCGAGAGAGTCCAGAATGATGACACAAAATTTAGGAAGTATGTGACTCTTTCAGAGGAGGTAAGGGGGATATTCTTCTAAGAAGCTTCAACTTCATTCTGAAGAGCTATGGAGTTCAACCTGAATACCAATATAATAAGATCCGTATTTTAGAAAGGACATTCTTTCCTCAATCTAAAAGTGAGATTCGTAGGAGATGTCTGGAAAACCAATCAGGAAGTTTTTGTAAAACTCAATTAAAATGTTATTCAGACCTAAACGAAGGTGGTAGCGATAAGACTGCAGAAGTATAAACAGCTGAGCTGACATCTAGCATAATGGCATTTTACTATTTTTTTTAAAGAATTATTTTATTCAACCTCATTTATTTATTTTTATTTTATCAGTGAGGGACAAAGTGAAAAAGAGAGAGAGAGTATGAGAGAAAGAAAGAGAAAGAGAGAGAGAGAGAGAGAGAGCCGCCAGGTCCAGTACTCAAACCACAGTCGGCCATGTGGGAATCCAGTGCCCTTAACCACCAAGCCACCTGCCAGCCCCACATTTTACTATTAATACTCAGACATAAATGCAGGGCAAGGCCAAGACAGACAATGAGGACAGTAAAACTTTGAGCCCTAGAAGATGGTAGATCAAGAGCAAGAAAAAAAGAAGTTCCAGGGGACCAGCTGATGGTATAATGGTAACATCACTGGTTTCCCAAATAGTTAGCTGTAGTTTGAGTCCTCAAGCTGGTGGCTTATAAAGCACACCAAGTATGTGTGTGTGCATGCCCAAAATCCCAAGAGGAGCATAGAGGAGAAGGGAGGCCATGGCCATCCCCCTAGGAGGTGATTTCTTGCTTTCTGTCTCTCTGGCGAGCACACTCGCCCTATAACAAAAATCTCTGGAGAAAAGAAAAGAAAAAGAAATATTGATAGACTTGAAGGAAAAAAGTATTCACTTTGAAATAGGGAGGAGGCGGGGAGAGGCAGAGGACGGGGAGGGAGAGGAGAGTAGTCGTTCTCCTTGCTTGACCCTGTAAGTGCAGACACAGTATAGGTGGAGCACCATGGAAGCACCTTAGGGACAACATGTTTAATGGGTACTTAGAGTTACATGAATCAAGTGATTCATGCCAGTGGGAGTAAGATTGCTCCAGATAGACTCTAATTTGAACAGTGTGTGGCCTTTGTTCCCTGAGATGAGGTTGGAGAGGTTGTCAGGGCCAGTTCTGCAGGACCTTAAAAGTTATGGAAGGAAGAGTGAGTGTTATTTATAGTACTCTGGAAAGTCATTGCAAGCTTTTAGCAGGAGAGTGATATTTCTCGATTTACATGTTACGATTACTCTGGCTAAGAGTGGAGAATGGATTGGATGGGAGTAAGAGTGGACAGTAAAGCTATTGCTGCAAGAGATGTTAGCTAGAACTAGAAAGCTCATATGAGGGGACTTCAAAGAGTTTGTGGAAAAATGAAATCAAGTGCAAGCTTATTCTGGTGCCAAAAAAATTGAAATCCATGCATTATTTTCATCATACATATTTTCCATGAATTTTTATAGACCCCCTCCCCACATACAAAAGATGCACATACATGGACTTGAGTCTTCTGAGTTTAAATCCATAGATTTTGTATTTTATATATATATATGTATACACACACACTTACATATATGTATATATATATAAAGTATACACACTTTGTATACTTTATGTATATTCTTATATACTTATATATACTTATATATATATACACATATATACTTCATATATATATATACTTTATATATATGTACTTTGTATACTTTCAGAGGAATGTACACAATCAGTGTATCTAGCAAACAACAGTGCAGGAAAAATGAGCCAAGAAATGCCCTCTTGTATGTCTGCATGTATGTATAGGTTTTCTTTAAGGGTTTTACCACAGGACACATGTGATCACCAGAGAGAGACAGTGAAGGAAAATGAGAGATCACCCCCTATGGGGATGATCATGTCTCAATCCCTTCTCCTCCATTCTCCTCCTGGGATTTTGGACATGCACACACATGTGCCTGGCATGATTTTCAAGCTGCCAGGTCTGGAACTCGAATTACAATTGACCATGTGGTAGTCCAGGACCTTAACCACCACGCTACCTGCTGGCCCATGTTTTTTGCATATTAAATGTTGATGGAGCAATGGTGGTGAAGAAACCTGACATGTTAGAGTGAGTCCCAGGTTATTACCTTGAGGAACTGAGTGGGCAAAAGTGCTTTTACCACAATGAGAGAAAACAAAGGAGGAGGAAGGGATAGGGAGGGGTGAGAGATCAAAAGTAATTTTGGATGGACCTAAGCTCTAGATGTCTACGAGGCATTTGAGGGTAGAAGTTAACCAGCCAGTGGATATACTAGTCATCATCTGGTCTGGAGCTGAATTTGCTGAGTTCTTTGCCTTGAGCTTCAGCTCAGATAAACTCCAAATTAAAAGAGAGAGTCAAGGGAACCAGCAGTTAGCATAATGGCTATGTCGCTGGACTCCCACGTAATCGACCGCGGTTCGTGTCCCGGACCCGGTGGCTTAAAACTCACGCCGGGCACGTGTGCGTGCGTGCCCAAGATCCCGAGAGGAGAATGGAGGAGAAGGGATTGCAGCGTGACCAATCCCTCTGGGGGGTGATTTCTCGCTTTCTGTCGCTATGTCTCTCTCTGTCTGTCTGTCTGGCGAGCGTACACGCCCTACAGTAAAAATCTCTCAAAAAAAAAAAAAAAAAAAAAAAATAGGGAGTCAACATTTATTAAGCAGCTACTATATGCCAAGCACCTATTGTGTTACAGATGTTCTTGCCATAGGCTTATACACATTTTCCAACACCTACCTTCTCCATGCCTGCCCAAGAACCCTCCCAGTTCAACCTGAGTGGAACCCCACTTAAGGCCATCTGGGATATGCACGTTGCAGGGACCAGAAAAATTATGCAATCAATTCCTTCCTGCTAAAGTCCTGATGAGTCCCTGGAGGGTTAGTGCACCTGGATCTGTGTTCAAAGACTCCAGAGACCTGAAAGTAAGGACTAGCTCCTGGGACACTGAAGCTGAGAACTTTAGATACAAATTATACTTATGGGGAACCAGCAGTTAGCGTAATGGCTATGTCGCTGGATTTCCACGTAGTCGACCGCGGTTCGTGTCCCGGACGCGCTCGCCTAAAACTCACGCCGGGCGCGTGTGCGTGCGTGCGTGCCCAAGATCCCGAGAGGAGAATGGAGGAGAAGGGATTGCGGCGTGACCATCCCCCCTGGGGGGTGATTTCTTGCTTTCTGTCTCTATGTCTCTCTCTGTCTGTCTGGCGAGCACACGCGCCCTACAGTGAAAAATCTCTCAAAAAAAAAAAAAAATTATACTTATGGTCTCACCCTTGGCTTGCTGAATCTCTGAACACAGCATGTTTGTGTTGGTTTGGTTTGGTTTGTGTGTGTTTTTCATTTTTAATCTGATTTTAGTATCTGCCTGCTTCATAAATATGTTTTGAGAATTGAGATAACCTTCTGGAGAGCAGCTTATCTTGAAAATGCAGATTCTCCGGTCTTGCCATCAGTTGTTCTGGAATGTGTCTCAGTTTGTGTTGTCGGTGATTCTAAGGCTGGTACAGAGAATACCTGGACCATAAACACTGATTTGCAGAGTAGTGACCTGACAAAACATGTGCCTCAACGGTGTCTCCACCACTTAGATCGCTATGGCAGTTTTAAAATAAGGCACCAAAGAGACCAGCGGGTATGGTGGTGGTTAAGACACTCCCACATGGCCAACTGCAATTTGAGTCCTAGCTTCTATAGAACCTGGAGGCTTGAAAATCATGCTAGGCACATGTGTGTGTGTGCCCAAAAATCTCAAGAGGAGAATGGAGGAGAAGGGATTGCAGTGTGCCCATCCCCCCTGGGGGGTGATTTCTCACTTGCACTCTGACTGTCTCTGTTTCCAGTGAGTGCATGTGCCCTATGCTAACCCCCCTCCCCCCCAAAAAATAGAAAAATAAATAAGGCATCAGATTCTTTGGCAATCTTCCCATTAAGCAATCGATTCTGTGTCCTCTGCCTCTGAATTTGCCGGTTCACTCAGAGAAGCCCAAGCTACATGGGGAGGCCACATCAACAGTCCCAGTTAAACTTGCCTTTTGAGTCATTCAGCCCTGGCACTAGAAATGCCAGTAAAAATGGCTGCGGATAATTCCAATCCCCTGCCATTGAGGTACCCCAGCCTTTAGATCATCATAGAACAGAGACAATCCATCCCCACCAAGCCTTCTTCAAATTCATGATCCACAGAAACTATGTTTATAATTTAAAAATTGCTACTTTATGCTACTTGGTTTTGGGCTGCCCTAACTGGAATGGCTACTAACATGTTTTCTGAAGAAATACCCTATTAAAACGCAAACACGGGCCCTATTAAAATGCAAACATGGGTCGGCAGGTGGTGTGTTGGGTAAGAGCTTTGGTCTCCAAATGGCCACCAGGATTCAAATCCTGGATCTGGTGGCTTGCTTTCTTGCTCACTCGCTCTCTCTCTTTCTCACTCACTCTGTCTCTCACTGGTCAAATTAAAATAAATAAAGTTAAATGAAATAATTCTTTCTTTAAAAAATAAAAGCACAGTATTTGAAAGAGTAAACACTTTCAGAAGAACATACACCATCAGTGTACCTAGCAGACAACACAGCAGGGAAAATGAGCCCACAGATGCCCTCTTGTATCACTGGCATGAACACATCACTGGGTAAAGTGACACATATGTTGCTTCCAGAAAATTGGAGGCAGAAAAATGGCCACAACTTCAAGACAAAATGACTAAAGAAAAAGAGCTATCTCAAAAACACAGGTGAGGCAGGAGAACAAAATCCAGCTTCATTTACTTCCCCTTGTGCTGAAGGCTCCAATTCCTCAGACCTCTCACTAACTGCAACATTGTACAGGTATGCTAGTTTCCCAGACATGCCTGTCTAATGTTAAAAAGCACCTGAGATCTTCAGTAACAAGCACCAGGAGTCATTCTCCCTACCAGGAAGTTTGGGAAATGCTTATAGACTATTGTAATAAAAGACTAAACAAAATAGCAAACCCAACACTCTTT
>NW_006160041.1:6068606-6077166 GCF_000334495.1 Tupaia belangeri chinensis
CCGAGAGGAGAATGGAGGAGAAGGGATTGCGGCGTGACCATCCCCCCTGGGGGGTGATTTCTTGCTTTCTGTCTCTATGTCTCTCTCTGTCTGTCTGGCGAGCACACGCGCCCTACAGTGAAAAATCTCTCAAAAAAAAAAAAAAATTATACTTATGGTCTCACCCTTGGCTTGCTGAATCTCTGAACACAGCATGTTTGTGTTGGTTTGGTTTGGTTTGTGTGTGTTTTTCATTTTTAATCTGATTTTAGTATCTGCCTGCTTCATAAATATGTTTTGAGAATTGAGATAACCTTCTGGAGAGCAGCTTATCTTGAAAATGCAGATTCTCCGGTCTTGCCATCAGTTGTTCTGGAATGTGTCTCAGTTTGTGTTGTCGGTGATTCTAAGGCTGGTACAGAGAATACCTGGACCATAAACACTGATTTGCAGAGTAGTGACCTGACAAAACATGTGCCTCAACGGTGTCTCCACCACTTAGATCGCTATGGCAGTTTTAAAATAAGGCACCAAAGAGACCAGCGGGTATGGTGGTGGTTAAGACACTCCCACATGGCCAACTGCAATTTGAGTCCTAGCTTCTATAGAACCTGGAGGCTTGAAAATCATGCTAGGCACATGTGTGTGTGTGCCCAAAAATCTCAAGAGGAGAATGGAGGAGAAGGGATTGCAGTGTGCCCATCCCCCCTGGGGGGTGATTTCTCACTTGCACTCTGACTGTCTCTGTTTCCAGTGAGTGCATGTGCCCTATGCTAACCCCCCTCCCCCCCAAAAAATAGAAAAATAAATAAGGCATCAGATTCTTTGGCAATCTTCCCATTAAGCAATCGATTCTGTGTCCTCTGCCTCTGAATTTGCCGGTTCACTCAGAGAAGCCCAAGCTACATGGGGAGGCCACATCAACAGTCCCAGTTAAACTTGGCCTTTGAGTCATTCAGCCCTGGCACTAGAAATGCCAGTAAAAATGGCTGCGGATAATTCCAATCCCCTGCCATTGAGGTACCCCAGCCTTTAGATCATCATAGAACAGAGACAATCCATCCCCACCAAGCCTTCTTCAAATTCATGATCCACAGAAACTATGTTTATAATTTAAAAATTGCTACTTTATGCTACTTGGTTTTGGGCTGCCCTAACTGGAATGGCTACTAACATGTTTTCTGAAGAAATACCCTATTAAAACGCAAACACGGGCCCTATTAAAATGCAAACATGGGTCGGCAGGTGGTGTGTTGGGTAAGAGCTTTGGTCTCCAAATGGCCACCAGGATTCAAATCCTGGATCTGGTGGCTTGCTTTCTTGCTCACTCGCTCTCTCTCTTTCTCACTCACTCTGTCTCTCACTGGTCAAATTAAAATAAATAAAGTTAAATGAAATAATTCTTTCTTTAAAAAATAAAAGCACAGTATTTGAAAGAGTAAACACTTTCAGAAGAACATACACCATCAGTGTACCTAGCAGACAACACAGCAGGGAAAATGAGCCCACAGATGCCCTCTTGTATCACTGGCATGAACACATCACTGGGTAAAGTGACACATATGTTGCTTCCAGAAAATTGGAGGCAGAAAAATGGCCACAACTTCAAGACAAAATGACTAAAGAAAAAGAGCTATCTCAAAAACACAGGTGAGGCAGGAGAACAAAATCCAGCTTCATTTACTTCCCCTTGTGCTGAAGGCTCCAATTCCTCAGACCTCTCACTAACTGCAACATTGTACAGGTATGCTAGTTTCCCAGACATGCCTGTCTAATGTTAAAAAGCACCTGAGATCTTCAGTAACAAGCACCAGGAGTCATTCTCCCTACCAGGAAGTTTGGGAAATGCTTATAGACTATTGTAATAAAAGACTAAACAAAATAGCAAACCCAACACTCCAACCCCAACCCTCTTTCGTAGTTCATCACATCCCACCTATTGTGTATGGATTTTATTTTTTAAATATACATTGTATCATTAAAAAAAAAGAATCATAGTTCTGCAGTGATAATAGAGTTCACACATGGGCATTAGTGTTTGTAGAAAACCAGGAACAGGCTGTGACAGCCTGGAACCTTGAGAATATAAATCCTAGCTAAGTCCAATTACATCAACGTGTAGAGGGAACAATTGTAAATATTGGAATTCACTTGCTAATCAAACACTACTAAGTTTATGAAATATATAAGAATATAAATACCTTTTTAAAGGAATATTTTAGTTGATAAAATGTAAAATAAAAGGGATATTAGTTAGATAGACCTGGTCTCATTCAAGCTATCGATGATGCTTGTAAAAGTGATGGCGTGAGATCTCTGGGACTGAGAAAAGAACAGATAATGTCACTCGAAATGCTAGGAATTCCGTCTACTTTGGCCACAAACACTAATGTCTCCATTGTTCCTCACTTCCACCTCTCTCTTCCCCCATTGTTTTCAGATGTGATTTGAATCTCATTTCAGATTATTAATATAACTATTTGAGTTTCCTTTCCAGAAATAGACTTATAGTCTTCTATAGAAGCTGGGGGGAGGGGCAGTCATTTTCGGTCGTGAATTTATGAGGTACCTGGTTATGGTGCCCAAGGTTTTCATGACACTGATGCTGGTGCACACTAGTGAGCAGCTCATCAGTGCCCAAACCCTCGTTCCCACCGAGACCGACTGCAAGATAGGCTCCTTTGAGCCTGTTCCATTTCATTTCTCTTGCCTCTTGATTCCATTTAATAATAATGTGTCATTTTTCCAGAGTGAAATTGACATCCGTGTCTAATTCCTAGAGTTTGCATAATTGTGACAGACAGGTATCTATGGAAATAGTTTGTATTAATGGATACTGGAATCCCAAGCCAAAAACAAACAAACAAACAACAACAAAAAAAAAAAAAAAAAAAAAAACAGGAGCTCCTGAAGCCAGCAGGTAGTGTAGTGGTTAAGGTACTAGATTTTCACATGGCTGACCATGGTTTGAGTCCTTGACACAGGGGCTTGCAACTCACCAGGTACACGTGCATGCGTGCCCAAAATACCAAGAGGAGAATAGAGAAGGATTGTGGCGTGCTATCTCCCCTGTGGGGGTGATTTCTCACTTTTTCTGTCTGTCTCTGTCTCTCTGGTAAATGCACACACCTTACAGCAAAAATCTCTATAAAAACAAAAAAAGAAGAGGACTTCGTGTAACAAATGGACTGAGAAGCCTCAAATTCCGTATTAGTAGCAGAAAGGAGCATGTCACCTCCGCATTAGCCTCAGGCAAATGAACTAGAAGGCTCTCGCTGCTCACGGCCTCTCCCTTCTGTTCTCTGCCTACCAGGGATGTGTCTTACACCAGTGTCACTGCTCTGCCATCCAAGGGCCTGGAGCACCTGAAGGAATTGATAGCAAGAAACACTTGGACTCTTAAGAAACTTCCACTTTCCTTGAGTTTCCTTCACCTCACACGGGCTGACCTGTCTTATCCAAGTCACTGCTGTGCTTTTAAAAATCAGAAGAAAATCAGAGGGTAAGTGGCAACAGCTTGGAATGAACGATGGAAGACTTTCTTGGAAGTCAAATTAATTTTTTAATTTGGGGAAGAAGGCTCACTGTCTGAAAACCAGGTGGAGAAACAGGAAACCCCATGGGACACAATGGTTTTGTGGGTCCAAGTGATTGAAGATGGAAAATAAGGCCAATGTCACTGGATCACAGTAGGGGCAGGGAGATAATAGGAATTGAAGTAGAAAAGGCAGACATGACCAGACCAGGTAGCATGATGTCGAGGTTACACAGACATGATTCCTGGCCTCCAAACACAACACATAGATACTGCAACTCAGATGAGATGCCACAAGCATCAGGACAGACTCACAAACAACTGGATTGCCTGATCTGTCTGGGCCTTGCACATGTCAGAGTTTCCTGGTTACAGGGTGTCAGCTCTAGAGTCATCTGGGTTTTGGGACCTCAGCTCTGCCAGTTCTTTGCTGTGTTAGCCTAGTTACTTAACCACCCTAAGTCTTGGAGAATAGAGACTGTAATGGTATCATTTATAGGGGTTTTGAAAAAATTAAACAAGAAATTTAATTTAAAAACACCTGGGGGCAGCCAGTAGTATGGTGGTTAAGGTAGCTGGATTCCATATGGCCAATTGTGCGCTTCAAGGCCAGGACACAGTGGCTTGAAAAACATGCTGGCCGCATGTGCATGCCTGGGCCCTCAGTGATGAGACCTCCTGCCCAGCCCATGATGGTTCCCATTCGGCCAGGGATGACGCAGCCAGACAGAGAAGGATGGAGGGAGGCTTCTTTCTGTCAGTTTTATATAAACGTGTTCTACTTCACCAGGAGATCATGGGGCTGTGACTCTGGGTGTTTTCTAACAGCATGTCAAGGAAGACTTTCTCTCCCTTCCTATTAAAAAAAAATTAAAATAAGTAGTTTTGGAGGAGAGACATGAGATCAAAAAGTGCAGTTTTCATTTGTATTGTGAAATGTGAAAATAAAATTGTCAACTGTTTTAGTTTAAAAAAAAGAATTACAACATTTAAAAAATAATAGCTATGATATATATTATTTTAATATCAGACTCTTTGCAAGGCTGCAAAAGAAAGATGGCCCTCTTTTTCTCTCTATGCTTTCTCTGAATCTTGCTCTTACTTACCCTAAGTAGGAATAATATTTTGTATTGTTTCCCCCTTTATGTCTTACAAAACCTTCTATTCTGACTTCATATGTCTCTTATTCAATTCCATTCAACTTCTATATAAATATCTACTTTTTATTCTCATATTAATAGTCAGAAAAAAATCAGGACCTCATCATGAGGGCAGAAGCAAACCGCAAAGTTTATCAGTCGTGCAAAGAAGACCAATATACAACTGAGGAAACTAGAAGTGGGGTGGTGACGGTGGATTCTACACTTACACCAGTAGGAGACCAGAGAAGGGTGCGAGGCTGAAGTAGACCTCAGGGACAGAGTCTATTTCCTTTAGCCTCCAAACCAGTTATAACAATCAGTCCACTGGGCATTTTTAACAACAGCCCAATAACTGAAGCAAAATCCATTCAGCAGCTGAAGCAAATTAAAGAATCCCTATTGTGGTGAGTCTGGTGAGCTGGGGAAGAACTAAATCTTATTTCCATGAGCATGTCTGCATGATAGTGTCCATTTATTTATTTATTCAACAGATGTTTATCGAGTATCCACTATGAGCTTGGGGCTGATGTATTCACAACAGTTCACAGGACAGGCAAGAGCCCCTCTTGCATTTTCTTTGTCTGGTCTAGTAGAGGGAGTAAAGAGAAAAATAGGCAAACGACTAAGAAAATATCAGATATTGCTACAGAGGAAATAAATACAAGAGCAGGACAGTTAGTTTAATATCAGGGAAGGCTCCTCTGAGGAAGGTGCATTTAAGTTTAAAAGTGAATAATGGGGACCAGCAGTTAGCATAATGGCTATGTCGCTGGACTCCCACGTAGTTGACCGCGGTTCGCATCCCGGACCCGGTGGCTTAAAACTCACGTCAGGCACATGTGCGTGCGTGCGTGCATGCCCAAGACGCCGAGAGGAGAATGGGGGCGGTGGCATGGCCATCCCCCCTGAGGGGTGATTTCTCGCTTTCTGTCTCTCTGTCTCTCTCTGTCTGTCTGGTGAGTGCACTCGCCCTATCGCAAAAAAAAAAAAAAAAAAAAAAAAAAAAAAAACCCTCTCCAAGAAAAAAAAAAAAGTGAATAATAGAGGCAGCTTTAAGTTTCTCAGGCAAAGAGAACATGGAGTTACAGAGTTCTGAATAGAAATAATAATAATAATAACCAACATATACATGTCACTTACAATGCCCCAGATGCTGCAAAAAGATAAGCACATCTATCATGTAATAACCCTATTCAAACTGAATCCCATCATTGTCCTTTTTAACAAACGAATAAACCAAGGCTCATAGACCTGCCTATGGTGAAACAGCCAGTAAAGAGTAGAGCCAGGTTCTAATTCAGACTGGCTCCAGCATCCATGCTTCTTTGTCACTGTCATTCTCAATGTGGTGGCAAATAAGAAATAAAAATCAACGTCACTGGATCACAGAAAGGGAGAGCAGGTAACAAGAAATGAGGGAGGAGAGACAGGCCCAACCACGGCATGTAGATGCTTGTAAAATTCTGTACACCACAGCAAGTAGTTGGCATATTTTTTATGTGTGGGGACCATTAGCAGGTTTTAAGCAAGTGGTCACTCATTTCTGTTGCTTTGCAGAATCCTTGAGTCCCTGATGTGCAATGAGAGCAGGATCCAGAGTCTGCGTCAGAGAAAATCTGTGAATGCTTTGCATGGCCCCTTCTACCAGGAATATGAGGAGGATCTAGGGGACGGCAATGTAGGATACAAGGACAATGTCAAGTTCCAGAATTCTCACAGCAACTCTCACTATTATGTCTTCTTTGAAGAACAGGAAGATGAAGTCATTGGTTTTGGCCAGGAGCTCAAAAATCCCCAAGAAGAGACCCTACAGGCTTTTGACAGCTACTATGACTATACTGTGTGTGGCAGCAATGAAGACATGGTGTGTACCCCTAAGTCAGATGAGTTCAACCCCTGCGAAGACATCATGGGCTACAAGTTCCTAAGAATTGTGGTGTGGTTTGTTAGTCTGCTGGCTCTTCTGGGCAATGTCTTTGTCTTGTTTATCCTCCTTACCAGCCACTACAAACTGACGGTCCCACGCTTTCTCATGTGTAACTTGGCCTTTGCGGATTTCTGCATGGGCATGTACCTGCTCCTGATTGCCTCTGTAGACCTCTACACTCACTCTGAGTACTACAACCACGCCATCGACTGGCAGACAGGCCCTGGGTGCAACACAGCTGGCTTCTTCACCGTCTTTGCCAGCGAGCTGTCCGTGTACACGCTGACAGTCATCACCCTGGAGCGCTGGTACGCCATCACCTTTGCTATGCGGCTGGACCGGAAGATCCGCCTCAGGCATGCCTATGCCATCATGGTCGGGGGCTGGGTTTGCTGCTTCCTTCTTGCTCTGCTGCCTTTGGTAGGAATAAGTAGCTATGCCAAGGTTAGCATCTGCCTGCCCATGGACACGGAGACCCCTCTGGCTCTAGCGTATATTGTCCTTGTTTTGTTGCTCAACATAGTTGCCTTCATCATCGTCTGCTCCTGTTATGTGAAGATCTACATCACAGTCCGAAATCCCCAGTACAACTCAGGGGACAAGGACACCAAAATTGCCAAGAGGATGGCTGTGTTGATCTTCACTGACTTCCTGTGCATGGCCCCAATCTCTTTCTATGCTCTGTCAGCACTTATGAACAAGCCTCTCATCACTGTTACCAACTCCAAAATCTTACTGGTTCTATTCTACCCTCTTAACTCCTGTGCCAATCCTTTCCTCTATGCTATCTTCACCAATACCTTCCAGAGGGATGTGTTCATCCTGCTCAGCAAGTTTGGCCTCTGTAAACGCCAGGCTCAGGCATACCGGGGTCAGAGAGTTTCTTCAAAGAACAGCACTGGCTTTCAGGTCCAAAGGGTTACCCAGGACATGAGGCGAAGTCTTCCCAACATGCAGGATGCCTATGAACTGCTTGAAAACTCACATCTAACTCCAAATAAGCCAGGCCAAATCTCAGAAGAGTATAAGCAAACAGTTTTGTAAATTGACCCTATGCTACTCACAATGGTATGGGGATTTGTAAAAGGCTTCTTTCTTGAACATGCATCCTCATCCCATGATTGCTCTCTACCTACAGCTGGTCTAAGCCAACCCTTGTGCAGGGGATGTTTCATGGGACAAGAGTTCATCTCTGGAAAGTGACTGACATGAACCTATTCATTGCCTCCAAGGAGGAGGGCAGATTACTGGCATATCTGAATCTCAAGTGATAGCAAAATAATCTATACTTTCTGATAGACTTGCCTGATGCTACGTCTAGAGATGACACTGCATAAGATATTCAACAATTAGGAACTAAACCATGTCGACATTGATCGACTCACTTTTGCATAATATTTCATAGTAAATGTTTAGCAAGTGGCAAATTCTATTAATTTGACTGATGACCAGAAAAAAATTGGCCCATGTCGGATCAGTTCAACTTCATGTTCCCTGACACAACCAAAGAGAGTTTCAATTCCTTGAAACTGAAAAGTCAAAATTTGCAAGAAATAGCAATTGTGAACCATGAAGGAGGGGGAAAGGCTTGGTTTTGAGGGGTGTTTTGTTTCGTTTGTTTTTCCCTTTAGATTCTGAAACTACTAATCATCTCATCACAAGGATCTACCTGATGTGACCCAGCTGTTATGTGCTGCCTGGAAAAACTGGCAAGATTTCAGCCTATGTGACACAGTAAACAGAATTGCTTTTCTTGACTAGCCTCATAATATAAAAAAAAATGTGAACTTTACAAAGAATTTCTAAGTAGCAACAAGTTGGAATTATGGAAGGAACACACTCAACCACCTGTTGCTTTCTAAAGCAGGTTGGACACCAGTTAACTGTGGTACTTTGGGCAAATCACAGGGCCTCAGAAGTTTGTGGAACTGAAGGGGCTCGAGGGCCTCTTTCACTTTTAAAACTTTGTACTTATCT
>NW_006160041.1:6077330-6084530 GCF_000334495.1 Tupaia belangeri chinensis
GCCCTCAGAATAAAAATTACCATGTCAAAGAGAAAAAAAGAGCACTAAGTAAAGGGAATATTTTTTTTATGTCTTGTAAGGCTAACATCTTCTCTTTGGAGCCTAGACATGTGATCCCAGAATGGTTTTTGTTTGTTTCATTTTTGGTTATGGTGTCTGAACCAAAAATTTTATGATCATTTTTGGTTAGATACGAATTACTCATCTAATTTCTAGATCTACACTGCTATAATTATCAGACAGGCCAAAACCAGAGTGGTCTTTATAATATTTAATAGAATATAAACATAGCATTGCAAATTTTTATTATTTAGACTTCCTACTTTACTAGGTGGAGTTATTTCAAAATACTTAACTAGATCCAGCCTCAGTGGAACAAGTGGTAGCATACTGAACTACAATTCTGGAATCCACATGACTAACTATGGGTTCCAATCTCAAGTTAACCTGAAGCACAGAGGTTTGCACATGCTCCCAAGATCCTGACAAGCAGGAGGGATATGGGGAAAGGAATCATGGCATAATGAGGAGTCTCTCTATAAAGGGTGTCTCTCTATCTCTCTCTATATATATACCTCTTTGTCTTGAACACACACACACTCTCTCTCATAAAATAAACTTTAAAAAATAAAACTACTTAAGTTGTCTTCAACAGATTGGTTTCTTTACTTAAGCATTTCCAGTCAATAAAAGAATATTAAGGCTCTCAAGAAAGGTTTCTTCTCTTCTGAAATTGCCAGTTCTTCCCAACCCCTTTGGTCACTGGGCATAAAACCTTTATTCCCCAACAATCACAATCTTTATCTACAGATACTGTCTGGACTACTTGTCATGGTAGTTCCTTAATTTCCTGCTAGAAAAGAGTCCTCATGAGGAGATGGCATTTACTCCTGAACCTTACCACGACACAAAAGCCCTTTGTTGTTTTGAATCTGTGTGTGTGTGTGTGGGGGGGTAAGTTAATGGACTGCAGAGATGGCCCACACCTGATCCATCTAGAATCTCTCCACAGCTCTACCTATTCCTGATTAACACTGAGACTTGCACATCTTAATAGAGATCACATAAACACTTAAAATCATGACTTCCCTACAGGTTCATGTGTTACTAATAACATTAAACGAATGTGTTGTCTTGTGGCAAGTGTTTTTCTTGTGACATTTTGGAATAGCTTATCTTGAGAAATAGTGTGTTTTATTTTGAATAGATGAACTAATGCTTAGGAAACAGTCCTAGAAAAGTGACCTTGAGAGAATTGTCACTAAAATTCACATTTACAGCATGAAATAAATGTCCTTCCTGTGAAGTGGTTGTGTTGAGTCCTACTGCATTGTTTTTGTAACTTGTAAGTTTCTTTCGGAGTTAGCATCATATGTGTTAAAACTAAAGACAGGAGGGCCAGGAGGTGGAATGGTGGTTGAAGCACTGGGGTCCTACCCGGCCAACTCCATGGTTGACTCCCAGACCCAGCAACTTGAAAAACTTTCTAGGCGCATGTGTGTGCATGCCCAAAATCCCTAGAAGAGAATGAAGAAGACACTGTAGTGTTACCAGCCCCCATCGGGGGCGATTTCTCACTTTTCCATTCAGTCTCTTTCTGTCTCTGTCTTTCTCTCTCTCTCTCTCTCCAGCAAGTGCACATGTCCTATGGCAAAAATCTTAAAAAAATCTAAAGACAGGAAAAAAACAGTTGGCACATTTGATCATTAATTCATATTAGTAAACTATTGATTATCAGTTAATAACTTACATATAATGTGCCTTGATTATAAATTACCTTTATGTGAAAACCTTATTCATTATGAATTGAATTATGATCCATGAACAGCTAGTAATTGAGAGGAAAATGTATAAAAGAATTATTATAATTATTTTATAATTATTTATTTAATTTTATTTATTTTATTATTATTTTCAAAATTTGCTATAAGGCACATATGCTCACCAGAGAGAGACAGAGAAAGAGGGAAAGTGAGAAAATAAGCCGCCAGGTCCAGGACTAAAACTGTCGTCAGCCATGTGGCACCTTAACCACAATGCCGCCTTCTGGCCTGTATCAAGCAATTATTATTATTATTATTATTTTGGAGAGGTTTTTTGCTATAGGGCGCATGCACTCGCCAGACAGACAAAGAGAGACATAGAGACAGAAAGCGAGAAATCACCCCCCAGGGGGGATGGTCACGCCGCAATCCCTTCTCCTCCATTCTCCTCTCGGGATCTTGGGCACGCATGCACACGCGCCCGGCATGAGTTTTAAACCACTGGGTCCGGGATGCGAACCGCGGTCGACTACGTGGGAGTCCAGCGACATAGCCATTACGCTAATTGCTGGTTCCCAAGCAATTATTAATATTGACACTAGGAATTTAAATAGTGCTCTAATGAAGATAATAAATGTGTAAGTTCTCTTCAGAATTCATTTTTTTTTTTATGGCATCTTGCAATGATCTGAAGGTAGACCCAAATCAGTATGGATAAATGGTCACAGGCTACTCATAACAGATATGAAAAGTTCATGTTTGGGACCAGCAGATGGCAGAATCGCTATGTCTGTGGACTTCCACATAGTTCAAGTCTCAGACCCAGTTGCTTAAAACTCACACCAGGCATGTGTGCATGCATTCCCAAAATCCCGAGAGGAGAATGGAGGACAAGGGACTGCAGCATGGCCATCCTCCCAGGGGGGTGATTTCTCACTTTCTCTCTCTGTCTCTCTGGTGAGCACGTGCACCTTATAGTAAAAATCTCTTAAAAAAAAAAAAAAAAAGTCATGCTCTAAAGCTCATACATGTTGCTCAAAACAATGTCTCCCGAAACAAGGAGCACCAACCCACAGTACTGGTCAGTGGCCTGTTAGGAACTGCACTGCACAGCAAGAGGTGAGCTTTCTCTGTATTTACAGCCACTCCCCATTACTCACACTAGCACCTGAGCTCCACCTCCTGTCAGCTCACCCACAGTGTTAGATTCTCATGGCAGCCCCCAGATGGGACCATGTAGTTGCAGGAAAGAAAGCTCAGGACTCCCACTGATTCTGCATTATGGTGAGTTATGTAATTATTTAACTATGTATTATAATAAATTCTATTATAATAAAATAGAAATAAAATGCACAATAAATTTAATGCACTTGAATCAAACTGAAATCATCCCCACCTCCCAACACTCACACATACCCTGGTGTGTGGAAAAACTGTCTTCCATAAAATTGGTTTCTGGTACCAGAAACGTTGGGATACCACTGTCTCAAAACATCCTCAATGTTTATTGACTCTTGCTTTACGGATAATCTATTGCAAAAAAGCAGCAGACAGGGACCAGCAGTTAGCATAATGGCTATGTCTTTGGATTCCCACATAGTCGACCGTGGTTCAAGTCCCAGACCCAGTGGCTTAAACTCATGCCGGGCGCGTCTGCGAGCGTGCCCAAGATCCCAAGAGGAGAATGGAGGAGAAGGGATTGAGGCATGGCCATCCCCACTGGGGGGTGATTTCTCGCTTTCTGTCTCTATGTCTCTCTCTGTCTTTTCGGTGAGCGCAAGTGCCCTATAGCGAAAAACAAAAAATAAACCTCTCCAAAAAAAAAAAAAAAAAGAGGAGAATGTACAGAGGACTTAAAAAAGTACATGGAAAAATAGAATTGAAATCCATGTTGATTTTGGTGCAAAAAATTTTGAAATTCATGCATAGTGTTTCTCATAATAATTATTTTCCATGAACATTCTTAATATCCCCACATATTACAGCATAATACCATGAGGGTGATGATGAGACAAAAGTGAAGGTCAAGAGAAGAAAGTTATTACCATAAAAATTAAAGAACAATAGAGGTTTGAGGACAAACATGCCAACTTGCTAAGACTTTGGGGAAAATTGTGTTACAGCACAGAAGAGTGATTCTATTCTGTTCTGAATACCTAAAGGAGCAAGACAAATTTGTTGGCAGCAATGTATTGTGTTTTGAAAGCTATAAAATTTCTAGCTTGAAGTGGTAGATGAACCCTTTCTTTTTCTAATTCCACTGACATGACACCAACAGAAGTACAAAATGGGATCAAGCCAAAACCAGACAGTGAACAGGAAGAATGGGACCATCAGCAAACTAAAGACATTGATAGCTTTCTGGAAGATAAGTTAAGAATAACTTTGGGCGGAGACGGCTGTACCCACAGAAGGATGTATTCCCTGCAGAATCCCAGGGAAAACTCCACGCCAGCAGGTCACATGGCTGGGGGCTAATCAGAGTAATCCACTCAAAGTCTGTGCTACTTGGTTCCTCTCACTTCCCCTTCACTCTGTTCAGCTAGGACATTCAATGTCTGCTCAGGCTGCCATCAAGATCTTAAAGGAAAGGTATGAGGAGTAGGCCAGTGCAACAGTAACACAACCCTCAGCAATGCCAAACCCACATACAAAGGTTCCAGGTTCGTGTCCCAAGACTCCCCTATATACACCGGGCTTACACATGTGCCTGTGATGGGGTGGATCACAGCATGAAGACTCAGCTGGTGGTGTCTCTCTCTCGCTTGCACTCTCTGTTTCATGGAAGAAGTAAATAAATAAACTTAAAAAAAAAAAAAGTGAATGGTCAATGTGGACAGGGAACGCAGCCTGCTCACTTGCCCAACATAAGTGAAGCCTGGATGGTTGAAACAGAGGCAGTGCCGTCCGCCCTGCCCCACCCTCTCATGCCCTCAGAAAGGCAGAGGCATCTTGGGCATAAGGGCCTACTTCATCAGCCAATGTTAACTATTCTTACACTTCATTCAAAAGTGTGGATGGGCCACAGGAATTGCCAGACATTTCAGGGAAATGAGCTGGACATTAACCGCACAAAAAAGACAAGCACACGCACACAAAACCTCTCCAGACAAAACAGATCATTCTAAAACAGAATATTATTTTTTTTTAATTCTAATTAATAACATTGGAAAATTTTAAAGGAAATGTTGGGCTCCAAACTAATGATAAGCTACTATTAAAAAAAAAAAGTGGTAATAAAAAGTAAGAAGTTTTGGGACCTGCAGATGGCGTAATGGTTACATCACTAGACTTCCACGTAATTGACCACAGTTTGAGTCCTGGACCTGGTGGCTTAACACTCATGCCAGACACATGTGTATTCATGCCCACAATCACAAGAGGAGAATGAAGGAGAAGAAATTGCAGCATAGCCATCCCCCCCTCCCCCGGGGCGGGGGGGGGGTGATTTCTCACTTTCTGTCTCTCTGGTGAGTCCATGCATTCTATAGCAAAAATCTCTCTCTAAAAAAATAAAATTAAGAAGTGTTGGCAGATTTAAAATGAGTTTGCCAATTGCCAAAGAAAGAGCTTCAATAGAAGAAATGAGAGTTAACATAGAGGAAATTTTCTAGAATATTGAATAAATAAAGATGTGAAATATGAGACAAAGGTGGAAGATATAGATAATAAGTTTTCAAGTCCAATATCTAACAGAAGTTCTAGAAAAAACATTGACCACATAGTACTCAAGAAAACAAAAGGAGAAAAATGTCTTGAGCTGAAAAGACACACCCCCCATAGTGTTAATGGGGCAGGGGCTGTGAATAAAAAAGACTCACATGTAGAACAGTAACATAAAACGCCAGAACATCAAACGTGAAAGATCTAAAGTGCTTTGGGTGGGAGGAATAAAACAAACAAACAAAAAAAAAAAAAAAAAGGAAAGAAGAAGAAGAAAAGAAAGGAAGGAAAGATCTAAAAGATCTAAATAAATACATAAACACCTGGGACCAGCCAGTGGCATAGTAGTTAAGGTGACTAGATCCCACATAGCCAACTTCATGGTTCAAGTCCCAGACCCAGTGGCTTGAAAAACTAGCAGGGCACATGTGCATGCATGCCCAAAATCCCAAGAGGAGAATGGAAGAGAAGGGATTACAGCTTGGCCATCCCCTGGGTGGCTTTCTCACTTTCTTTCTCTGTCTCTCTCTCTCTCTCTTTTTCTTCTCACTCATGCCCCAACAAGTGCACATACCCACTAAAAAAACTGAAAAATAAAATAAAAAGCTTTGATAGCTTCAAGAGATGAAAGCCAGGTATGGGAAAAGATTCACAATCAAATTGGCCTTTAATTTCTCCTTAACAACTATATACTAGAAGATAATGGCAAAAACACCTTCAATGCCTTTGTAAAAAAATATATATTTTAAATCCAGAATCTTAAAGGCAGCAAATTATCATCTGTGTGTAAAGAGAAAATGACACATTTGGGAACCAGCAGTTAGCATAATGGCTATGTCACTGGATTCCCACGTAGTCGACCACGGTTCACGTCCAGGACCCAATGGTTAAAACTCACGTCAGGCACGTGTGCGTGTGTGCCCAAGACCCCGAGAGGAGACTGGAGAAGGGATTGCGGCATGACCATCCTCCCTGGGGGGTGATTTCTTGCTTTCTGTCTCTATGTCTCTCTCTGTCTGTCTGGCGAGCGAGCGCGCCCTATAGTGAAAATCTCTCCAAAAAAAAAAAAAAAGAAAGAAATGACACGTTTATGTATGTAAGTACTTAGACAGTTTACTTAAGTCTGACAAATCATTCAGAACTGGGAAATAAGCCAAAAGATAACTGAGTGGGTTTTTTTTTTTTTTTTTTTTTTGGTGTAGTACTGTAGTACTGGGCTCGACTTCCTGCTGTCTGATCTATTGTATAACTCTAAGGTCAGGGGCTGACTCAGATTTTTATCTGAAAGGGTCAGATATCATCTACACTGTGGCTCCTTGGACATTAACCAGGGTTATATCTAACACAGCAGGTTTTATTTTGTTTTGTTTTGTTTTGTTATTTTGGGAGAGGTTTTTGCTATAGGGCACATGCACTCACCAAAAAGATAGAGAGAGACAAAGAGACAGAAATCAAGAAATCACCCCCAAGGCAGGATGTCCAGGCCACAATCCCTTCTCCTCCATTCATTCTCCTCTCAGGATCCTGGGCACATATGCACATGCGCCTGACATGAGTTTAAGCCACCGGGTCCAGGACTCCTAGAACCGCAGTCAACTATATGGGAGACCAGTGACATAGCCATTACATCAACTGCTGGTCCCACCCAGCAGTTTTTTACTAACACTTTTAAATTGCTTTTATATATCTAGCTTCTTAAGTGCTTTCTGGACCAGTTTTTTCCCCCCAAGAATTATTCTATTTAAGTTTTTTTTTTTTTTTTTTTTTTTTTACT
>NW_006160041.1:6084578-6147294 GCF_000334495.1 Tupaia belangeri chinensis
AGAGAGAGAGAGAAAGTAAGAGAGCAAGCTGCCAGGTCTGGGACTCGAACCACAATCAGCCATGTGGGAGACCAGTGCCCTTAACCACCATGCCACTTACTGGCCCCTCTGGACTAGCTTTAACACTTTACTGGTTTCTTCATTAAACTATGAATTGAATAAAATCGTGTTTAAAGCCTATGAAATTTTTTTTTGAATTTTTTGTGGGATTTTTAGATTTTGCTTCTTTTTATTTTTGCTATAGGGCACATGTACTCACTGGAGAGAGACACAGAGAGAGAGAGAGAAAGTGAGAAATCACCCTCCAAGGAAGATGGTGACACAGTAATCCCTTCTCTTCTACTCTCCTCTGAAATTTTGGCCACATACACAAACACACATGTGTACGGCATATTTTTTTAAGCCACTGGGTCTAGGACTCAAACTAGGAAGTTGGCATGTAGGATCCAGCCACTTTAACCACCATGCCACTGGTTGTCCCTAAAATTGTATTTTTAATTGATAATCATTGTACTTATTCCTCCTGTCTACCTAAAACTCGGTACCCTTTGACTAGCAAGTCCCCATTCCCTCACCCGTACACTCCCTGTGCCACCCTTCCGGCTCCTATACCATCATCTACTCTTTTTGTAAAAAGAATTATTTGATTTAACTTTATTTATTTATTTATTTTCATTTAACCAGAGAGAGAGCCATAAAGTGAGAAAGCAAGCTGCCAGGTCCAGGACTCAAACCACAGTCAGCCATGTGGGAGTCCAGCACCCTTAACCACCACACCACCTGCTGGCCCCAATCTACTCTTTACTTCTATAAATTCAACATTTTTTTAATTGCCAGAGAGTGCATGTGCCCTATGGCAAAAAAAAAAAAAAAAAATCTACAAAAAAGCAAAACCAAAAACCACTACCTATTTGCCCATTCAGCAAAAGGTATTTTGACAACAACCTATTCATAACTTATTTCCTGCTTAATTTTCTCCTTCACCACAGGCACTGCCATTTATAAATTAACCCCAAGGAAAGTTGCAAAAAGTCCAAGAGAGCCTCAATTCTCTAGAAGTTTTTCAAGTTTCTTAGTAAGAGCCATATTAAAGAAATGAAGTAAGAGTTTGAGAAAAACAAGACCAATACCATCCCGGTTTCTTTTCAGTAAATCTCAGATTGAGATTTCATGACTTTCTACCTCAGTTCCTCTGACATCATGCATAAAAGACTTCTGGAATGATAGTGACAAACTTAGACACTGTCCAACTAGATATTAACCAATGATTTATGACTCTGGGAATGTGGGACTCTTTGGATTTGTCATTTAGAACAATTAGAATCATTCTCCTCTCTCTGCTCCCAGCTATTTTTCTAATTTCTCGAAGTGTTCCTTAAGCACTCTGACAGGAAAGGAACTAGGGGAAGTATTAATAGCTTCAACAAATGCTGGAGAAATGAGATATCCTGGCCAGTCCATTGCCATGGTCCAGATGAAAAAGGAGATGCCTGACATCATACCTGTTTTCAACATCCGCAGGCCAACTCTGGTGAAAGGGAAAAAGTGAGCACACACCTTTGGCACTTACAGGTCTTTCCAGACATCCAAGTTGTCACTTGATTTCATTTTAATTAGTGCAGTTGAGCCACTAGGGGGAATAATACTTGAGGAAGGTAAGTTTTTCTTCTGCTTCTTTAACTGTTTGTCCGGTTTGTACGGGACTCATAAATTCTCTCCAAGCCCACTCACCCTACAGTCACACTCTGTCTTACATCAAAAAGACCCCAACCTATACCCACCCATCTATCCTTTCCAAGTTCCTATACCCCCTTCTCCAACCCATTCCTTTCTGTCCTTGTTCAAGCTCTAAGAAGTTCCACTTGTATGTCCTCCAGACCACCACCCAAAAAAGGGGAAGGGGCTAGTTATGGTTGATGCGACATCTAGCTTATGCTGAGCAATTTCTTGAGAATCATCATAATAGGTCATTAAAATTGAGATGGTTCAGAGCAGGTATAGTAGCAAGAGTGATTGGATGGTTCAAGATTAGGGATAGTGATTACCCATAACGAAAAAGAAACCTGTGGCTGGCACTCCTTGCCATTTGTTCCAGTTGGCTGAAAGAGAAATATAAGAGCTAATAATTTCATATTTATATTGATAAAAAAAAGCATAAAAAATGCTTAAAAAAAAAAGACTTGGTATGATTCACCCACCAGTTCCAGAGAAATATATACTGTTCACACATTAATGACAACCACACAAAATCAATGGTTGAAAGAAATGTTCAGAAACATTTCATCCATTAATTTCCTTCAAGTTTTGGGTTTTTTGTTTTTTAAGAAATTTTCCACAGGTTGTATGCACTTATGGGAGAGACTGAGAGAAAGCAAAAAACCACCCCCCAACCCCCTGGGGAATGGCCACACCGCAATCCCTTCAGGGCATTCTCCATTCTCCTCTCAGGATTTCAGGCATGTGCCTAGTGTGAGTTTCAAGCTACCAGGTCCAGGACTTAAACCATGGACGCTCAAGTGGGAGTCCAGTGCCTTAACCACTACATCACCTGCTGGCCCTAGCCGGAAGAGAATTTTATATAATATGTTTGTACTGCAACATTTTGACTAAGACTCCTCACATGAGGTCAGTAGAGGAACCTTCCGTGTGTGATATCATGTCAGTGTTTGAAAAGTTTCATAGTTTGAAACCAGTCACAGGGGTACAAGTGGCATGACGCTGCTATGTCAGGATGGGGCCTCATGAAAGGCTCAGACTCAGTTCCTGGACCAACATAAACAGGCCAGGAAAACTGGAATGTGCCCATAATCTTAACTAAATAGGCCAGGGCAAGAGAATCATGACCCAGCAAGATGCTGTCAAAAATACATCTCTCTCTCTCTTTCCCTTCTCAACTCTCTCTTCCTCTAAAAAAAATCAACTCTCTCTTCCTCTCTCATATAAAAAAAAGTTTCAAGACCAGCAGGAGGCACGGTGATTGGGGCACTGGACTCCCACGTGGCCACCTGCAGTTCAAGTTCCAGACCTGGCAGCTTTCTTTCTTTCTCTGTCTCTCTCTGGTCAAGTTGAAGAATATAATAAATAAATTCAGACCACTGAATTCAGTCTCACCTTCCATTTTAAAAGCCCAGAGCATAGCCATCCACTTCCAAGGGCAAAGACTGAATAGAGCTTCTGTTTGGCTCAACTCATTACTCATTACTGAGTACCTTCTACTTCAAGGAAAGTAAGTTGGAGTTGCTTTTTATTTAGCTTTGTTTTGTTTTTGTTTTTGACACATCTGTCTTCATTGTGGAATCCTCCATCACTTTTTGCTTAGAAACTTCCTCCATCACTTCAGGTTTAGAAACTCTAAGTTCTTCAGCAAACAGTTCCCCACATTACAGTATTTTTTTCCTTTTTAAATATCTAGAATCTGTATGTACTCACCAGAGAGAAACAAAGAGATGAGGATGGGGAGAAGGAGAAAGCAATCCCCAATGGGATGGTAAAGAGATGAGGATGGGGAGAAGGAGAAAGCAACCCCCAATGGGATGGTCATGTCTCAATCCCTTCTCCTCCATTTCTCCATCTGATGAAAGTTGGGACACACATGCACATGTGCCTGGCCTGTTTTCCAAACTGCCAGGGCCAAGATTTGAACCACGGCTGGCCATGTGGGATCAGCTCTCTTAACCAATAGTCTATAAGGTTAGCCCTTTATTATTTTCTGATGTTAATGTGTGTGGATTCTGGAACCAGATAACCAAGTGTAAGGAAGATTACACATTTTCTTAAAGATATCAAACCCAGGCCCAGCTGCAGAGGTGTAGGCAGTAGAGCACCTCAGCAAACTTGTGATCCTGGAACCATATGGGAGAACTGGGTTTGGATCTCAGGTCAATGAACATGCGTTTTTGCCTGTGTGTGCCCATGACCCTGGCTGGCTAGAGATGGAGAGAATTGTCACGTGATAGTAACCTGTCAGGAGTACCTGTCTCTTTCTCTAAGTCTTTCTTTTTTGCCTCTCTGTCTCATAGATATAAACAAGTAAATTAAAATATATATCAGAGCTGGCCGAGTAGTGAAATATGTTCAACACTGGGCACAGGGAGCTTCATCCAATGTGGCTAGACTTCGTTAGACTCCTGGCCTTGGCAGCTTGAAAAATACACATTGTTTATACACACACACATAGACACACACATACATACATACATACATACATACATAGACACACACATATACATATATGTGTGTATGTGTGTATGTATATATATGTGTATGTGTATACATATAATGTGTATGTGTGTGTATGTGTATCTCAAACCCAGGTCTTTTGACAAGTACCATGTTACAACAGCTCTACTCACACTCATTCACACCCTGTAACTCTGAGAATATAATCATCATATCACATGCACAGTAGTAAATGGACAAGGCTACTCTCAACCAGAGGTGATCAGTGTAGAGGCTCTGACTGCCCTGACCTTGGTCAGCTCCCCCAAGGGTTAAGTGGCTCAACATTAAGGCACATTTGCAACACACTTGAGACTTAAAGATCAAGTTGTGCAGCTCTGCCTTAGACCTCCAACTCTACCTGCACAACAGTCCCTTTCTCTCATGAATTATTGACCTTAGGCAGGGCCTGGTCCCAGTTACAGACAAAGAGCTCCTCTCTTGATTCTCTGAGACACAGCCACGGGCACAGATAGCCCAAGTTAGACCTCTGTACAGATGAGAAAATGTGCTGTTGCTTCAGAGGGATACTGCCTAGGACTAGAACGCAATAGCAGCCAGCCAAAATTAGTTTAGTTAAAAACAACTCATGGGGTTATAGAACAAAGAGGAAGTAGTATCACTCCATAGTTAGACTTACAAAATGCAGTTTACTCACTTAACTCAGCCTGGGGCCCACAGGAAGCTGTCTCCTTAGATGGTTGGACTCCTTTCTAGTTTTCTTTCCAGTTGCTCTGTCCTCATGATACCCTAACTGGCTCTTCCCTAGGAGGTTTAACCTTCTACGAAAGCCAGTCTTGCATATCAACTACTGTGATACATTACCAGCCTCAATGTTGTACCAAACCTCAAGATCTCTCTTGGTGATACCCAGGATCTCATGGAATTTTGACTATTTTTATAATTTTGTCTTTTGAAGCGTCTACTCTTCCTTATGTATCTAGGTCATTCAGTAGCTAGCCAAGTCCCATTAATCCAACAGCATAATCCACTCACCATAATGTATAGTACCAACTTCCCTAGCAAAATCAAAGATTGGCAACAGAGAAGACTAGGAGAGGGAGTCTAGAGGTCGAAGCTAAGAAGTCCAAGTACTTTTTTCTTTGTGGAGGGTCTCACTCCTTGGCTAACTTGATTCTGGGCCTGATTTTACTGGCAAATTGACTGATAATCTTAGTTTATAATTTATGGAAAGTACGCATAGATGAGTCTCCTGTGGATCAAATGCCTACTCCTTCACACTGGGGTTAAGGACACTTGGCCTGGTTACATGTTTTATTTGAAAACATCTAAGCTCTCACCTGTGTCCTAAGGAAGCCCAGTTGCTGGGCAGATGAGTTCTGCAACAACAGCCCAAAGTGGAACCAACAAGCTCAGCCTCAAAATCAAAAGGTGACAAAGGATGAACCTTTCTCCAAACTTGGGGAAGACTCACTTGATCTAAAACCAAAGCTCCTCTATTCTCTGCCAGATAGGAATGACTTTTCTGTGAGGAATAAAAAAAAAGAACCTTTATGAAATATTCCTGTGTCATGAGGTGCTCATTACAGACACTTGACAAGCCTGTCAGGTCAGTGAATGAGGTCAAGAACTTGCCAAGCTGAAGGGTCATTGTCAACCAGTGGAACAAAAAAGAAGGCAAAGAAAGAGGAAGAAAGTTAAGTAGTTTTGAACTAAGACATAAGGCACAGCCTTTTTCCTAGGGCTGCTTGGAAATATATCCTTCTCTTCTTTCCTCTTGCCTGACAAATAGAGGACTCTCAGCATAGGCACAGTTGGCTGATGTCATATCCCCAGTCCTCACCTGGAGAGCACTTATGCCCTCTACAGGCTACACAACTGAAGCACAAGGAAGCCCAAGTCCCCAGGGGAAGCTGACACATCTGTTGTACTCCTCACCCTGGGATATCATGCTCTCAGCTAACATGGTGTGACCATGACTTATTGCTCAGCTACTGACTGAGAAACCAGGGTGTGCAAAACTGCCAGACAATGTAGGCCACAAACTTGGTTATACTTCTTTACTTTTTTGTGAGACCTATAATGTGTCACTAGTTAGACATATCCAGGTTAACATGGCCCAGATAGAACCAGGAATCACAAAATTAAGGGGAGTCTGCATTTTGTGAGACCCTTTGGCACCTTCCTATTTAGTTAGAACTCTCCCAGATTGCCTGCCCCACATGGTAATAAGGGTCAAATTGGGAAATAGAATTTGTCTCACTTTGGTTGGCCATGTGGGAGTCCAACATCTTAACCACCATGCCACCTGCTAGCCCCAGACTATTTGATGCTGAGATCACCTTGTGAACAATGAAGGGGCAGGGATTTCTGTAAGAAAAGGATAGCATAAGAGAGGAAAGATTCTTTTAACCTAATAACTTAAATTGTCCATGTTGACCATTAAGCTTCTCAAGACCATCTTTAAATCTCTCACAAGAATGAGACTGTATTCCTCAAGTGAAGTCAGTCATTGATTTAGCTTCCTTTGCCAAGACGCTTCTTTCCCCCCTGAATCTGTATACTGAACTTATCTGTCCAACTATTGTTAAAGCAACAATGTTCCAGGAAGTGTTAATACTATCTGAGACTAGGTGGACTTGAAGAGTTACCCCTCACTGGTTTTGCCAGATCGCTTTCCCTTCTGGTGATAATTCTTGAAGTCAAAATTCCAAGTTCACAGATGGGAAAGCTTTCATAGCGCCCAGCATCAAAGTTTACTCCCTAGGTCACACAAAGGAGCATGAGGTGTCTGTCAATCATTCAGCCTCTATCAAAGAATGAGGCACATATACACTACGCAATTCTACTCAGTCATAAAACAATGAAACCCTGGCATGTGATAGAAAGTGGACTAATATGGAAAATGTAATGCTAAGTGAAGTAAGCCAGATTATGAAAGAGCAGCATTGTGCATCCCACTTATTATATACCACATGTCTGTACTCTATGGCAAAACCTGAAAAAGTGAAAGATATAAAAAAAATGGAGAGCAACTGTGGATACTAGAGACAGTGTGGGAGGAAAATGGGTGTGAGGGAGGGAATCAAGGGAAAAAAGAAAACAGTATAATGCTGTAAAGATACAGAAAAATTGAAGGGACCAGCAGTTAGCATAATGGCTATGTCACTGGACTCCCATGTAGTCGATCACAGTTCGAGTACCAGACCTGGTGGCTTAAACTCACACCGGGTGCGTGTGTGTGCATGCCCAAGATCCTGAGAGGAGAATGGAGGAGAAGGGATTGCAGCATGGCCATCCCCCCAAGGGGGTGATTTCTCGCTTTCTGTCTATCTCTCTTTGTCTTTCTGGCAAGCACATGCAACCTCTAGCAAAAAAAAAAAAAACCTCTCCAGAAAAAAAAAAAAAAAAGATATAGAATCATTAAAAGTAAATAAGAAATCATAAAATTTAAAACATAAAAAAGAATGTTATGCTTTTAAATACCAAACTGAAGATAATATCCACTTACTGATTAATTAAATTGTAAGACAAACTGTTGACAAACTTCTTAAATTAAACTAATACAATATTTACATTCTACTCATCACATAAAATAAGAAACATCATATATAAAAAATGATGCGTTGCTCAAACATAAATAAATGAAATAGTGTTTAAGCAATAAGACTCCTGTTTGGTGGCTATCAAAAAAATAATAGAATGTAATTAACTTGGAAAAGCAATTAATTATGAATTATAAATGAGAATACTAAATAATTTCATAATCCCTGTGTTTTTTTTAATTTGCCAGGGGGTGCATGTGCTCACTGGAAAGACACGGAGGAGAGACAGAGAGAGAGAGAAAGCACCCCCATGGGGCATGATCACACGATTCCTTCTCCATTTCTCTCTCCTTTTGGGACTTTGGGCACACATGCACCTGGCATGTTTTTTAAGCTCCAGGACCCAAGACTCAAACTGCAGGTTGGCCATTTGGGATCTAACTGCCTTAATCGCCAGGCCATGAACTAACTCATTAATCATTTTTAATACTTGCAAGACAAAGTCATAATGAGCCATTTGAAAGCAAATGCCAGGATAAATATTCGCCAGACCCATTTTCCCAACATCCTAGGCACTCTCCCACATACACATGCGCCAGCCCTCTTCTCAATGATTGAGATCTGGCCAGCGGAACGGCGACACAGGAAAGGAGTGTCGTGCCCAAGCCCTAAATCTCCCACACAGTCCTGTCATGCTCTCTGTCCACAATCCTGTCATGCTTTCTGTCCGCCATATGTGCCAGGCAGATACAAAGGACCCTGAGGAGGGGGACAGGGTGTCTGAAGTTAAAGGTAAAACCACAAGATGGATTTACTGAATTACTGTATGGACCAGAGTCTTCTATAGTAGCCTAAATTGCATCTTACCATGGAAGAAACAGACCTTTATTTAATTCACAGAAATACTGAAGTTAAATGAATATTATTTAAATTTTTCTCCTATATTAATTCACGTTCTTGCACTATATTCTTTGCTTTTACCTGAGAAATTGAGCAACTGTGGACAGCATATACTGGTTTTTTCTCTAGTTAGAAAACACTTTAACTCGTTGTCAATGTTATTTGACTTCCTTCCATAGGACATAGTCAAACTGCAATATCCTCTCATTTCTCTTGCCTTTGGGGTTTTTGGGCACACAGGCACGTATACCTAGCATGTTCCTCAAGTAGCTGGGTCCAGGATTTGACCTGCATGGTCAGCCATGTGGAGTCCAGCTGCCTTACCCACCATGCCATCATCTGGTCCACGAAATCTTAAAAATAGTGTTAAATTATTTTTTCAATAATAATACGTCAATGACCATTTCAATAGTGTTAAATTATTTTTTCAATAATAATATGTTAATGAGCATTTTATGAAAACTAACATTTTTCTTTATGTAATACATATCACTATCAATTAACACCTCAAATTACACAGAAAAACATTACACAGAAAAACATTATTATTGCCCAATGCGTATGAAAAGGAAATTGAAAAAAAAAAATTTTTTTTGAGAGGTTTTTGCTATAGGGCATATGTATTTGCCAAAAAGACAGAGAGAAACAGAGAGACAGAAAGCGAGAAATCACCCCCCAGGGGGGATGGCCACGCTGCAATTCCTTCTCCTCCATTCTCCTCTCCGGATCTTGGGCACGCCCGCACATGTGCCTGGTGTGAGTTTAAGCCACTGGGTCCGGGACTCAAACCATGGTAACTACATGACAGTCCAGCAACATAGCCATTACATCAACTGCTTGTCCCAGCAAAAAAAAAAAAAAAAAAAAATTTAAGGAATAATTGTGATTTTTTTTTAACTCCAGCATTAATGTTATGTGACTATTAAAATCATATAAATTACATATACTGAATCAGAATCAGCATATGCCTGGCATAAATATAAGTCAAAATGCATAAAAGAAAGAAGCATAGACTTCATCATCTATAAATCTTCACCAGTCTAAAATAAACATTAAAACAAAGTAATCAGGGCCAGCAAGTGTCACAGTGGTTAAGGTGCTGCACTCCCACATGGCCAACGACAGTTCAAGTCCTGGACCCAGCATCTTGAAAATCATGCCAGGCACATGTGCATGCGTGCCCAAAATCCTGAGAAGAAAAGGGATTGTGGCAAGGTCATCTCCCCTGGGGGGAGGGGGGGCTGATTTCTCACTGTCTCTCTTTCTCTCCACTGAGTACACACACCCTACAGAAAAAAAAATTTTTTTGAAGTAATCAAAGTATGTGTTTTCTAAGCTGAACCATTAGCTAGAAAGATAATAATAGTGACCTCAAAAAATTTTTTGACACCACTAATTTATCTCTGAGTTTTTGTTACATCTTTATGATTTTTTTCTTTTTTCTTTTTTGGAGAGGTTTTTGCTATAGGGCACGTGCGCTTGCCAGAAAGACAGAAATCAGGGAGGATGGCCACGCTACAAGCCCCTCTCCTCTATTCTCCTCTCAGGATCTTGAGCACACACGCACACGCACCCACTGTGAGTTTAAGCCACCGAGTCTGGGACTCAAACTGTGGTCAACTACATGGGAGTCCAGTGACACAGCCATTACGCCAACTGCTGGTCCCACATATTTATGATTTTTTTTAAGTTTATTTATTTCTTCTATAAACAAGAGGCACAGAGATGGTGAGAGAGAGATGGCACCCACACCAAGTCCTGGCATTATGATCAACTCCCAGCCTTCAGCCAGCCCTGGACAGGCAAGTGGGTGCCTGGAGTACTCAGGGACCTCCTTGGATTTAAACCATGAACCCCACCATGTGGGGCTGCCTCACTGTGCTTCACATTGTATTATCCGGACGCCTTTTGTCACATTGTTATACATAAGAAGCACTTATTGGGCCATCATCTCTGAAGAATGATGCCTCAACTGCAATAAAAGCTAAAACACATCTTCGCTTTCCTAAAGGGCACATACTGTCTACAACTCATGGAATAATTACATTTGGTTATCCATTATATTTGTTTCACACTCTTTTAAAATCTCCCATAGCATTTTTTCCTTACAATAAATATTTAGACGTTTTCATAATAACTCACCAGTTTCGTTGTTTTCCATTTCTTCTTTCATCCCCCTTTTATAATTCCATAATCTTTTTTCATAAAATTCAGCCCTGTGAAATTCAGGCTGTATAGATAGTAATCACTTTTACCTTGGCTTCTGAAACTGAAATCCTTTTCTTTTTTTTTCTTCTTTTATTTATTTACTTATTATTATTATTCTTATTTTAAGTTGCTAGAGGGCATATGTGCTCACCAGAGAGAGACAGAGAGAGAAAGAAAGTGAAAAAGCAAGCCACAAGATCTGGGACTTGAACCACAGTTGGCCACGTGGGAGTCCAATACCTTAACCGCTATGCCAGCTGCTGGCTCCTCACTTTCAGTTTTAATCTAATAATATGTTTATTTTATCCACACTCAAATAATATTTTTAGCTTGGGTATATAGCTAGATTGAATTATTTCCTCTCAGCACTGTGAGTATATTAACGAAGCCATTGTCCTTGTTTTTTATGGTAAATCTGCTCTTAGTGGGTAAGTAGTGTCTTAAGTTAGACGGGGACTAAGCTTGGCTCCATCATTCATTTGCTGTGTGACTTTGAGGAAGGTTTACAATCTCTGTGTGACTTGGTTTTTCTGTCTGCAAGACTGGGTGTGGATCTAAAGCCTAGTGTACTGGGTTATTTAAACATTCATACATGGGGCCAGCAGGTGGTATAGTGAAGGTACTGGCCACCCACATGGCCAACCATGGTTTGAATCTTGGACCCAGTGGCTCGAAAACTCATGTTGGGGGCAAGTGCATGCATGCCCAAGATCCTGAGAGGAAAACAGAGAAGGATTTCAAGGTGGCTATCCCCCCAGAGGAGGATTTCTCACTTCTCTCTGCCTGTCTCTCCGGCCAATGCACGTGCCCTATAGCAAAAATCTCTTTAAAAAAAATAAATAAATAGAAAAGATTCAGGGGCCAACTGGTGATGTGGTGGTTAAAGGTGCTGGACTCCCATGTGGCCAACCACAGTTTGAGTCCTGGGCCTGGCAGTTTGCATTTTCATTTTCCCTCCTCTCTCTCTCTGTCTTGCTCTGGTCGTGTTAAAATAATAATAATAATTATGATGATGATGATGATGATGATAAATAACATTAAATAAAATAATTCTTTTAAAAGAAAGGTTTGTAGGGACCAGCTGTTAATGTAATGGCTATGTCGCTGGACTGCCATGTAGTCAAATGCAGTTTGAGTCCTGGACCCGGTGGCTTAAGCTTATGCCGGGCGCATGTGTGTACGTGCCCAAGATCCCGAGAGGAGAATGGAGGAGAAGGGATTGCCGCATGGCCATCCCCCCTGGGGAGTGATTTCTCACTTTCTATCTCTCTGTCTTTCTGGCAAGCGCACATGCCCTATAGCAAAAACCTCTCAAAAAAAAAAAAATAATAATACCATCCTTCCATCCTTTCCTACTGGAACTCCTGATAAATGTATACGAGGCTTCTTCATTTCAATCGATTTTCCTAGTACCTTCTCATTGTAAAGGTCATTGTGTTTGTGTGCTGTGTTTTAGGTAATTTCCCTAAAACTACTCTCAAGTCACTAATTCTCTTTCCAGTTGTGAATAATCTGCTGTTTAACCCTTTTGTTGTTGTCATTAATTTTAAAAAGATAGATTTGGGGGGGAGGGTAGGTCTGTATTACTCAGAGTCCTCCAAGGAAATAGAATCAATAGTACACACAAATAGCAAGATGGATTGGGTCGTCAGGAACGCCATGATGGATTTTTGCATAGAAAAATACGTCATGACTTTCCTTATGACTTAAAATAAGAGGATGTCTATTATGGGAATTGGCTCACGCAATTATGGAGACTTAAGAAGTCTCACAATATGCTTTCTTCAAGTGGGAGAACCAAGAAAGCTGATGCTGTAATTCAGTCTGAGTTTGAATACCTGAGAACCAAGAGCTCTGATATTTGAAGACAGAAAAAAGATAAATATCTTAGTGAAAGAAGAGAGAGAAGTCGCTTTCCCTGCCCTTTTGCTCACTCAGCCCCTGAGCTGGTTGAATGGTGCCTGCCCATGTTAGAGAGTGGTCGGCATCTTTACTCAGCCTTTGATTCGAATGTTAATCTCTTGTGGAAACACTGTCACGGATACTCAGATAGTTGGTAGAATATTATTTCTGGGTGTATCTCAGCCCATTCAAGTTGACAGGTAAAATTATTCACAAGATCTATAAATTGTTTTATTTTCAAATATGCCTCTTTTTTTCCCTTATGTCCTATTATTTCCTTGTAAGTATAGAATTTTGTCTATTTAATTTCTTTCCTTTTTTTACTTTTTTTTTTTTTTTTTTTTTTTTTTTTTTTTTTCCCTTATGTTGTAAAACACCCCCCAACAAAACCATACAGTGGATACACTCGCCACAGAATGAAAAATCACTCCTTGCAGGGATGACCACACCACAATCCCTTCTCCTCCCAGGATTTTGGGCACACATGCACACTTGCTCAATGTGATTTTGAAGTCACCAGGTCTGGGACCTGAACCACAGTTGGCCATGTAGGAGTCCAGTGTCTTAACCACTATGCCACCTGCTGGCTTCATAGTTAGGTATTTTAAATATACTATCTTTTTAGTTTATTCCATTATCTTAAAATTTAGGGATTAATCCTCCTGTTTGTGATGTCTTCTGGTATTTCTTCATAGTGAACTGGTTTCTCATGTCATTTGTAATTATGGCTCATGAGCCACTCTTTAGCTAGTGACCTTTTCTATAAGAATTCTACATACCCTAGGGGTGGTAGAAATGAACAGAGAAATGATGTTCTGCTTCTGCTCACATTCCATATGTCTAGGATCAATTTTTTTTATTACTTTTTCTTGGTTTCAACATTCTTGATACATGCCATATATAAATTTAGAGTCTATAACTATGCTAGGAACTTTGATTTCACATGAGCAACTTTCTCCCTTGACCAGATGCATGCCTCCTTGAATGGCAGTACAGAGTGGAAGTAGAAGCCCAGGGGCCCCAGCCAATGGCATGGTGGTTAAGGTGTTGGATTCCCATGTGACTGACCATGGTTTGAGTCCTGGACCTGGTGGTTTTCTTTCTTGCTTTCCCTTTCTCTCTGTCCAAATTAAAAAATAAAAATAATAAATGAAATTAAATAATTTTTTTTAAAAGAGAAAGTAGAAGCACATACTCTAAAGCTCACTTTCAGTCTTCACTTGGCTTTGTAATATAGAACTGAACCTCAGGTACTGCATTAAAAAATGTCTGGGGTGGGGGCGGTGGGTGGTGTAGTGGTTGGGATGCTGGACTCCCACATGGCTGACCACAGTTTAAGTCCCAGATCTGGTGACTGGCTTTCTTACTTTCTCTTCTCTCTCTTTCTCTATGTCTCTCTCTGGTCAAATAAAAAAGAAGAAGAAGAAGAAGAAGAAGAAGAAGAAGAAGAAGAAGAAGAAGAAGAAGAAGAGGAAGAAAAGAAAAACAAACAATAATGAATAGAGTTAAATAAAATAATTCTTAAAAAAATAATGTCTGGGGGCCAGCAGGTAGAGCGCCGGTTAATGCGCTGGACTCCCATGACCAACTGTGGTTTGAGTTCCAGACTTGGTTGCTTGCTTTCTCACTTTCCCCTGTCTCTCTCTGGTCAACTTAAATAATAATAATAAATCAAATTAAATAAATGATTCTTAAAAAAAAAAAAATCTCTGTGACTCAGTTACCCTATCTAGAGTCCTTTGTCGGTGAAGAGGGACTAGAAAACTTCCACAAACCATCACAGAAAAATGGTAGTAATTAACACGTATAGCATATACACCCTGCATTATGTTGCCTATATTAATTTATTTAATCCTACAATAATCTTATAAGATATGCATTATTATTATTTAATTTTATAGATTAATCAGTGGTTTTTGTAGTTTTATTTTACAATATACACGAGGCTCAGTGGATTTCCTTTCCTTTCCTCCACACTCAATTCTTTATATATATATATATTTTTTTTTTCCTTTTTCTGTACCAGAAAAGTCCTGGAGGAATGGTTGGGACAGGAGTAGGAGTGGCAGGATACAAGGAACTCACAGTAGCATAGTATCTTAGTCTGCTAGTGTGCTTCTAACAGAAATACCTGAGACTGGGTAATTTATAAAGAATAGAGGGTTTATTTGGCTTATAATTCTAGTGGCTGGAAAATCCAAAAATGTGTGCTGGCATGAGGCCGGGCCCTTGTATTGTATCACAACATGGGTAATAAAAGCAGAAAGGATGGCAGATGCATGCAGAGAGACAGAGACCCAAAGGCAGTCATCTTCCTTTTATAACAACCCATTCTCATAGGAACTGTCCTTCTCACAGAGCTAACGCACACCATCTCATGAGACAGCATGAATCCATTCGTGAGGTGATGCCTCCATGATCCAAACACCACCTACTAGGTCTCACTCATCTCCTAAAGGTCTCATCCCAACACCATTACACTAGGGACCAAATTCATGAACCTTTGGGAAAAGAAAACTATTTGAACCATGGCATGCAGTTTGTTGTGTTATCTGAATCCAAAGTTTATCATTGAATTTTGACATTCATTTCATTCAAATTATTGCTGAGAAAGACCCATTTTGCAAGACCTCAAGTTCTTTCTACCCTTATGTCATTTGAGAGTATACTTTAATTTTCTAAAAGGTCACAGACAACCTGTGGCCATTTCCACAGCATATCAATCCTCTGAGTTGAAAGCTCTTAAAATCTCTTACCATTTGTTAAGATGCAAGCAAAGCAGACAAAAGTGGACAGGCTACCCAAAATCACCTCTTTTCCCCAAAATCTCCTGAACTATAGTTAACCATGTGGAAATCCAGCTACTTAACTGCTACACCATCTGCTGGTCCCCCTCCCTTAATTCTTTCACTTAAACATGTAATGGTCGGGACCAGCAGTTAGCGTAATGGCTATGTCGCTGGACTCCCATGTAGTCGACCGCGGTTCGCGTCCCGGACCCAGTGGCTTAAAACTCATGCCGGGTGCGTGTGTGTGCGTGCCCAAGATCCCGAGAGGGGAATGGAGGAGAAGGGATTGCAGCATGGCCATCCTCCCTTGGGGGTGATTTCTCGCTTTCTATCTCTTTCTGTCTGGCAAGTGCACGTGCCCTATAGCAAAAACCTCTCCAAAAAAAAAAAGAAAAAAAAAAAGAAACATGTAATGATCATCTGTGATGGGCCAGGTAATGTTTGGACACTTGAGGTACATCAGTAAACAACATAGAAAAGCTTTTATTACCCAAAGAAGTGTGAACCTGCTATTTCCTCTTTCTAGAACATATTTACCCCATAATTTCTCCCTGAAGACTTTAGAGAAAATACATGATAGTATGTAATATAAATACTACTAATGAGTAATATTAGTAATACTAATGACTAAGCAGATTGAACTGTAAATCTCCCAAATAAATGTCCATGTCCTTAAACCTTTATGTGACCTCATTTGGAAAAAGGGTTATATTAATCCATTATGGATGGTATTGCTAAACAGAAATACTTGAAATCAGATGGTTTATAACAAACAGAGGTTTACTTGGCTCATGATTCTGGTGGCTGAAAAGTCCAAAGGCATGGGTCTAGCATCAGGCAGGCCCAGGTGCCACATCACAACTTAGTTGACAGAAGCAGAGAGAGGAGGGCAGGCATGGGCACAGAAAAGAAACAGAATTCTCACTTCTTCTGTTTGTCCCTCCCATGCTCCCAGTTGATTGGATGTTGCCTTTCCTTAGGCCCCACCTTTTAAAGTCTCACTGCCTCCCAGAGCTATTGCACTAGGGACCAAGGCTCCAGAAAATGAAACTTTGGTGGATAAACCATTTTTCAAAACATAGCAAGGGTCTTTATAGCTATGACTAAATGAAGGTTCTCAACAGGAGATTATTCTGGATTACCAGAGTAGGCCCTAAATTTGATGACAAGTATCTTAATAGAAGTGAAGCAGAGAGAGAGGTAAGACAAGACACAGACAATGAGGGAAAGGCCATGTGAAAACAAGGGCGACATCAAAACTGTGCACCTACATCCCAAGAAACTCCTGTGTTTCCAGAAGCTAGAAGAGGCAAGGGAGGATTTTCTCCCTAGAGCCCGCGGGAGATCTTGCTGACACCTTGACTTTAAACTTCTGGCCTCCAAAACTGAGAATAAGTTTTGATTGTTTTAAGCCACCCAATATATGGACATCGGTATGGCAGCCATAGGAAACTAACATAGTAATCCATACCATGCTTATTCTGTGCTTATGCCCATGCTAGGTGCTTTGCATTCACTTTCTCCCTTATTCATGGTAAAACACCTTTACAAAGGAAGTATTATCTCCATTAGACAGAGGATTTAAACGCCTCTTCCAAGGTCTGCCCATGAGCCTGAATTCAAAATCAGATTTATCCATTTCGGAAACACATGCTTTTTTTAAAATCATGCCACTGGGGGCCAGCAGATGGCATAATGGCTATGTTGCTGGACTCCCATGTAGTCAACCGTGGCTTGAGTACCAGACCTGGTGGCTTAAATTCAGGCTGGATGCATGTGCACGCATGCCCAAGATTCCAAGAGGAAAATGGAGAAGGGATTGCAGTGTGACCATCCCCCCTGGGGGGTGATTTCTCACTTTCCGTCTCTCTGATTCTTTCTGGCGAGCGCAAAACTTCTCAAAAAAGCAAGAAAATCATGCCACTGTTTTTGTTTAATAAAAGGATTTGTTTTCAAATCGTCAAAGAATAGGATTTGATCCTGATGCTCAGTTTCTGGCATATTTGTCACCCAGACCATTTCATTTTTTAACATCCCTTCCTCCGTTGTATGACACAATTACTTGCAGTGATAGTTATCAACAGAAATAAACGTATTTCCCATATGTGCCAAAATTTGCATTTACCAACAAAATTACTACACTTTGTAGCTTTCATGGTTTTATTATTTCATACTTATGCATAAATAAAAACTCCCAGCAATTCATAGCAGGATATATTGAAGAACTATTGGGTCATCAGAAAGTCATGTCATGTTTTTGTATAGAAAAAAATAACATCATAACTTCCTCGATGACCCAATAAATAGTATTCCTTTCTTCACAACTGCTGTGCTCCCACTGTTCCTTTCTAATATACTATTTATTTTTTAAATTGCCAGAGGTCACATATATACTGCAATTGTTTTTCCTCCATTTCTCCATCCTGGTGGAATTTGAGGCATAAATGAACATGCATCCAGTGTGTTTTTCAAGTCTCCAGAGCCAAAATTCAAACCACAGTTGGCCACATGGGATACAGCTCCCAATGCACAACCCTTAACCACTGTGCTCCAGGGCCGGTTCTAAGCTACTATTTAAACACAGAAATGGGGCTGACTCCAAAGCCTAGGGATTAAAGTAAGCCAGATCCCACATGGCTGACCATGGTTCAAATCCCAGCCCAAGCAGCTTAGAAAACACACTGATTCATGAGTGTGTACCAAATCCCAACCAGATTGAGAAATAAAGAACAAGGGATGGCGGCACAACCACACCCCATTAGGGGGTGACTTCTCCCTATCTCTTTCTCTCTGTCTCTCTCTAGTGAATACGCACATCCTACGGCACTTAAAAAAAAAAAAGACCACAAATATACATATGGGATGAACTCTGAATTCAGAAATTTATTCTAGAAACAAATGAATGTGATTATGTCCCTCATATTGGAATCTGACTGCTTAACTGGGAGCTGACTGAATTAACTTCCACACTGAATATTATGATTATTAGAAGATATGTAAGCATTTTACTGCATTTTGCCATCTTAATTTCAAACATACAATTCAGTAATATTTAGTATATTTATGTTTGTGCAATAGATCTCCAGAACTTTTTTATCTTACAAAACAGAAACTCTGTATATGTTAACTCCCCGTTTCCCCTTTTCTCCAGATGCCGGGAACCACTGTCCTGCTTTCCATTCCTACGAATGTGGTTACTATAGATACCTCATTTAAGTGCAACCACACAGTATTTATCTTTTTGTGATTGGCTTCGTTTATATGAAATGTAAAAAAATATATATGTAATATAAATGACACCAAGTATGTTATTAATATTCAACATCAATGTGTTTATTAGCACTGAACTGTGCAGCCTAAAATGTTAGGATAATATATTCTCTGTGTATTTTACCAAATTAAAAAAATAAGACTGGGAGGGGCCGGCAGGTGGTGTAGTGATTACGTCACTAGACTTCCACCTGGCCAACGGTGGTTCAAGTTCAGACCTGGTGGTTTCAAAGTCACGCTGGGCACACGTGTGTGCATGCCCAAGATCCTGGGAGGAAAATGGAGAAGGGGTTGCAGTGGGGCTACTTCCCCAGGAGGCAATTTCTCACTTTCCTTCTTACTGTTTCTGTCTCTTTCTCTGGCAAGCACATGTGCCCTAAGGCAAAAACCTCTTTAAAAAAAAAAAAAAGAAAAAGGCTGGGAAACAAAAAGAAAAAACTCAACCATAACTGTGGCAATTAGACCAATGAGAACAAAACATTATTTCTTGTGGGAAGGAGTATTTTATCATTGACATAATTTAGGGTTGCTGGCTCATGGTAATAAAAAGCACACTGAATTTAATTGCTTAATTACTGTGTTTATATTCTTTGCCAATAGTTAACTTCCCTATTGCCTGTTCCCAGGATAGACTCTCCTGCCCTGAACACAGCTGCAGAATATGCCGAGGAGGCTAGTATTCGAAGGCGATACCTGGAGGTACTTCAGGCAACGTGGTCTACCACACTCATCCAAATTAAAATAATGGAAGTGGACTTTTTTTTTCAATAACGATCCTAGTAGTCCATTTAGAATGCTATAAATACCATTAGCTAAGTAGCTTATAAACGATAAACATGTATTTCTCACAGTCTGCAGGATGGGCCTTCCAAGAGGGAGGTGCCAGCAGACTGTGTGCCTGGTAGGAGCCATTGCATGCTAAATGCTGACAAGGGGAGCTGGCTCTCCAGGGTGTTTTTATCTCTTTCTCTGGCAAGCACATGTGCCCTAAGGCAAAAACCTCTTTAAAAAAAAAAAAAAGAAAAAGGCTGGGAAACAAAAAGAAAAAACTCAACCATAACTGTGGCAATTAGACCAATGAGAACAAAACATTATTTCTTGTGGGAAGGAGTATTTTATCATTGACATAATTTAGGGTTGCTGGCTCATGGTAATAAAAAGCACACTGAATTTAATTGCTTAATTACTGTGTTTATATTCTTTGCCAATAGTTAACTTCCCTATTGCCTGTTCCCAGGATAGACTCTCCTGCCCTGAACACAGCTGCAGAATATGCCGAGGAGGCTAGTATTCGAAGGCGATACCTGGAGGTACTTCAGGCAACGTGGTCTACCACACTCATCCAAATTAAAATAATGGAAGTGGACTTTTTTTTTCAATAACGATCCTAGTAGTCCATTTAGAATGCTATAAATACCATTAGCTAAGTAGCTTATAAACGATAAACATGTATTTCTCACAGTCTGCAGGATGGGCCTTCCAAGAGGGAGGTGCCAGCAGACTGTGTGCCTGGTAGGAGCCATTGCATGCTAAATGCTGACAAGGGGAGCTGGCTCTCCAGGGTGTTTTTATTTTATTTCATTTTTTTGGAGAGGTTTTCGCTATAGGGTGCGTGCATTCACCAGACAGACAGAGAGAGACAGAGAGACAGAAAGTGAGAAATCATCCCCCAGGGGGGATGGTCACGCCGCAATCCCTTCTCCTCCATTCTCCTCTCAGGATCTTGGGCACACACACACACGTGCCTGGCGTGAGTTTTAAGCCACCGGGTCCAGGATGTGAACCACGGTCGACTACATGGGAGTCCAGCGACATAGCCATTACACTAACTGCTGGTCCCCCTCCAGGGTGTTTTTTTAAGAGCACTAACCTTATTCAGGGAGGTGGATCCCAAAGTCTCCACCTTCTAATACCATGACCTTGGGTTAGGATTCCAAGGTATAAATGTAGGAGGGATACCTACATTTAGGCTATAGCAATAACCATAGAACATTTGCCTCTGGGTTTCTATATTCTTGCTGCACCCTGCTATAAAAACTTTAGAAGACTGGCCACCTAGATGGCATTATGGAGCTCTGTTGGGATTGAACTCTGTCACTGTGTGATGCACCAGAAGATAGGTGATACAAGGTGATAGGAGCTGAGTGAAGGCAACTATCTTTCAGGCAAACAAAATTATTGATTTTGTCCTAAAAATAAATCCTTTTCCTTTTATTCATTTAACTATTAAGAGAAAGGACAAACCATAACTGACCACTTAACTGATCCTAAGTTGACGTGTAACAACTCTCCAGAGAGACTTTGCCACCATGGCCCTGGGTGGCATTTTCATTTTTCTCTCTGGCTTCTCAGAGTGATGAGTACAGATTGAAGAAGTGCTCCCAGAGTGTTTCTTCTGATCAAGAAGACCAGGGACCAGCAGTTAGCGTAATGGCTATGTCGCTGGACTCTCACGTAGTCGACCGTGGTTTGAGTCCCGGACCCGGTGGCTTAAAACTCACGCCAGGCGCATGTGTGTGCATGCCCAAGATCCCGAGAGGAGAATGGAGGAGAAGGGATTGCAGCATGGCCATCCCCCCGGGGGGGGTGATTTCTCGCTTTCTATCTCTCTGTTTCTCTCTGTCTGGCAAGCGCACGCGCCCTATAGTAAAAACCTCTCAAAAAAAAAAAAAAGACCAGGCTGCTACAGGGTCACAGCCTCTTAGAAACAGGTTCAGCTGGGAACCAGCAGTTAGCGTAATGGCTATGTCGCTGGACTCCCACGTAGTCGACCATGGTTCACGTCCCGGACCCGGTGGCTTAAAACTTACACCAGGCGCGTGTGCGTGCGTGCCCAAGATCCCGAGAGGAGAAGGGATTGCGGCCTGACCATCCCCCCTGGGGGGTGATTTCTCGCTTTCTATCTCTATGTCTCTCTCTGTCTGGCGAGCGCACGTGCCCTACAGTGAAAATCTCTCCAAAAAAACCAAAAAACAGGTTCAGCTCAGGGGAAAACCATTTGCTCCTACAAACCGAGGTGATCGGAATATCTGTCTCATTTTGACCATGCTATGGATGAGACACCTTGACCTTGCTCTGCCCATCTGTCCAAGGTTCTATCTACATGATCTAAGGGAAATTATTTCTCCTTCATAAAGCTCAGTCAGCTGATCTGTTCAAATGAAGACAAAAATAACCACCATCAGGGCTACAGTGCGGATTAAAAGAACAGGCCAAGTATTTGGCACACAAGAAATTCTCATCCCTAGTCCCTGCCCTCTGTCCTTTATCAAAACCATTGTTTCGAGGGCCGGCAAGTGGCATGGTGGTTAAAGGTGCTGAACTCCCACATGGCCGACCACGGTTCAAGTCTCGAACCCGGAGGCTTGCTTTCTCACTTCCTCTCTATCTGTCTCTCTCTGATCAAACTGGAAAATAATAATGATAATAATAAAGTTAAATAAAGTAATTTTTTAAAAAAATCATTGTTTCCACATATTTCTTTCTGCTGAACGAAAAGAAATGTCTATAAAATCTTTAGTGATCTTTTTGATCTTTAATGGCCTCACTATCTGAGAACAAGAATTTCCTTCACAAGAGTCCTTGGTTATGAGAGGTGGAATCCTACGGGGAGGATTCAGAGTATATGGAACACTTTTAAAAGGACAGGAAAATAACATTAAGTACACATACACACACAAACACATTCCTTATAATGGAGCACTTATAAACTAAGTACAATCTTGGGTCTTCTAGCTCATTTTGTTGCTAATAACAAGAAGTACCTGAATCTATACAGTTTCTAAAAATGGAGGTTTATTCAGCTCACCATTTGGAGGTCCATGGTCCTCCTCTGGTAGGGCTCTTACAGGTTCCCCAGGCATCAAATCATGAGGATGATAGTGAAGAGCAGAGCAGCCAACTTGTGTCTGTTCTGGTCTCATTTTCTTTCCTTATAAACTCACCAAGAATCAATTATGCCCTAGTGACCTTAATTCTAATCGCTTCCCAAAGGCCCCACCTGTCATCACTATAGTCTGGTAAAGTTAATAATGCCGTGTTAAACCCATCACAACTAAATCTCAACACATGAGTTTGGAGGGAGACAGAAACCAGAGCACCTGGGATAGGGTACAGGGTCCCGATATAAGTTCACTCCAGCAAAAGAGAGGAAGCTTTGGAGAGAGACAGACCAACTTGTTCGTAGTCCAGGTTTAGGGAGACATCAGTGGCTTTGGAACCTCTGTGCTCCTTCATCTCTGCCTTAGGGTGGGGCACCACCATGTCAGTGTGCTCTTCATCTCTAACAAATGGGCTTCCAGTGGCCTCATCCAGGTGAGCCCCAGCTTGGCCTCCAAAGAGCAGCTCTGCTAGGAATGAGGAATCTTTTGGAGAGGTTTTTGCTATAGGGCGCGTGCTCTCGCCAGACAGAGACAGAGAGACAGAAAGCGAGAAATCACTCTCCAGGGGGAATGGTCGTGCCGCAATCCCTTCTCCTGCATTCTCCTCTCGGGATCTTGGGCACGCACACACACACGCTCGGCGTGAGTTTTAAGCCACCGGGTCCGGGATGCGAACCACGGTCGACTACGTGGGAGTCCAGCGACATAGCCATTACGCTAACTGCTGGTTCCCAGGAATGAGGAATCTTGAACTGCCTCTGCCAATCCTCCAAGTATTGAGTTTGAATCTGGGTCTGGATCTCATACTGCACATAGGACATACTCAAATATTGATAGAATAAAGAGTGAAACAACAATATATATAGTGGGCTTAAATATAATGGAAACTCCTTTACATTCAAATATAAGCAGCCAATGACAATTGTGATATTACAATAATGCTGTTTTTCTTATCCAGTGAAGATTTTGGAATGTTTAATGGCTAATGGGAAGAAGGTGCTAATGTGAAGGTAGAACTCCCTGCAAGGGAAAGGTCATTCTGAAGCAATGTCTTACTGATTTCATAATTTTGGTGAAAATCGGCCTTGTTTACCCATTTCCAACAGTTAAATGAGGAAAGGTTTGAGTACTATCCAGTTATGTAACCATACATGCAACAAACACTGCTTGTGAGATTAATAAAGCTTTTCACAGGACCAACAGATGGCATAATGATAACGCTGCTGGACTCCCACATAGTTGACCATGGTTCTAGTCTGGGACCCAGCAGCTTAAAACTCATGCCAGCACATTTGTGTGCATGCCCAAGATCCTGGAAGGAGAATAGAGGAGAAGGGACAGAATGAAAGATAAAAATCCCAAGATCACCTCAGTAAATACAGAAAAGATATTTGGTAAGATTTAACATCTCTTAATGATAAAAGCTCTCAACAAATTAGAAATCAAAGGAACATACCTCAACACAGTAAGGCCATATATAACAAACCCACAGTTAAAAATCACACTGGACAAAGAAAATTGAAAGCTTTTCTTCTAAGAACTAGAGCATAACAAGGATGCCCATTCTTGCCACACCTATTCAACATGTTGGAATTTCTAGCCAGAGCAGTTAGACGAGAGAAAGAAAGAAAGGGCATCAAATTGAAAAAGAGGAAGTCAAAGTGTCTCTGTTTGTAGATGACATGATCGATATATAGAAAAACCTGAAGATTCCACCCAAAACTCTTAGAACTGAATTGAGTAAAGTTGCAGGTCCTGACTCCTTCAACCACTAGGCTCTACAATGCCAGCCCAAAAAGCAAACTCCGATATACCATCAGTGGGTTTGTTAATCAGTACAACCACTATAGAAAACAGTATTAAGATTCTTCAAAAACTAAAAATAGGACTACTACATGCCTCACTAGCTCACTACCAGGTATATGTACATACCCAAAGGAAAGGAAATCAGTATGTCAAAAAGATACCTGCATTCCTACACTTATTGGTATCAAACAGAAAGAGGCTGGTTATTTTAAGCAGCAGAGAAATTAACTGGAAAAGAAGGTTCCAGAAATGAGAAGGCTGAAAAACCAGGCTTGGGCAGCAATAGAGCAAGGGCAGGCAAAGCCACAGTCCTGCCCCAACACAAGTCTGCTTGGGAGGCTGCCGCGGTCACCCTTGTTCCAGGTAGTCACTGTCTCACCACTGTACCTTAACATACACGCAGGGTCTGCCTATGCCTGGTTTTACAGCTTTGCTTCATGCAGTCAGAGACCTACCACCTGAGTACCCTGTAGAATGCAAACATCTGTAAAAGCCATTACTTTCGGGCCAGGAGGTCGTGTGGTGGTTAAGGGCGCTGGACTCCCACATGGCTGACTGTGGTCTGAGTCCCAGACCTGGCGGCTTGCTCTCTCTCTCTCTGTCTCTCCCTGGTCAAATAAAAAAATAATAAAGTTAAATAAAATAATTTTTTTAAAAAAGCCATTACTTTCTTCAAAACCTCTTAAAATTAACATGGGTGTAGTACCAACAGGTTAACATGATTACAAGCACTGGACTCACACATGGACAGTTTGAGTCCCGGACCTGGCAGTTTGAAAATCATGCTAGTTTGGGCATGGTGGCACCCGCCCAATGGAAAAATCACACTGGTCTTGTATGTGTGTTGTTTCCCTGATTCCAGGAAGAGAATGGAGAAGGGATTTTGGCATGGCCATTCCCCCTGGGGGTGTAGGGAGTGTGATTTCTCATTTTTCTCTCTTTGGTAAGCGTGCGTGTCTTATGGCAAACACCTTTAAAAAATTTAACAAGGTGGACTTCTTAGTTTTCCTGGCCCTACTTGCCCCACCCAGCATTGTCTCCCTAATCTATGGCATCTTTAGTGCCAATTCTGTCAACTTCTCAAAAAGTTCAGTGAGAGCTCTTCTCATAGTAAGATAGTCAGAATCAGAAAGAGGTAGCCATAGATTCAAGACTTGATAGCTCTCCGTATGTTAAAATGAATTCAGCAGATTCCACTAATATTCGGGAAAATCATTTATTTAAAAAAATCATTTTGGAAGATTTCAACCTAGTCTTTAGACATATAATTCAGGATATTTTTAGGGAAAAAAAAATAAAAGCTTAAAGTCTTGCTGTTCTTTCATCACCCCCTCCCTGCACACATTACTCACTTTTCATAGCTCCTACACTTTCTGCAGTAGCCAGATGTATTCTTTACCAACACGACCTTCCAGGCTTAATGTTTGGGTGCAAACCAAAATTTTCACTGCTTTTATACTACCTAATGTGACCACATTTTTTTTGTTACTTTTGACTACTTAATTTTTCAAGCTGACCCAGGGTGTGGTGGTGAAGGCAGCTGGATCCCACATGGCAGACTGCACAGTTTGAGTCCCAGACCCAGCAGCTTGAGAAACACACCTGCTCATATGCATGCGTGCCCAAAATCCTCAAAGGAGGGAGGGACAGAGTGAAGGGACTGTGGCATGACCATGTCCCATGGGGGTTGCTTTCTCACTTTCCCTCTTTCTCCTGTCTCTAGTGAGCACATGCTCCCTCTGGGAAAGCTTTTTTTAAGTTTCTGGATTTTTTTTTTTTTTTTTTTAGTTCCACTAGTAATGTCAAATTTTGCAAGTAATTTGTTGCAAATAAATAATTTTGCAAATTTTACTGGTTGGGACCAGCAGTTGGCGTAATGGCTATGTTGCTGGACTCCCATGTAATTGACTGTGGTTCGAGTCCTGGACCTGGTAGCTTAAACTCATGCCAGGTGTGTGTGTGTGCGTGCCCAAGAGGAGAATGGAGGACAAGGGACTGTGGCATGGCCATCCCCCTGGAGGGTGATTTCTCGCTTTCTGTCTCTCCATCTCGTCTTTCTGGCAAGCGCACGCACCGCACCCTATAGCAAAAACCTCTCCGGGAAAAAAAAAAAAAAGTTTAACCTGTGTCACCTTCACTTGGTCCTTAAAATCTTACTGTTCTCATTCTATAAATGAAGAAACCAAGACCAAAAAGGTAAATATCATAACCAACATAGGAGTTTAAATTAAACTGCAGAAATACAAGATTTGCTGGCAATAAATAAGTTATCTTTATTATGATTTTAATAGTTAAAATTGGCATGTTTCCTAGATAAAGTAGTTGATAACAGGATAAAAAAATTACAAAAAGGCAGCTTTTTCTTAATGATTCATTTGAATTAACTATAAAATTAAAATACCTGCTGATTATTTAATATTGCCTAAAATAACACAAAATATATTCAGTATGTAATACAAACCTCGATAGTCCAATTCTTCTAATAAGCAATTATTTACAAACTCTGAACTAAGGAAAAGACTTAGCTAAACAGAGAAATACAAAAACAATAACGTTCTCAAATAACTTTATCATTAAGTAATTTATGCTTTGGAGTAGAAATATTCAGTTAATACAGTATGTTAATTTTATCAATTTTTAGTTTACATTTTGTTGGTGTAAATTTAACCCAACCTAAATTCCTGTGTGCTTGGAAAATGAAACTTTTTAAAAGCTACTATTAAGAATTTGTAACAGTTTAATAATTCAGACTGACATCTCAGCCTACTTATCTTAAAGGTACAGAATTTAATGATGCCACCCCCTTTTTTTGGTTAAATGGAACTTATTCTCATTAACAATGTAAAGCACTTTCCTTTCTAAACTGTATAATTTTATTCAGTTATCTATATAACAATGTCATACAATAGTAAGCAAAGCAAGCAACATTACTTTTTTTTAAATAACATCTTTAATTAAAGTTTTTGCAAAGGTAAAATATTAAACTTAAAATAGGTCTTAGTACATCAAAATACTAAGTTCTCTAATTGTATTCCAAGATGGTCTTTAAAACATAATATCCCGTATATCACAGAAGAGCAACCTTGATCTGCAATTGTACAAATGAATTTTACAAACATAATAAATATATTTACGCCCTTACACATAACAGTATGTACAACAGCAGTTGACAATAGTAGCTCAGAACAGCAAAAAGGATTAGCCCCTCCCCCAAACTGTAGCCCTGATGCATACTGGACCCATTCAGGAACCTTGACTGCAAGCAGTTACTAATAACTCAATGTAGTTCTTCCCTTCAAAGAGAAGAAAATTTTCTTTTGTTCCTCAAAATAAAAACATTTAAGTTTGGTGTGTTCTTCCGTTAACCATAGAAAATGACAGAAGATAGACTAAGGCAGGCTTAAATGGGGAAGAATATAAATTTCAGAGTAATTTCCCATAGCATAATAGAGGACTAAAATGTAAAACATAAACCCATGAGGAAACATAACTATTTTTAACCAAGGAATTAAAAATCTGCTATTGCTGATTCAGACAGGTAGGAGACAGACATATGTAATGAAATGATAATGTACAAAGGCGGATCAATAAAATTACATTGCACAAAAGCTCAAAAAAGTTCAAGATGAAATCATCTGAAAATATAGGAATTTTCTTAAGTGGAAGAAAATGCTAAGTTATAAAGGGAACTCCCAAGAGGAAGTTATACCTGTTTTCCTAACCAAGGTGTATTTACCTCAAATAATGGTGACAGTATTGCTATGAGATAATCAAAAATTACTCCTAAAGGGAGACAACGCCTTTTTTCCCCCATAAAAGCCAGAAAAAAAGAAAACCAAATTCTTGATATTCATTATAGAAAAAGAAAATCTTTATATAAAAGCTATTATATTTTAATGTTCTTATTTCTAAAACCGCAATCTAATATGCTTGTCAAAAACACATTTTAATCACTATAGACACTGCTCAAATCTTGATGTAATCCTAGAAGAATCACATCAGAGTGGATCTGACATTAAAAGACGCAACAGTGTAAGTGTGACATTATGATGGCATTTAATAAACAAAAAGAAATGTGAACATTTAAAATATACAAAAGCCCAGTATGAAGATCCCCCTCATATAACAGACATTTCACTCTAGAAACTAATTGCACATTATAAGAGTATTTTAGCCCTATGTAGCATTCCACAGAAATTAAATGTGCTCTCAGCCATTCAAGTGGTCTGATTACTCAAATGACCACCAAGCAAGAGTTCGTATACTGAAAGGCACACATTTCCATATTTTATCTAGTGATTTTGTGTAAATTTTCCTTAGCACTGTTAATTTTTTTAAAGGTGCCATTCGCCATCTGTGCAAATCAAAACAAATCCTTTTCTGAAACCATTATATTTTCATTATATCAAGTCTGCCCTATTTCCCCCCTTTGGGTAAATATACTACTTTCATTCTTAAATCCTGAAAGTGGGAATTCCTTGTCTTTTCAAAGGAATGATATTTTAATGAAACCTAATGCAATAGTAATTTGTTAAATACAATGTTAAAAGCATGATTAAGAATTCAAGTACAATAAAAGATAAGCAGATGCCATTCTTATAACAAAGCCAGTATAATAAAACCCAGAACATGCTGATAAAAAGAAACACAATGTATTAACATGTAAGAGCACAATTTGGTATGCAGTGTTGTTTGGACCAGCTTTCAGAATTTTCACAGGTCAAAGAAAAGCATCTGTCAGGCCTAGCTGCAGTAACTGGCACTGGTAAGAAAAGTATTTGCTCAGTATGTCATAATATGCAATAAACAGGTGCAAAATACAAATGGTTATTTCCTGCTTCAAAATAACCATAGTGAGTCATTTTGAAAGCAGTGGTTGTTCATGTTTGAAAATAAAGTTATAAAAACAGGCCAGTATACAAGCTACTATGAAAATGAATGTCTACAGAGGGCCTAAGAGCTGAGTATCATACAGTAATCCAAATTTCAGTAGCGTAAGAACTACTAGATAGCCAAAGGGTTTCATTTAAGCAACACTGCAGCACTGCTCCATTTTATAGGTAGTTCAGGTGGTTGACTTCTTCACTGAGTAAATATAAATCTACTAGCAACAATACTGAAGGACAACTCAACAACGGGACTTCTGTGATTTTACTCCCTTCCCTCTCCTCTTCTCCCAGTCTTACAATAATAGTAACTGTGTGCTTTGAGAGTAGTGGGGTAAACAAACTTCCTCTCAAAAAAACTAAATTAATAAAATCAAAATAAAAACTGTATCATCAGTTATGGCATCTAAATAAAACCTAACTAGTAAAACACTAAACACCATCATTTATACAAAAGCTCAGAATATAAGTTAAAGAGACCAAGTTGGCAAGTGGGGTTGGACATAGGGAGAGGAAAAGAAAAAAACAAAACAAAAAATCCAAACCAAAAACCTATTAGCCTTTTTCAAGAAGCTTAAAAATTTGTGTTTAAAAAAAAAAAATAAAGGAAAGAATACAATATAATGGCTCACAGTTTTCTCCTTTGCAATGTACTTTAGAGAGTTTATGTGTTAACTTCTAGAAACACACAAAGGCAAATAAAAGACAAAAATCGAAGATAAAAAAAAAATCAATATACAAGTAACTTAAACCTGTCAACTTTCTCCTGTAAAATCAAATCGGTTTATAAGAACACCAAGGTGAAGAGAAGTGTTCCTGCAGCTCTCCCACACAGCTGATTCACACCGAACACAGCAGTGCCATATTGTTCTTTGGAGCCCCTTTCAGAATCCAGAGCTAGGCATTCTTCACATACATATTAAATTTCTATCATTTTATATATACAAGTCAAATTTCTATGTTTTCTTCCCAATGTGCAAACTGGAGCCATATCTATATTATCACTGGCCTGGAAGGCCCACCAAATCAAAGAGGTAAATATGTACTCAGTAACCCATCCCCCCCAAAACCCAAAAATTTCCCCTCAAATTACAAAATTGCTTTAAAAGTTTTTGTTCAATTAGAATAAGAGATTTTTTTCATTTTTTAACTAGTAAACACAAGAAACTTTTATAATTACTAAATTGTTTAATAAAATCCAGGTCTACCTCCTGCCCACCCTATGCTTCAATCAATGCACAATGTTGTCTGAATGTTAAACACATACATAAGAACAAACTTCAGCCCAACAGAAAAATCTACAGAGACTCATATACTCATGTACACAATTTCAGCTAGATAGTATACTCATGTGTACGCAAGTTCAGCTGGATGGTAACTGTGAAATAAAACTGTACTCCTGAGGGGCCAAATCTGGGTTTCTTTTTAAGATGTGATACTAAAAGAAACAAATAGTTTCTCTTTAAGGATATTAAAGCTGTTATTTTAATTCAACTCAATTCGGACAAGACCTCAGTCTTCAAGTTATCTTTCATAAGTATAAATATCTAATCAAAATAAAAATCCATTCCTGGGTCAAATTTTGTCTCCAACTGTGATTACTGATTGATTACTTCCTTTAAATCTTAAATAGATGTTTCATAAAGCAGGGAAGGAAGAGGTATATATTGCTGAGGGAGAATAGCAAGTAAAAAATATTTAAGACCTATTATGAGATTTTCTAAATTGTTTCTTTAGACAAGTAAATTAAAATTCAACACCATAATTCTTACCCTTTTGTAAAAAGCTCACGAGCAATTTTTACCAAATATAACCACATACATATAAGCAATTTCAGTTCAATCTATCAAAAGGGAAGCTTCTTCAGTTCATTCCAACAAGTATCTTCGGATTGAACCCAAGTTGGAGAAAGATATAGACAAAGCCTTACATGCTAATTACCGATGGCAGGTACCTGTATTTAAAATTATCAATTATGGTTTTCCTACACAAAACCCCAATCCCCCCACCCCAACAACCCCAGATGCTACAGTTCCATGGCTTGCCAGTTAGAAGTAGTGTCTATGTTGTCAAGGTCTATCTTTGTTCCAGTAGCTTTGCTTCTACTGCATTTTTCTGACATGCAGAAGTGAAGTTTTGGTTGGCATATGTCCCAAGTTTTAAACTGTCCGCTTTAATTTTTTTTTAAGTTTCTTTTGTTTTATTTATAAAATAAAAGAAGCAACTCTTCACCATTCTGCATCCCCAATGGCTTTGGAAAATATATAATCTCTTCCATTAAGATTCATAATGCCATCCTTGAGATGAAATTTCCATTTGTTTTTGCTTCTATGTATCTAAAAACAAAAAAAGATACAATCAGAAAAACAATAAACTCATCCATGAAAAGACATAAAACTTTTGTCTTATATGATACTGCATTTGCAAATTGGTTTCTTCTATTATTTTTAAAGGTATTTGCCTTAGGGTGCATGCACTGGCTGGAGAGAGAGAGAGAGACAGAGAGTGAGAGGGAAAGTGAGTAATCACCCTCTAGGGGGATGGCCACTCCATAATCCCTTCTCCTGGGATCGTGGGCACGCATACACACACTCTGAACATGAGTTTCAAGCCACGAGGTCTGGGACTCAAACTGTGGTTGGCCATGCAGGAGTCCAGTGATGTAACTGCTAATCCATCTGCTGGCCCCGCAAATTAGTTTCTTAATAAAGTTTAATTTAACTAATCAACCAGCCAAACAAAAAACCATCTCACTCACTGAGTAGGTTTTTTTTTTTTTTTTGAGAGATTTTCACTGTAGGGTGCGTGCGCTTGCCAGACAGACAGAGAGAGACATAGAGACAGAAAGCGAGAAATCACCCCCCAGGGGGGATGGTCACGCCGCAATCCCTTCTCCTCCATTCTCCTCGCGGGATCTTGGGCACGCACGCACACGCGCCCGGCATGAGTTTTAAGCCACCGGGTCTGGGACACGAACCGCGGTCGACTACGTGGGAGTCCAGCGACATAGCCATTACGCTAACTGCTGGTTTCCTCACTGAGTAGGTTTTTAAAATGTATCTGTAATTAGTATTATCTTACAGCTTAGTACTATTTGTGTTCATTAAATTAATATTTTTCTTAAAATGCTTCACCTCTACCAGGTTTACATAAATATATTCAAGGTCCACCTCAAAAATACCACATCCTGGAACCGTGCAGGTGGCATAGTGGTGGGGCACTGGACTCCCACATGGGAGTTCAAGTCCCAGACCTAGTGGCTTGCTTTCTCAATTTCTCTTTCTCCTCTAGGGAGCACATATGTCCTATAGCAAATTAAAACAATAAAAAATATAGTAATTCTTAAAAAAAAAAAATCACAAATCTTCGCAAAGTTTCTCAATCTCCTGGGCTAGTAGCACTCTTTCAAACTACTCAATTCCCAGTGACATTTCTAGCATTATTTGTAAGCAACATAATTATGACTAATTTCTTCCATAAAAATAAAACTCCTTATACAGTTTTCTCAAGACCTGACATGGAACCTTACACACAGCAGTATTTAAAACACACATCTGAAGGAATGTGATTTCAAAAATGATATACATCTACTAATAAGTCAAAAGGGAAAGAACAGGCTCTGGGCACATACATCCTTGCCTAACACTTACAGTTTATAGCTGTCTGGATTCCCTAGATCTGGAGAGAACATGAGTTAAAAAACTTTATCAGCTGAAGTCAACTTTCTTCCCCTTCATCCATTCATTCATGAACTTTCAGGTCAAGTTCCACACCTGCAAAGAAGGCCCCTTTGTTCTCCTGAATCTACAAACTAAAAGTACCTCAAAATCTACTTGTTTAGGCTTTTACCTTTGAAACAGGAAATTATAGTTAGAAGAGGTTCAATGATTTGACCAACAACATACTGATATTAAGTGACAAAAGTGATCCCTAAATCCTGGTCCAATACTATAACTATTTTAATTAAATCAATCTGTTTTGGGACCAGCAGTTAGCTTAATGGCTATGTCACTGGACTCCCACGTAGTCGACCGCAGTTCATGTCCCAGACTTGGTGGCTTAAAACTCATGCCGGGCGCGTGTGCGTGCGTGCCCAAGATCCCGAGAGGAGAATGGAGGAGAAGGGATTGCGGCGTGGCCATCTCCCCTGGGCGGTGATTTCTCGCTTTCTGTCTCTCTGTCTCTGTCTTTCTGGCGAGCGCACGTGCCCTATCGCAAAAAAAAACCTCTCCAAATTAAAAAAAAAAAAATCAATCTGTTTCAGTCATAATGCAGAAATGCTCACCAGAAACAGATACTTCCTGAGATCCGATAGTCTAACCTCCCAGTGTAAGCATTCTCACTGGCATATTCTTTGCAAATGGTTGTTGAGCGTCTGCCTGAATGTGATTAGAGGTGGGGGCAAAGAATTTCAAATTAAATTGTTCTTTTTGGGACAAGCTCTCTTATCTTTTTTACTTCCATTCACTGATCCTAGTCTGTGTTCTGAGATTTCAAACAACAGCAACAATATATAATATTTGATTTTGAAAAACTCTCACATGTTCTTCTAGAGTCATACTTTTTGTACATACTAAAACAAAATACATGGGACCAGTAGGTGACATAGTGGTTAAGGCAGCTAGATTTCACATGGCTGACTCACAGGTTCAAGTCCCAGACCAAGCAGCTTGAAAAACATGTCAGTTAGTGTGCTGTGTGCCCAAAATTCCAAGAGGAGAAGGGATTGTTGCGGCATGGCCATTCCCTCCAGGGGAATGATTTACCACTTTCTTTCTCTCTGTTTCTCCAGCGAGCGCATGAACCCTAAGGCAAAAATCTCTCTTGGAAAAAAAAAAAGATAATGTATTTATATAGAGAAAAAAATTTATGAGGAAAGCTATAAAATAGGAATTCCACAGACAAGTAGAGAAACTGATTCCAGAGGCCGGCAGGTGCCAAGTGGTTAAAGTGCTGGACTCACATGGCCAACAAATGTTCGAATTATGTATCTGGCAGCTTGCTTTCCACTCTCCCTTTCTCTTTGTCTCTCTCTAGTCAAATTAAAATAATAATAATAAAATATAATAATTTTTAAAAAGTAAGATCCATTGTCTTGGCATTTTCCTTAAAAGAAAGCCCTAGCATATTTCTATAAAAACAACACTTTTGGGACCAGTAGATGGCATAATGACTGTCACCGGAATCCCACATAGTTGACTACAGCTTGAGTCCTGGACCCAGAAGCTTGAAACTCACATGGACGGCCAACCCCCGGGGGGTTAGGGGGCATGATTTCTCGCCTTTTCTGGCAAGCACACACGCCCTACAGCAAAAAAAAAAAAAATCTCCCTAAAAAAAATGTTTTTAAATAATAACACTTTCATCATCTGTAAAGGAAAATTCAGGCAAAGCACCAGTTTTGCGTGTTAATGACTATAGCTCCAGTGCCTAGAATAGTGCCTAGTACATTCACCCACTCAATAAATACTTGTTGAAGGAGTATCTGTTGAATAGTTAGAAATAAAATCCAACTGCTTCTATTAGGAGTTTTCAGCACTTGTTAAAGTCTTTCACTGAAAGTGTATATCATAACTTTAATGACCATAGTCAAAAACCAATTTTCATTCTAATTTTAAATGTCTTGGTAACAGAAATCTTAACAATAATGCCAGCAACTATAAGAAAAAAATACTTAGAAAGAAGCATTCTGTGTAGAATTAAGAACACAAGGAATCAATAGCTAATTCTCACAGAATCTGATTTAAAATTTCCCTAATGTTATCAATGTCACAAAACTAATTTCTAAGCAATTTTCAATAAAAACTTACCTGTTTATTAGTTTTCAGTCCTGTTTATCGCCCTAGTCCTTTCTTTAGTAATTAAAAAAAAAAGGTTATAGACAATTAAACCGTTCTAGTTTGAAGGAAGGTATTGTAGCTGAGGCTAAATAGAAAACAGGATCATCCCAATCACTGAGCTACTGTTCCAAGATAACCAAGGTGACATTGCTTTCTTTATTAACTGAAACAGTCTAAACGGAAAAAAGATAACTCTGTCCATTTATTCCATAACCTATTTTGCAAATGTAAAGCTAAAAAATGCTTCATTAGAAAGAATAATAAAATTATGACAATATTTTCACAATGTTTAATACTGAATGCAAAAGGCATTAAAACCAGTGTTTCACTAAGACAAAAAGGACAGAATGGGGAAGAAGTTACAACAGAAATAATGTTAGTAATCTGCAGATGAAATCCTCACCTTATCATACTGGCATACAACAACATTTTCTGTGTCAAAGAGTTCTTGTCCCTCCTCATCACTCACATCATCTTCACTATTGAGGGGTTCCTACAAATCAAAGAGGAGAACTTATTTACTTATACCCCATGTATTATTATTAAGGCCACTTCTAATATTTATTGATAAGAAATAGAATGATCTTGATATTCCTTTAAAAAATGCACACACACACACACACACACACAAACTCATCATGAATATAATAATTAACCAACTGCAGAGCTTAGCAACATTACTGCAATTTCAACAAGAAATTAAATACAATTAAAATAGTTAAGTTAGATAAATTGGAAAAAGTGTTCAACTTTATTTCCATTGTTAAAAAAAAATGTAAGAGAGGTTTTTTGCCATAGGGCACATGTGCTTTCTGGGGAACAAGAAGTCACCCTCTAAGGGGATGGCCATACTGTAATCCCTTCTCCTCCATTCTCCTCTAGGGATTTTGGGCATGCATGCACATGCACCTGGCTTAAGGTTCAAGCCACTGGGTCTGGGAATCAAACCATAGTCAGAGATGTGGGAGTCCAGCAACATAACCATTATTCCATCTGCTGTTCTTTTATTTCCATTGTTTTTTAAAGACTAGTGTAATAACTCTCCACAAGTATTTAAGATGCCTAGAAGCAGACTTAAGAAAATCTGAAGATTTCCTGAACTAATGGCATTATTTACCATAAACAGTATATAAAAAAAAAAGCAGTAAAATTGGAGAGGTATCTTTATAATAAATGAGAACTATGAATACAAATCATCATAATTATCATTATGATGGTTACAGTAGAAGTATGAATTAAGATTCAGATTTCTTAAAATGCAGGAGTGGATTGCCATACAGCAGTAAAATACAATGCTCTGAAGACTAATCCACACAGGAACGTTCCAGATTCATAATTAGAGACTTCCCTAACATACCAGCCATGCACGTGCCCATGACCTGAGGCTAGCTGAAGCTGGGGGAGGATCCCAGGATCAGGATCCTGTTAGGATGCTGTCTGTCTCTCTTGCCCTCATGGAAGAAATAAACTTAAAAAGAAAAAAATAGGCAGGGAATAGGAACTCTTGGTACTAAAGAGAATTAAAGGCCAAGATAAAACCACCTCATCAGAGCACAAAATAAAAAGTCCTATTAAACTCTACCTCAATCATGACAGAATAGATATAACTCAGATACCTAATCAATAAAAAGACAGGACAAAATAAAAATAGAATGAGGGCCAGTCAGGTGATGTGATGATTAAGGCACTGGATCCCACATGGGATGACAGTATGGTTTGAGTCCCAAATCTGGCAGCTTGAAACACACCAGGCACATGTGTGTGTACACCCAAAAAATCTGAGAACAGTGGAGAAGGGGATGCATGATGGTCTTCCTCCTTGGGAAGTGCTTTCACACTCTCACTCTGTCTCTCTTTGCCAAGTGCATGTGCTCTATAGCACACTGAAAAAAAATGGGGGGGAGGGCAGCAGATGGCATAGCACATCCCCCCCGGACTCCCACATGGCCAAAGTCAAGTCCTAGAACCAGTGGCTTGAAAATCATGCCAGGAGCACATGCGTGTAAGCCTAAGAGCCTGGGAAGAAAGTGGAGAAGGGATTGAGACATGGCCATCACTCCTGGGAAGTGATTTCTTACTTTTCCTCTCACTGTCTCTGTCTCTCTCTCTTCCCCCTCCCCTCAAGTGCACACACCCTAAAAAACCTCTTTTAAAAGAAAATGGGAAGAAAACCAAGATGATATGAAGTCTGGGTCTATACCTAATCACACACTTGGGTGTGTGTATTCTTTAATTTGAAACAGATAGCACCAATGTAAAAATAGTATACTTTACTGAGATAAAATTCACATACAACTTACCATTTTAACCGTATTACAGTGTATGGTTCAGTCACACTAAGAACACTCATCGTGTGTGCAACCATAACTCCTACCCATTAAGTAATTATTCTCCACGCCCCTTTGTCCCCTAGCACCTACTAATTTGCTTTCTGGTTTAGCAGATCTGTGTATTCCAAGTATTTCATATAATGAAGAACACAACATGTGATCTTTTGTGTCTGGCTCCTTCCAATTAACATGGTCTCAAGATTAATCATGCTGAAGTATAATCAGTACTTCATTTCTTTTTATGGCTGAATATTAGGTAGTCAGAAAAGTCATGACATATTTTTTTCTGTTTTTCTATTCAAAAATACATCATGACTTTTCAACAACCTAATAATATCCACCATAGGACATTCCACATTTTATTTATACATTCATCAGTTGATGGACATTTTTTTTGTAAGCAGTTTTTGCCTCAGGGTGCATATGCTCGCCAGGGAGAGAGACAGAGACAGAGACAATGAAAGGGGAAGTGAGATATTACCCTTAGGGAGGATGGCCATGCCTTAATCCCTTCACCTCCATTCTCTTCCTGGTATCTTGGGGCACACATACACATGCGTCCAGTGTGAGTTTCAAGCTCCTAGGTCTAGGACTCAAGCCACGGTTGGCCATATGGGAGGTCCAACTACATAAACCATTATGCCATCTGCTGGCCCTCATGCTAGGGCTGTTTACACATTTTGGATATCAAAAAGAATACTGCTGCAAACAATCACGTACAGTTTCTTGTTCAACACTTGTTTTCATTTCTGTGTGTGTTTTCATTTCTGTGTGTGTTTTTTAAATATCTTTGCCATAGTGAGCATGCACTCCATGGATAAAGAAGACAGAGAGCAGAAAAGTGAGAAATCACCTCCCAGTGGGATTGGTCACAGTGCCCTTCTCCTACATTCTTCTGTCAGAAGTTTGGGCCTGTACACATACATGTCCACTTTGATTTCAAGCTACCAGGTCTGGGACTCAAACGGAGGTTGATCATTTAGAAGTCCAACACCTTGGGACCAGCAGTTAGAATAATGGTTATGTCGCTGGACTCCCACGTAGTTGACCGCAGTTCGCGTCCCGGACCCGGCAGCTTAAACTCATGCCAGGTGCCTGTGCGTGCATGCCCAAGATCCCAAGAGAATGGAGGAGAAAGGATTGCAGCGTGGCCATCCCTCCTGGGGGGTGATTTCTCGCTTTCTATCTCTCCGTCTCTGTCTTTCTGGCGAGCCCACGTGCCCTACAGCGAAAACCTCTCCAAAAAAAAAGAAGTCCAACACCTTAACCAGTGTGCTACCTGCTGGCCCTGCTGAGTCAGTTCCATGGTTTACTATTTTAGGATCCACCAAACTGTTTTCTTTACCAGCTACACTATTTTTATATACCATTAGGAATACACAGAGTTCTAATATCTCTAAGTCTTTGCCAACATTTATTTTCTTTCTTTCCTTCTCTTTTTCCTTTCTTTTTTGATCATAGCCACCCTAGTAGGAGATGGTATCTCATTTTGATTTGCATTTCTCTAATGACTAACAATAAGCATCTTTTTAGGCCCTTACTATATATGCTTCTTTAGGGAGAAATATTTATTCACGTCTTTTGTCCACTTTTTAAAAATTTTAATTGGCAGAGGGTATGTAAACTTCTCAGAGTGAGGCAGAGACACATAAAGAGAAAGCATCCTGGAACCAGCAGTTAGCGTAATGGCTATGTTGCTGGACTCCCATGTAGTTGATCACGGTTCGCGTCCCAGACCTGGCAGCTTAAACTCACGCCGGGACGATCCTGAGAGAATGGAGGAGAAGGAATTGCAGCGTGGCCATCCCCTCCGGGGGAGTGATTTCTCGCTTTCTGTCTCTGTCTCTCTCTGTCTTTCTGGTGAATGCACGTGCCCTATAGCGAAAACCTCCCCAAAAAAAGAAAAAAAAAAAAAAAAAAGAGAGAAAGCATCCCTAGTAGGCATGGCCTTATCACAATCCCTTCTCCTCCACCCTATTGAGATTTGGGGCACACATGCACCCCATGTGTTTTTCAAATCACTGGGGCCAGAAATAAAACCATAGTCAGCCATGTGAGGTCCTCCTCCCCTAAACACTAGGCTATCGGATTGGCTCATTTTTTAATTGAGATGTCCTTTTGTTGTTAAACTTTAAGAGGCTTTTATATATTCTAGGTATTAATACCTTTTCAGACACAGCATTTACAAGTATTTTCTCCCTTTCTATGGGTTATCTTTTTTACTTTCTTGGTATTATCCTTTGATGTACCAAAGTTTTCTTCATACAAATTCTACCATTTTCCTTTTACTTTTGATGTCAGATCTAAGAAATGATTGCCAAATACAAGATTATAAAGATTTACCCCTACATTTTCTTCTAAGAGATAGCTCTTAAATTTAGGTCTCTGACCCATTTTGAGCTTTTTATATATGGTGTAGGGTAGGGATCTAATGTCATTCTTTTGCATGTGGATATTCAGCAGTCCAAGCACCATTTGTGAAAACACTATTCTTTCCCTTCTGAATATGTAAGGCTAATGTAAAAAATTTTGTAACATAATGGCATAAATAGCAATAATCTACTCATAAAAAACAAACCTAAAGCTTACAGATCCAGAGTTGGAAAGTGAAAAAATGTAAAAAACTACACTAGGCAAATTCTAGACAAAATAAAACTGGTAAACCTCTATTAGAATCATGTAAACAGGGAACCAGCAGTTGGCGTAATGGCTATGTGGCTGGACTCCCACGTAATCGACCGCGGTTCGTGTCCCGGACCCGGTGACTTAAAACTCACGCCGGGCGTGTGTGCATGCGTGCCCAAGATTCTGAGAGTAGAATGGAGGAGAAGGGATTGCGGCGTGACTATCCCCCCTGGGGGGTGATTTCTCGCTTTCTGTCTCTATGTTTCTCTCTGTCTGTCTGGCGAGCGCACGCGCCCTAAAGTGAAAACCTCTCAAAAAAAAAAAAAAAAATCAAGTAAACAGACTTTATAGTAACCAAACATTAACTAGAGTTAAAGCAGGACTAGTATCCAGAATATATTAAAAACATTAAAAACTCTTAACAGCTTAGGAACCAGCAGTTAGTGTAATGGCTATGTGGCTGGACTCCCACGTAGTCGACCGTGGTTCATGTCCCGGACCCGGTGGCTTAGAACTCACACCGAGCACGTGTGCATGTGTGCCCAAGATCCCGAGAGGAGAAGGGAGGAGAAGGAACTGCGGCGTGACCATCCCCCCTGGGGGGTAATTTCTCACTTTCTGTCTGTCTGTCTGGCAAGCGCACGCGCCCTATATCGAGAAAAAAAAAAAATACTCTTTTAACGACAAAAAGACATCCCCCCCACCCCCCCAAAAAAAGGTCCGGTATTGTAGTCTAATGGTTAGGGGAGCAGGACCCCACTTGGCTGACTTGGTTTTATTTCTGGCTCCCAAAAAAATAATTATAGTTATAAGCAACAACTCAGATGATCTCAAGAATATCACCTTGAGAGAAAAAAAAAAACTTACGGAAGAATACACATATAATTATTCTATTTATTTTATAAATGGGCATATAAAATTAAACAATATGCTGCTTAGAAATATAAACACATATGGTAAAATATAAGACAAGTTAATAATAAACAATAAATTCATGAGCATGGGTATTCAGATAACAGAAAAAGACTAGAGTGGAAAGAGGCACTCAAGACACTTTAAATTAAGTAATGAGTTTTTTTGTATGTTTTTTTAAAGTTTATTTATTCCATGAGTGAGAGACACAGACAAAGATATAGCACCCTAACAGGATCTTGATGCTGCAATCTACTCTCAGTCTCAGCTTAAGCCCAGTGTACTCTGTAAGGTCTCTGCATGCAAACTAGAAACCTTCCCACATGTTCTGCCTAACAAGAGTCCTGTTTTACTACTGCACCACCATCTGGCCTGCAAGATTTTTTAAAAATTTATGTATTAAGGGGCCAGCAGATGGCATAGTGATTAAAGCACTAGACGCCCACATGGTCAACTGAGGTTCAAGTCCCAGACTCAGCATCTTGAAACTTGTACCAGGCACACGTATGTGCCCAAAACCCTAAGAGGAGAATGGAGGAGAAAGGATTATGGTGTGACCATCCCCCCAGAGGGTGATTTCTCACTTTCTGTCTCTTTGGCAAGCACACACACCCTATAACAAAAAATCTCTCTCTCTCAAAAAATAATATATTAAAATCATTAATTTCTATCTATTTGATATTTATTAATAAACTACGATTTTTTAAGCATCAGTCAGACAATTTAGGAAAATTGTGTGTTAAGATAAAGATTACATCTCAGAATGAAGAAGGCAATTAGTGAATATTGCAGTAGGACAAATATTAATTTGGACACAATTAACTAAGCTAGAATTTTAAGAAAACAAAGAAATATTTATATGCTTCCAGAAGTACACACTAAGAGTGAATAAGGTTGCTAAGGAACTGGTACGGAACACGGATCAAAAGAAAGTTTTAAATACATCTATCACATTTAGTTTTTCTTGAATTTCCTCATTCCCCAATGTTGCCATGCCTTTTAAATTACTGAGGCAAAATCTTAACCATATCTCTACTCTACCAATGTCTTATGTTTAAGCCATATTATGAACATATAAGTCAATGAATTAGATTTTGATGACCAGCTATATGGAACAACTACATTTATAAAGATAAATATATCCAGAACACTCTAAGAAACTTCCAAAAGTTAGAACAATCGATTTTTTAAATCCTATGTTGTACAGTATCTAACAGCCTCTGAAAAAAAACAGAATATAATTTATGAATTTGGCACCAAGTAACAAAAAAAAAAAAAAAATGACTGAGTAGATTCTCATTTTGAGTCTTTACTAGAAACTTACTTCTTCAACCTGCCCATCTTCGGCTCCATCTTTCTCTTTGTCCTCCTCTTCATCATCATCATAGTCTTCTTCTTCATCTTCATCCTCTTCAGATGATGTATCCCCAGTTCCATCAACTTGTAACACCAATGGAGCTTGAGTCTGAGCAGGCTGGGCCTGTGGCTGCTGCTGCCCAGCTGCAGTTATCTGTGCTTGTGCTGGTGTAGGTGCTGCCACTGTTGTAGGTATAACTTGAGTCTTATTTCCTGTAAATAAGATTTGCTGAGGCTGGATGATGACACCTGTCTGTGGCGAAATCCCTCCAGGAAGAGGGGCCAGTACCTAAGGCAAAAGAAAAACAATATTAGGAACTAATAAAAAGATCAAAGTATGATACACAGAAACAGACCCAAATTCCGAAAATTCATCAGAAATGACCATCTCATACATCATTAAAACTACCACAGTACAAAAGGAGTGCTTAACTAGTGAACTGATACACTAAATATCCACTTCACATATATTGAGTATTCACTATGCATATGCTAACCATAAGGCCAAGAGTTATACAAGTTACTAGTTTGTTTGCTCGAGGTATGGAGAGGTTTCATACCTTGCCAAGTTTGCAGTCACCAAAAGGCAAAATTTGAAGCTAGGCTTTCTGGTCTAGAGCTTGTGCTATTACTATTATGCCATGATACCTCGACATGGACACTGAACCAGAAATCTCAAGACTCAGGTATAATTTTGCCTCAGATCAGATATGGATCTAGCAGAGGCAAATCATTTAACTAGTCTTGGCTTCTGTCATTTCACTGTTGGACTAGGACTAATGGCAGGCAACCCTGGCTATAAACTGGAACCACCTAGTGACTTAAAAGGAAATACTGGCACCTAGGCCCCACCCCTAATATTATTTTAATTGGTGAGATAAAAGCTATTACAGAGGCTGGCTCTTTAGCACAATGGTGGTGCACTACTCAGGGAGTCCAGGTCCTACAAGGTGACTGTAGTTCAAGTCCCTGGACTGATCTGTCAGAAGCAGGCCAGACACACATATGAGTGTCTATAATCCAACTTGCTGTAAGACTGGAAGAAGGGGATCATAGTATGACAAACTCTGTGGAGGGTGCCCTCTCTCCCAACTTCTTTCTTATATGTGTGTGCATGTGTACTCCATCACAAATAAGAAAGAAAACTATATTAACTTGAGCATTCCTAATTTCAAAATCCAAAACTAAAATTTGAAGCTTAAACATCATGATGTCAGAAGTAGAAAATTCCACACTCAACTTCATGTGAGAATCAGTCAAATCACTGCAATGCAAAAATAGTGTATAAAATTATCTTTAGGTTCTATGTATAATGTATACATGAAACATAATATGAATCTGGTATTTAGACTCAGGTCTCATGCCCAATATCTCATTATATACATACAAATATTCCCACCCCGAAAAAAAAAAAAAAAAATCCATGCCATCTAGTGGTGTGGTGAGTAAGGGAGCTGGATCCCACATGACTGACAGAATAGTTCAACTCTCAGACCTGGTGACTCGAGAAACACCAGGCTTGCCCAAAATTCTAAAAGGAAAAATGGAAGAGAAGGGATTGTGACATGACCACCCCCTGTGAAGAGTGCTGACTCGCACTTGTTCGTGCATGTGCGCATGCTCTCTCTCTCTCTCGGATTCTAAACAACCACAGCATTCTAAATAGAAGAATAACATGAGTGAAACACAGAAGTGACTGCAGCATATAATTTTGGAAAGCTAGAAGCAGCTAGATTAATACTCCTGCTCTGATCTTGCTTCTATCATACTATTTAATTGACATTTCTTCTCTCTCTTTTAAGTATGTAAGCTTCCCAAGAAAATAACTATTCTTCTCTCTCAAGCAAGTGCATGCACCTGCTAGTTAAAAAAAAAAAAAAATCCAAAATTTAAAATATTTCTGGTCCCAAGCATCTTGGATAAGTGATACCCAAGCTGTAGTTGTATTTAAAGCTCCCAGGTTATCTTTAGCATGCAACCACAGCTGAAATCACCATATTGAATAATTCTGAAAGTTTCTTCCAGGTTCTGCACTTGAGGATTCTAAACTAAATCACAACTCAAAATGAACATATGAACAAATATTAACTACATGTATTATAATTTAACATGTTTGCAATTATAGTTATTTAAATAAAAAGCACTCAATGACTGTTACTTGCCATTAGGTTCAAGGAGACAAAGAATTTCTTTTAAAGAAGATCATAGATTAATGACACAAGAAATAAAGCAGTGACAACCCTAACAACTAAAACATGAAACAGAAGCATGACATGGTGTTTTAAGAACACAGGAAAGGGCACCAAATTCAGCTTAGCAGATAAGGTATGGTCAGAAAGCCTTCCCAACAGGTAATACTTAAGTTTTTGTTTGTACTTTAAGGAGATTAGCCAGGCTTTTCTTTTTAGTTGGTTTGTTTGGGAGAAGTAGAGGTTGTAAGGTGAAAGACCAAAGGCAGCATTCTAAATAGAAGACCACCACCAAGTGAAACTCAGAAGTGACCGCAGCATATAATTTTGGAAAGCTACAAGTAGCTGGATTAATATTACTGCTCTGATCTTGTTTCTACCATACTATTCTATTGACATTGTGTCTCTCTCTTTTAAGTATGTACGTTCCCCACGAAAAGAACCATTCCTCTCTTTCATCTTTGTCCACACTGCATGATAATGGCAGACACGTAAATGTAACTATTTGTTAACTTTGATCTAAACATCAGCTAAAGCAAGTAACTGAGAGCATGACAAGAAATAAATCTGAAGAGTTCAGAGTTTGAAACAAGATCCCCCAAAAGATCTTATAAGCTCTCTATGGTATTTAGACTTTTTCCAACAGGTAATGAGAAGTCATTATGGACTTCAAGATTTTTAGAAAGGTCAGGTTAAGAGGGTATAAGGCTAGAGGCAGTGAAATTAGTTAAGAGGGTAATACATGCCTAGTCACTGTGGTGCAGTGGTAAAGCCACATGCCCTGCAAGGCTGGAAGCCATATAGTTGACCAAAGATGCCTGGTTCAGCCTGAAAACACTCTGGATGTACACATGCACATAGGAGCCCAGGTTCCCGAGAAGCTGGAGGGCTAAGGAAAAGGGATGATGGTGCAACAAAACCTTGTCAAGGGTGCTACTCTCTTTCCTTCTTTGTGTGAGCATGTGCGTATGTAGTAAAAAAAAGATAATACAGTATTTTTAATAACAAATTATGATAGTATGAACTAAGAAAATGACAAAAGATTGAGACAACTACTTATAAATATATTAAGAACCTATAAACATGGCAAAACTGCAACCCAATAAAAGGATGATAGGACTCAGTAATACCTTGGACACTGGCAATAAAGGAAAGTGAAGGTTCTAACACTCCCTTCCCTTTCAGAAAACCACCAGCATCATGAAACTAGTCATGCCTGCATTGTTTACTCCTAAATCCCCCATCCCTTGTGAAGACCCTAAAATTCAGGTACTACTTGTTGAATGAGACCAAACTTTGGAGGTTGGACAAAGCATTGCCACTATAACAAAAAAGCACATTTAGGGAGACTATGAAGTTGATCAGAAGAGACAATAATTCTGTTTTAAACATGTTGAATGTTAAGTTTAGCTGTGAAGTATGCACAAGAAATTTGTAACAATCAGGGTCTGTAGTACTGGAGAATATAAGGCTCTACATATAAAGTCTTGGGAAAAGAGAAGGGAACCACCAAAGGAATGAATAAACAACAACTCCCCCAAGGTGATCATTACTAAGATTCTCTTACCTGTTGTATAACAGGAGCTTGTACTCCACCAGGTTGCATTTGTGGAATAACCTGTTGTTGTAGAACCACTGACTGCTGAGGCTGAAAGATGTATTGGGCACCATTGGCTGCTCTGACCACCTGAAGAAGCTGGCCTGAAGAAAAAAGTACATATTACAAGTTATCATTTTAACAGCGACCATCTCAAAATAAGTGAATTCATATTGAATGTCAAACCACTGAAGGCCCTAGAAATGATCGAGTAGAAAGTCTAATAATTTTATAAAAGGCTATCAGCCACCCATAGTAGACTATACTCCTTACCTCCCCTGACTCCCGAGTTCAAATGAAGTAATTAAAAATGTTTTATTTTCAATGTTTATCATCCTCATTCGAGTTTTCCAGAAAGATTTTTAAAAGATTATGGGACTTCATTAAAAGCAAAAACTATCTTCACTAACATGATAAGAGTCAAGAAAGAGCAAAGATCAGACATTTCAGGGGCTGTTTTAAAGCTTTAAAGAAGGAAAAACATAAAAGTTCATTTAATACCTTGAATCAGAGCACCTTAGTACTTTGCAACAAAATTGCATTAAAGCAATAAAAGTTTGTTGAACCAGTCATCATCTCCACTATCTTATACAAAGAATCAAATCACTCTCATACATTGCTTTGGATGAGTCAGAATCTTGAATTCATTAAAAAGTACATAATCTTACTAATATATGTAGCAAGGAAAGCAAACCTCTGTCATTTATTTTTATGTATAAATTAAGAAAATAACAAAAGGGGCCAATAGGTAGCATGGTGGTTAGGGCGCTGGACTTTTACATGATCAACCATGGTTCAAGTTTAAGACCTGAAAGCTTGGGGGGAAAAAAAAAAAACTATCTAGGTGTGTGTGTACATGCCTAAAACCTAAGACAAGAATGAAGAAGGGATTGCAGTATGACCATTTTCCCCCTCTTCAGGGGATCATTTCTCACTTTTCCTCTCTCTGTCTCTCTCAGGTAAGCACGTGCCCTATAGTAAGAACCGAAAAAAAAGGAAAATTAACAAAAAAATTATATAATCAAGATTACAGAGAGATTCATATGAACAGGGGCCAGCAAGTGGAGTAGTGGTTAAGAGACTGACTGACGTGGTCGACCATGGTTTGAGTCCTGGACCTGGTGGCCTAAAACTTATACCAGGCACGTTGAGTGCACTCCGAAGATCCCAATGGGAAAGTGGAGGAAAAGGGATTGCCTTGTGGCCCCCACGGATGTGACTTTTCACTTTCTGTCTCTCCAGCGAGCACATGCACCCTATAACAAAACAAAACAAAACAAAAACCCAAGTTTCTATGTACAAATTTTTCAAACACTAATGCAACAAAAATCATGAACTAGACAGACATGGCTTTTTGTCAATCAATGAAAAGATACTATATATAATAGCATGCAATAAATTTGCTCCTAAGACACTGTAAGATTTTGGTATCACAAATTAATTCAAATAAATCAAGTTTAACTTATTTGTCAGGTTAAATATGCTAACTAAACTAAATAAGAATTTCTATACACTCACACTTCATTTAATAATAGGGCTCTTATTCACAGATCAAAAACTCAAGTGCAATTCTCATCTTCTCTACTGCATCATCAACAATGATTATGGTACCAAGTGCTATACCCCTCAGATAAGGTTATTTTATTTCTTAAATCAAATAGTAAAAGAAATTTTAGTATTCTTTTTTACTTTTTTTTTTGGAGAGATTTTTGCCGTAGGGCGCGTGTGCTCGCCAGGCAGAGAGACAGAAAGCTAGAAATCACCCCTCAGGGGGGATGGCCATACCGCAATCCCTTCTCCTCCATTCTCCTCTCGGGATCTTGGGCACGCACGCATGCACACATACCCGGCGTGAGTTTAAGCCACGGGGTCAGGGATTCAAACAGTGGTCGACTACATGGGAGTCCAGCGACATAGCCATTAGGCCAACTGCAGGTCCCCGAAATTTTAGTATTCTGTCTTTCAGTGAAGGCAAAACATAAAAGGCTTCATGGTACAATTTTCTGAATTACAAATAATTCTATTATTACTAATCACCTGAATTCGTCAAAATCTGCTGAACAGGAGTCACACCTGCAGGGAGTGCCAAGGTAGCAGCTGTAGCAGCAGCACTCTGAAAAACAAAAACAAGGGGAAAAACTCAAAATCATGTATGCACATAACAATATCTTGGTTTACTGTTAATATTTTAGTAGTGTATAAATTTTTTTGTTTGACATGTACTACAATAAAAAGTTCTAACAGTAAGACTAATCCTATTCTCTAAAATGGTATAGCATAAGCAAGATCATGTAGACTAAATGACCTACTTAATTATTTAAAGCACTTAAACAGAACAATAAAATTTGTTACTCTTTCTAGAGAATGTGCTTTAAGGATTTCTCACAGGAGGTATTTTTTTTTTCTCCCCCTTCAATCTTCTTTAAGGTATGTACTGTCTCCCCAGCCTGTAAATAATCTATGCATTTTTAGAAACCATACATTAATAACAAGGCTATATAACATATGACATAACCATTCCATTAATGCTTCCTTTCTCACTGTTTCTTTAGCCCCAATTCCTCGTTATCATTTAATATACTTAAGGCCAAATGATCCTCATTTAATTTTTTCTTTTTTTAGGTTTTTGTCATAGGGTATATATGCTTGCTAGAAAAAAAGAGGGAAAGTGAACAGAAGTGACTGCAGCATATAATTTTGGAAAGCTAGAAGCAGCTAGATTAATACTCCTGCTCTGATCTTGCTTCTATCATACTATTTAATTGACATTTCTTCTCTCTCTTTTAAGTATGTAAGCTTCCCAAGAAAATAACTATTCTTCTCTCTCAAGCAAGTGCATGCACCTGCTAGTTAAAAAAAAAAAAAAATCCAAAATTTAAAATATTTCTGGTCCCAAGCATCTTGGATAAGTGATACCCAAGCTGTAGTTGTATTTAAAGCTCCCAGGTTATCTTTAGCATGCAACCACAGCTGAAATCACCATATTGAATAATTCTGAAAGTTTCTTCCAGGTTCTGCACTTGAGGATTCTAAACTAAATCACAACTCAAAATGAACATATGAACAAATATTAACTACATGTATTATAATTTAACATGTTTGCAATTATAGTTATTTAAATAAAAAGCACTCAATGACTGTTACTTGCCATTAGGTTCAAGGAGACAAAGAATTTCTTTTAAAGAAGATCATAGATTAATGACACAAGAAATAAAGCAGTGACAACCCTAACAACTAAAACATGAAACAGAAGCATGACATGGTGTTTTAAGAACACAGGAAAGGGCACCAAATTCAGCTTAGCAGATAAGGTATGGTCAGAAAGCCTTCCCAACAGGTAATACTTAAGTTTTTGTTTGTACTTTAAGGAGATTAGCCAGGCTTTTCTTTTTAGTTGGTTTGTTTGGGAGAAGTAGAGGTTGTAAGGTGAAAGACCAAAGGCAGCATTCTAAATAGAAGACCACCACCAAGTGAAACTCAGAAGTGACCGCAGCATATAATTTTGGAAAGCTACAAGTAGCTGGATTAATATTACTGCTCTGATCTTGTTTCTACCATACTATTCTATTGACATTGTGTCTCTCTCTTTTAAGTATGTACGTTCCCCACGAAAAGAACCATTCCTCTCTTTCATCTTTGTCCACACTGCATGATAATGGCAGACACGTAAATGTAACTATTTGTTAACTTTGATCTAAACATCAGCTAAAGCAAGTAACTGAGAGCATGACAAGAAATAAATCTGAAGAGTTCAGAGTTTGAAACAAGATCCCCCAAAAGATCTTATAAGCTCTCTATGGTATTTAGACTTTTTCCAACAGGTAATGAGAAGTCATTATGGACTTCAAGATTTTTAGAAAGGTCAGGTTAAGAGGGTATAAGGCTAGAGGCAGTGAAATTAGTTAAGAGGGTAATACATGCCTAGTCACTGTGGTGCAGTGGTAAAGCCACATGCCCTGCAAGGCTGGAAGCCATATAGTTGACCAAAGATGCCTGGTTCAGCCTGAAAACACTCTGGATGTACACATGCACATAGGAGCCCAGGTTCCCGAGAAGCTGGAGGGCTAAGGAAAAGGGATGATGGTGCAACAAAACCTTGTCAAGGGTGCTACTCTCTTTCCTTCTTTGTGTGAGCATGTGCGTATGTAGTAAAAAAAAGATAATACAGTATTTTTAATAACAAATTATGATAGTATGAACTAAGAAAATGACAAAAGATTGAGACAACTACTTATAAATATATTAAGAACCTATAAACATGGCAAAACTGCAACCCAATAAAAGGATGATAGGACTCAGTAATACCTTGGACACTGGCAATAAAGGAAAGTGAAGGTTCTAACACTCCCTTCCCTTTCAGAAAACCACCAGCATCATGAAACTAGTCATGCCTGCATTGTTTACTCCTAAATCCCCCATCCCTTGTGAAGACCCTAAAATTCAGGTACTACTTGTTGAATGAGACCAAACTTTGGAGGTTGGACAAAGCATTGCCACTATAACAAAAAAGCACATTTAGGGAGACTATGAAGTTGATCAGAAGAGACAATAATTCTGTTTTAAACATGTTGAATGTTAAGTTTAGCTGTGAAGTATGCACAAGAAATTTGTAACAATCAGGGTCTGTAGTACTGGAGAATATAAGGCTCTACATATAAAGTCTTGGGAAAAGAGAAGGGAACCACCAAAGGAATGAATAAACAACAACTCCCCCAAGGTGATCATTACTAAGATTCTCTTACCTGTTGTATAACAGGAGCTTGTACTCCACCAGGTTGCATTTGTGGAATAACCTGTTGTTGTAGAACCACTGACTGCTGAGGCTGAAAGATGTATTGGGCACCATTGGCTGCTCTGACCACCTGAAGAAGCTGGCCTGAAGAAAAAAGTACATATTACAAGTTATCATTTTAACAGCGACCATCTCAAAATAAGTGAATTCATATTGAATGTCAAACCACTGAAGGCCCTAGAAATGATCGAGTAGAAAGTCTAATAATTTTATAAAAGGCTATCAGCCACCCATAGTAGACTATACTCCTTACCTCCCCTGACTCCCGAGTTCAAATGAAGTAATTAAAAATGTTTTATTTTCAATGTTTATCATCCTCATTCGAGTTTTCCAGAAAGATTTTTAAAAGATTATGGGACTTCATTAAAAGCAAAAACTATCTTCACTAACATGATAAGAGTCAAGAAAGAGCAAAGATCAGACATTTCAGGGGCTGTTTTAAAGCTTTAAAGAAGGAAAAACATAAAAGTTCATTTAATACCTTGAATCAGAGCACCTTAGTACTTTGCAACAAAATTGCATTAAAGCAATAAAAGTTTGTTGAACCAGTCATCATCTCCACTATCTTATACAAAGAATCAAATCACTCTCATACATTGCTTTGGATGAGTCAGAATCTTGAATTCATTAAAAAGTACATAATCTTACTAATATATGTAGCAAGGAAAGCAAACCTCTGTCATTTATTTTTATGTATAAATTAAGAAAATAACAAAAGGGGCCAATAGGTAGCATGGTGGTTAGGGCGCTGGACTTTTACATGATCAACCATGGTTCAAGTTTAAGACCTGAAAGCTTGGGGGGAAAAAAAAAAAACTATCTAGGTGTGTGTGTACATGCCTAAAACCTAAGACAAGAATGAAGAAGGGATTGCAGTATGACCATTTTCCCCCTCTTCAGGGGATCATTTCTCACTTTTCCTCTCTCTGTCTCTCTCAGGTAAGCACGTGCCCTATAGTAAGAACCGAAAAAAAAGGAAAATTAACAAAAAAATTATATAATCAAGATTACAGAGAGATTCATATGAACAGGGGCCAGCAAGTGGAGTAGTGGTTAAGAGACTGACTGACGTGGTCGACCATGGTTTGAGTCCTGGACCTGGTGGCCTAAAACTTATACCAGGCACGTTGAGTGCACTCCGAAGATCCCAATGGGAAAGTGGAGGAAAAGGGATTGCCTTGTGGCCCCCACGGATGTGACTTTTCACTTTCTGTCTCTCCAGCGAGCACATGCACCCTATAACAAAACAAAACAAAACAAAAACCCAAGTTTCTATGTACAAATTTTTCAAACACTAATGCAACAAAAATCATGAACTAGACAGACATGGCTTTTTGTCAATCAATGAAAAGATACTATATATAATAGCATGCAATAAATTTGCTCCTAAGACACTGTAAGATTTTGGTATCACAAATTAATTCAAATAAATCAAGTTTAACTTATTTGTCAGGTTAAATATGCTAACTAAACTAAATAAGAATTTCTATACACTCACACTTCATTTAATAATAGGGCTCTTATTCACAGATCAAAAACTCAAGTGCAATTCTCATCTTCTCTACTGCATCATCAACAATGATTATGGTACCAAGTGCTATACCCCTCAGATAAGGTTATTTTATTTCTTAAATCAAATAGTAAAAGAAATTTTAGTATTCTTTTTTACTTTTTTTTTTGGAGAGATTTTTGCCGTAGGGCGCGTGTGCTCGCCAGGCAGAGAGACAGAAAGCTAGAAATCACCCCTCAGGGGGGATGGCCATACCGCAATCCCTTCTCCTCCATTCTCCTCTCGGGATCTTGGGCACGCACGCATGCACACATACCCGGCGTGAGTTTAAGCCACGGGGTCAGGGATTCAAACAGTGGTCGACTACATGGGAGTCCAGCGACATAGCCATTAGGCCAACTGCAGGTCCCCGAAATTTTAGTATTCTGTCTTTCAGTGAAGGCAAAACATAAAAGGCTTCATGGTACAATTTTCTGAATTACAAATAATTCTATTATTACTAATCACCTGAATTCGTCAAAATCTGCTGAACAGGAGTCACACCTGCAGGGAGTGCCAAGGTAGCAGCTGTAGCAGCAGCACTCTGAAAAACAAAAACAAGGGGAAAAACTCAAAATCATGTATGCACATAACAATATCTTGGTTTACTGTTAATATTTTAGTAGTGTATAAATTTTTTTGTTTGACATGTACTACAATAAAAAGTTCTAACAGTAAGACTAATCCTATTCTCTAAAATGGTATAGCATAAGCAAGATCATGTAGACTAAATGACCTACTTAATTATTTAAAGCACTTAAACAGAACAATAAAATTTGTTACTCTTTCTAGAGAATGTGCTTTAAGGATTTCTCACAGGAGGTATTTTTTTTTTCTCCCCCTTCAATCTTCTTTAAGGTATGTACTGTCATCACAGCCTGTAAATAATCTATGCATTTTTAGAAACCATACATTAATAACAAGGCTATATAACATATGACATAACCATTCCATTAATGCTTCCTTTCTCACTGTTTCTTTAGCCCCAATTCCTCGTTATCATTTAATATACTTAAGGCCAAATGATCCTCATTTAATTTTTTCTTTTTTTAGGTTTCTGTCATAGGGTATATATGCTTGCTAGAAAAAAAGAGGGAAAGTGAGAAATCCCCCTTCCCACCCTCCCACCCCGCAAGACAATGGTCACACTGCCATCATTTCTCCTCTATTCTCTTCCTGGCATTGTGGGCACATGCGCCTGGCACGATTTTCAAGCCACAGGGTCCAGAGTTCACCCCAGTTGGGCATGTGGGAGTCTAGTATCTTAACCAATATGCCACCTACTGGACCTCATTGAATGTTTTTTAACTTTTTAAATTTCTTCTGAAATCAACAAGTCTCCATAGAAAACACTGTATCAGAAAACTTCACTTGGAGTATAGCTGGCAATTTTTGTAAGATGTCTTATTACCAAAAAAGGGGGAGAGTGTGTGTTGGCAATATATTCTAGATGAAACATGTATTATTAACAACATAAAAACTCAAAATCTTAAGAAAAGCCATATACTTTCCTTTCCACATTTTAAAATGCAGTTAATGACATTTAAGTTATGAAAATTTATGTGGGATTATAGTCTCAATTTCCTTAAATTCTGGATAAATTCTTGATTTACTGGTTCTGAAGATTCTTTTCTCCTCTTACCTACCACACCACTGCCCACACCAGCTCTAAAACCACATAATTCCATTTTTTCAATTACGTGCTTTAAATGTTTTCATGTATTTCACTATAACTATATTGAGCTATGCTACATTTTAAAATTTCTTTCCCTCTTCACTTTTTTAAGATACCAAGCTTACATACCTTCAATCCAATCTATGTATTTCTCAGAAATAATTGGATAACTGTGGGTTTTTTTTTTTTTTTTTTTTTTGGAGAGGTTTTTGCTACAGGGCGCGTGCACTCGCCAGACAGAGAGAGACATAGAGACAGAAAGCGAGAAATCACCCCCCAGGGGTTATAGTCACGCTGCAATCCCTTCTCCTCCATTCTCCTCTCGGGATCTTAGGCACGCACGCAAACGCGCCCAGCATGAGTTTAAAGCCACCCAGGTCCGGGACGCGAACCGTGGTCAACTATGTGGGAGTCCAGCAACATAGCCATTACGCCATCTGCTGGTTCCCAGATAAGTGTGTTTTGAAAATGCTAATGTCAGGACCAGCAGTTAGCTATGTTGCTGGACTCAGACGACCGCGGTTCGTGCCCCAGACCTGGTGGCTTAAAACTCACGACGGGTGCATGTGCGTACGTGCCCAAGATCCCGAGAAGAGAAGGGATTGCGGCGTGGCCATCCCCCCTGGGGGTTGATTTCTCGCTTTCTGTCTCTCTGTCTCTCTCTCTGTCTGGCGAGCACATGTGCCCAATAGCAAAAACCTCTCAAAAAAAAAAAAAAAAGCTAATGCCAGAGAAATACATGAAACTTTGAAAACTCTATTAAACAGATTAATGATACAACTACTATTTAATCTGGGCTCCAAACAGAGCATTCTTTTTTTTTTTTTTTAAGAAGTATTTATTTAACTTCATTTACTTATTTATTTATTTATTTTAATATGACCAGAGAGACAGAGTGAGCTAACTAGAGAGAGAGAGAGAGAGAGAGAGAGAGAGAGAGAAAGTAAGAAAGCAAGCTGCCAGGTCCAGGATTCAAACCACGGTCAGCCAAGTGGGAGTCCAGTGCCCTCAAGTACCACACTACCTGTCAGTCCTTCCAGGTGTAGCATTCTAAGAAAATATGCTTGTTGCCATTTGGCAGGCCTAAGTCATTTCTATTGAGCCTGAAATTCCCATGTCTCCAGAATCCAGCTATGGCCCACCAGTTTCATTCATTTTAAGTTCGATACCCAATCATACCATTTTTTAAAAATCTTGTCTATACAGGCAAGTGAAAAGAAATCTAAGTTTAAGAAACATATCGATGACCACTTACTTTGACAAATATTTAAGAATATTAAATGTCCATAAATCATATTCTTTATGGTAACAGATCTTACTACTGGCAAACTGATCTTGTAGTTTCTGTATAGTTTATATTATGTAACAACTACTGCAATCTCTCACATATTTGAGTTGCTCAATAAACATCTGTTGAGTCATATAACCTAAACAAACCATCTTTTATTTAATGACCACTGAAAATTCTTCCTTGTATTTTATGATCAGACCAAACATAAATAATGCATTAAACCAAACATTTCATAAAGAGAAGTAAAAACACTGGCTTGATGCAAGTTCTCTGAAATAGCCTTCTGCCTAATATTGTATTATCACTATTCATATTTTATAAAACTGTATTTTTCCAATGTATTCAGGCATAAAACACACAGAGTCACTAGAAAAATCAAAACCAGGCCTAGTCTGGATGGCACAAACAGGAGGAGGGCAACACTGTGAGGGAGGCCTAGCCTCATTTCCTAGTACAACCTCAACAGATCAGGTGGTGGTGCTTACCTGTAGTTTCTAGCTACTGGGAAGGTAGAACACAAGGACTATGACAGGGCAAGACACTGTCAAAAATACCTCTCTCCCCCTCCCTTCCACCCTCTATCTCTAATAAGAAAGAAAAAAATAGAAAAAAAAAATAAAACTATACTGTCTTTGAATCAGGTATAATGCAAACTAACCTAAGTTTAACACACACTTTTTTTTTGGAGAGGTTTTTGCTATAGGGCACGTGTGCTGGCCAGAAAGACAGACAGAGAGAGAGAGACAGAAAGCGAGAAATCAGCTCCCAGGGCAGATGGCCATGCCACAATCTCTCCTCCTCCATTCTCCTCTTGGGATCCTGGACATGCACGCACATGCGCCAACATGAGTTTGAGCCACCGAGTCTAAGACTTGAACCGCGGTCGACTACATGGAAGTCCAGCGATGTAGCCATTATGCCATCTGCTGATCCCCCCCACACACTTTTTTATTGGTAGGGTCTATACTGGTTACATTCCAGAATATGTAAAATACATGAAGGAAATACTGACTAAAAACATCAAAGTAACACACTAAAATACATATTAAATTTGTTTTATTTGTCCATTTTACTTATTCAAGTATGATCACCTATGATCTCTTTAAATATACAAGTTCTTTAGAATCAAGAAGATCCAACTTGTAAGAGATGGACCACTGATTTTACCCTGGTCTCTTTAAATACAATTATTAATTAAAAATTCTCTCTTGTAACACCTAAAATTCTTTTTTTTTTTTTTTGGGAGTTTTTTTTGCTATAGGGCATGTGTGCTCACCAGAGAGAAAGAGAGAGAGACAGAGAGACAGAAAGCAAGAAATCACCCCCCAGGGAGGATGTCCATGCTGCAATCCCTTCTCCTCCATTCTCCCCTCAGGATCTTGGGCACGCACGCACACGTGCCCGGCATGAGTTTAAGCCACTGGGTCCAGGACTCAAACCACGGTCAACTACATGGGAGTTCAGCAACATAGCCATTATGCTAACTGCTGGTCCCAACATTTAAAATTCTTTAAAAGGGCCTACTGCAGGTGATCTGCCAAATGCTTCTCTTTTAAAATTATATGAGTTATTTCCTGGAAAAATTAGTAATGACAACTGCAAAATGAACTCGAGAGTCAAACTGTAAGGGTAAAGACCAAATAATTCTAAGGGTAAAGACCAAATAATTCAAGAAGCTAGCAGGTGGTGTAATAGTTAAGGCACTAGACTCCCACATGGTCAAACACAGTTCAAGTCCCAGATCTAGTGGCTCATATTCTCTCTCTCTCTTTCTCTCTCTCTCTCTCATGAGCACACACATGACCGGCAACCAATTAAAAAATAATAACAATAGGGACTAGCTGATGGCATGGGGTTAAGGGTGCCAGACTCCCACAGGGCCGACCATGGTTCGAGTTCCAGACCTGACAGCTTGTTTTTGCGTGCGGGCACACACACATGCGCTCTCTCCCTCTGTCCCTCTCTGGTCTAATTAATTAATTAATTAATTTACTTATTTATTTGAATAAATAAATCAAGTTAAATAAAGTAACTCTTTAAAATAACAATAATGGGGGATCAGGAAATGGCATAATGGTTACACTGCTAGACTCCCACAGTCAACTATGGTTCGAATCCCAGACCCAGCGGCTTAAAACTCACACTGGGCGCATGTGTGTGCGTGCGCCCGAGATCCTGAGAGGAGAATGGAGGAGAAAGAACTGCAGTGTAGCAATCCTCCCTGGGGGGTGATTTCTTTGTCTTTCTCTCTCTAGCAAGCACACACACCCTACAGCAAAAATCTCTCTGGGACCAGCAGTTGGTATAATTGCTGTCACTGGACTCCCATGTAATCAACTGTGATTCAAGTCCCAGACCCAGTGGCTTAAATTCATACCAGGCATGTGTGCGTGCATGCCCAAGATCCTGAGAGAAGAATGGAGGGGGAGGGATTGCGGTGTGGCCACCCTCACTGGGGGGGTGATTGCTCGCTTTCTGTCTATCTTTCTGGCTAGCGCACACACCCAATGGCAAAAACCTCTCAAAAAAACCCCAATAATAATAATGATAAATAAAATTAAATAAATAACGGGACCAGCAGTTAGCGTAATGGCTATGTCGCTGGACTCCCACGTAGTCGACCGCGGTTCACGTCCCGGACCCAGTGGCTTAAAACTCATGCCGGGCGCGTGTGCATGCGTGCCCAAGATCCCAAGAGGAGAATGGAGGAGAAGGGATTACAGCGTGGCCACCTCCGCTGGGGGGTGATTTTTTGCTGTCTGTCTGTCTCTGTCTGGCGAGCGCCCACGCCCTATAGCAAAAACTCTCCAAAAACAAACAAACAGACCAAAAAAATAAAAATAAATAATTATTTTAAAAAAGAAATTCAGAGTCTTAGACTTAAAATAGAATTTTCTGAATAAAACATTTTTGTGAAAAATGACAGGCATAGAATTTTGTGATTATCACACAAGTGAATTTATTCTAATAAAGTACAAATACAGACCCTAGGTAACTATGAATTAATAATCTGCTATCACATAGAGTTGTAACTGTGCCAAGGAATGGATTTGTGATGTTGGTGATGTGTAGGAGGAAATCATTCATTTAACAGTTGTGCCCTGCTTCTGATCTGGCTTATAAACATTAAATGAGCTCTGTAGTTCACTACTTATTATTCACAAAATATATGCAATTTCTGTAAATGTTGCTTTTTGGTTAAAAAACATCTAGATCTGAAAATAAATCCCACTGCACACTAGTTAGATAGGCTAAGCAATTTTTTTCAGAAGTGATTCTTACCTTTAAATTAAAAACGTGGCGTAAATTAAAAATGAAATCTAAGAACCGAGACACCATATTCTGACATTAACGGTCTGTATGGTTTAAACAGAGTAATGAGAAGCCTTTTGTGAGAAAGGCTTGAACAACTAGTCAGACTTTTAATAAAGCTTTAAGGATATAAACATTTTCTAGTGATACGAAGAGATTCTTTAAATTTTACAGACACATTAACTACATACATCTGATGAGAACAATTAGATGGCCTACATGTAATTTGAATATCTGGGGACTTGTGAAATTTATGGCTATCCATCACAAATAAAACTGTTATTTCAACTAGTTAAAATGTATTTTATGGTAGCAATTTACACATAATAATAAAGTATATTTTAAAAGTTTTTTTTCAAGAGAGATTTTTTCCCCCCACTGTAGGGTACATGTGCTCACAAGACAGATACAGACAGACAGAGACACAGAAAGCGAGAAATCACACCCCATGGGAAACAGCCACATGAAATCCCTTTTCCTCCATTCTCCTTTCGAGATTTTGGGCATGCATGCACACACGCCAGGCTTGAGTTTCAAGCTGCTGGGTCTGGGACTTGAACTGTGGTTGATACAGCAATGTAACCATTACGCCACCTGCTGGTCCTCAGAGAAAATATTTGATTTAATATTTTCTTAATAAAATATTTAAATATTTGATTTTGAAGTGTTCTCTCTCTTGTTTTTTAGTTTGCCAGAGGACACATGCATTCACAGGAGTGGGAAAGGGAGAGAGGAGAAGCCTTGTCCTTGATTTCTCCACCTTCTTGGGAATTTGGGCATGCACGTACACATGCCTGGGGTGTTTTTCAGGCCACTAGGCCTGGGATTCAACCACACAGATCAGGCTCCCTTAACCACCAGGCCATGGAGCTGGCCAATACTTATTATCTTAAACTATCTGAATAGTTCACTTAGAACTCAGCATTCTTGACGTTTTTGCCATTAACAGATTTCCTAACTTGAACTATACTTGATGTAACAGATTTGGTACATCCCCTAAATCTATTTTTCAAAAATAGTAGGAGATAAAGTAGCCTCCAAAAAGCATCATTCATTTGGTATTTTTTTTTTCTAAACAGAAAACTGCCTAATTTTATGTATCTTAATGTTTATGTATCAAGCTAAACTTTAGGCTTGCTGCCAAATCCAATATCCAGGAAACAAAATAACCTTTTAGTTCAAGATTTCAATAAACTTAAAGTTGGTAATATGCAGCACACCTAGGTGTAATCACAATTTGAGATAAAATAAGTAAAGCCGAAGTACTACATTCTCAGTCTTACCATGTTTGATGCATTCATATGTTGTATTAGCTTGGAATCAGGAACAATAACTTGTGGTGCTGTGGCTACAAAAAAATTAGCATATAAGCAATCAAAGAACCATGAAGCTATTTCATAATTACAAGTACTTATAAGGCTGAAAACTTTTTTCATATGTTCTGCATTGATGTACTCTCAAGCAATGGATACTTCAAAATGTAAATTCTTATAGCAAATAACAGTGGGATACATCTAACCTACACTGGAAAAACATCAATCAAAAAGTGACAAAGTGACAAAGGTTTCAAGGAATTTAGAAACATGAAAGAGTGAGATACTTAATACCTTAAATGTACATTTCTGTTCATTTTCAATAAAACTGTAAATTTTGGGACATAATTTAACCGTGTATTACTAACTCAGCATTAACTGTATACTATAATCCATTATTGGAATGAGTTTCTAATCCATTAAGATTAAATTCAAAAAGTTCTCAGTAGTTTATTTTAAAATCTACATAGTCATTTTCTCCCAGTTATACAGTTGCCAGAATCATGTTTTCCATCTACTGCTTAAAAAGTACAATTCAAAAATAATGGCAAATGCTACCTAAATGTGAAAGGAATTAACTGTTTGATTCCGCAAATTTCAGAGAATAAACAGATAATCCCATTATCTTAGTATTCTCTGAGTGAAGAAAATCAAATTTCAATTTATGATGACCTAAAATCCTACTGCCAGGCTTGAAGGCAGTAGGAGGAACAGTCATCAAGAAAGATTAAAAAGATAAAATTATTTGATACCAGTTATAGATTAATATCAGGTACTAAAAGTCTTACTTGTATATACAGCAAAATAACCTAAATAGAACTTTCCTCCATGTATCACTACAAATTCTACGTGTCTCTCTTTTTCTCATGAAGAAACTGGGTAACTAAACGTTTACCTTAGAATAAACTCATTTAACTTCACTTTCCCCTCAAGTAACAACATTCACAAAATAAGAATGTCCAGGGAGGTTTACAATAAACAGATGTTTGTCATGAGAGGAAATACTTGCTACAGGTAATGGATCAAGATTCTTAGCCTTCGTAGTCATCAAAAAAAAGGCACAGATAATCCTCAAATGTGAAATGGAGCCCAAATATTCCTCAGCTGTGAAATGGAGACAAGGACTACTTCATAAAGCCCTTACTAGCTGCCAATGAAACAGTATACAGTGCAAAGCACTACAGACAGTCTTCTTACCTTAAATAAAGGTATGTTATATATCTATTCTTGACTTAGAAATCTAATTCAATTTAGATTTACACAAATAAATGACTATAGAATTGAAGTTTTAGATGACAAAAGTATAGCCACAAAACTCCACCAGTATTTAAGATGCATTTTAAAAATTAAACCCAAACATATGTTGAAAAAGACACGTTTCATAAAGAAAGTAGGTAACTACTTTAACATATAAAATAATGAAGCCCTTATAGATTTGAATTATTTTAGGAAATCAACCAGTCTTTTCAAAAGAAAATTTTAATTTAAATTATTTGAATATCAAATTTTCAACTAGCAAAACCTGTCTATCATTACTACACAAATACGCCCTTGGCTGGGCTCTCTCTTCCTCTATCTTAAGGCTTATCAAGCAACTCTTAAAAATAAGATCCAAGAATCCCAAAGCATTTCTCTCCTTTCAAAATAAATATTTTAACTTCTAGGTCAGATGTAGGAAAACAAATTCAGTCTCACCTTGCTGTGATGCAGGAATAAGAACCTGCTGGGTCTGCGCTTGCTGAGGTACCGTCTGCTGAGGTTGGGTTTGCTGATGGTGGTGGTGGTGGTGATGCTGCTGCTGCTGAGGCTGATGCTGCTGTTGAACTGGCAATAAAAGCTGCTGCTCATCTGAATGAAATCCATCTACTGCTCTAGACTGCATTAGTTTATTCTCCCACAACTAAGGCAAAGAATAACAAAGATTTCTAAGTTAAAGTCCGGGAAGATAATACTGGACTTAGAAACTCCTTACATTTTAAAACTGATACAGCCACAAAAATACAAAAAATCTAAGTTTTACCCAACTGTAAACTGTAAACACAATTTTTTTTCAAAAAAAGGTATCAAACCTCATTTTTTGCCACTTTCAGAGTACTGAAGGATTTTTTTACCTTTAGTAACTCCAATAAACTAAAACCCCCTAAATTTTAAAACCTAACCCAGCCACAAAAATACAAAAAATCTAAGTTTTACCCAACTGTAAACTGTAAACACAATTTTTTTTCAAAAAAAGGTATCAAACCTCATTTTTTGCCACTTTCAGAGTACTGAAGGATTTTTTTACCTTTAGTAACTCCAATAAACTTTCTATAGTAATTCCTTAACAACCAGATACTATTTAGTCAAGAGTTTCATATAAGCAATTTGTACTATACTCAAAGATTATCCTTTGTAATATCAAAACATTATGCTACTTCTTTGAAACTTTCCTTAATACAAAATTTTCTCTCTTAAATAATGTACATGAAACATAAATTCATCTTTTCTTGATTAGAACAATGACAAAGTTAAGAGGCAATCCCAGAGTTAGAAAAGCCCAATTTGTTATATGTTCAATCCCACATGGGGA
>NW_006160041.1:6147325-6166833 GCF_000334495.1 Tupaia belangeri chinensis
AAAAGAAACGGGAATGCCTACTGGTCTTAGAGGTTTTCCCAACCCTCCACAATTCTTGGAATTTCCCTTCTTCTTCTATCATGCTAATGACTGACATCCTTTCCATCTTATCCACTTATATTTTCTCATTTCACCCGAGGATAGGTTCTGTGATGAAACATGGTATAAGTAGGGGGCCAGCAGGTAGTGTGGTCGTTAAGGCACTGAACTCCTACATGGTTGACCATTGTTCTAGTTCTGGACTTGGTGGCTTGCTTTCTCACTTTCCTTCCCTCCCTCTGTCTGTCTCTGGTGACACAAATGTCCTATAGCAAGTTAAATAATAATAATAATACATAAAATTAAATAAGTAATCCTTAAAAATCACAAGTAGACAAAAAGAAAAAGAAAAAAAAAAAAGGCACGACTACTTCATCCTTACGAACACATTTCCCCTCTACCAAGTTTAGTGTTCAAATTTAAAGCTTCAACCCTACAAGAAATTGCCCAAGAAAGTCACAAACCATTCCTTGAAAATATAAAAGAAACAGAACTCAGTTACTTTACACAAAGATCTACATATACTTGCTTTTCTCCTCATGTATCTCGGGAAATTGTCTAATTCACCCATGGCTTCTGTAAGATCCTTTAGGAAGTTCCATTTGCCATAATTACAGATATTTTGTATAATCTGCTCACTGTCACAACCATTCTAACATTCTACATGTTAATAATAGTTCTATCACATAGCTACTGGCTAACTGAAGAAGTAAAGGTTGGGACCAGCAGTTGGAGTAATGGCTAATGTCGCTGGACTCCCATGTAGTCGGCCGCGGTTCAAGTCCTGGACCCGGTGGCTTAAACTCACGCCTAGCGCATGTGCGTGCGTGCCCAAAATCCCGAGAGGAGAATGGAGGAAAAGGGATTGCGGAGAGGCCATCCCCCCTGGGGGGTGATTTCTCGCTGTCTGTCTCTCCGTCTCTCTCTTTCTGGGGAGGCCACCGATCCTATAGCTATAAAAAAAAAAAAAAAAAAAAAACCTCTCCAAAAAAAGAAAAAAAGGATAAGGAAAGACTAATTTTCCAGTGAAGCTATCTCTTTAGCAGGGCCAATATTAAGCAATATATAAGACTTCTCTGAAGTAGTATATTCTTACAGAGTTAGTGACAACGCCTATCTCAGGCCAGTCAGTGGCGAGGTGATTAAGGCAGCTGGATTTCACATGACCAACTGAGCAGTTTGAATACCAGACCCCAGCAGCTTGAAAAGCACACTGGACACATGTGCATGTGTGTCCAAAGTCCAAAACAGAGAAGTGGAAGAGAAAGGATTGGGCATAACCACTCCCCAGGGGAGGTGCTTTCTCACTTTCTTTCTCTCTCTCTTTTCTCTCTTGCAATGTGCACATGGCCCTCTAACAAATTTAAAAAAAAAAAATCTCATGTATTATTGTGAAAATTAAGTAATATATCTATATAAAGCACTTATCAATCTAGCATAAAAGCAGTGATCACAAATGTTAGTCATTGTTATTAATGGTGGTGGAAATATTATTTGTGTAACTAAGCAATATTCCAGAAGCCAGGAAACAAGCTTATCCTGGTTTGGCCACTAATAGGACCAAATTATTAATCTTTCTTAGGCATTTTCCTCATTTAAAAAAACGAAGGGGGGGGCGGCAGGTGGTGTGGAGGTTAAGGCGATGGATCCCACATGGCCAACTATACGCTTCAAGTCCCATACCTAGCAGCTTGGAAATCATGCAGGGTGTGTATGTATGTACTAAAATCCCAAGAGAAGACTAGAGAAGGGACTGTGGCACAGCCAACTGTGGCACTCCCAAGTGGGATCACCTTCTCTGGCAAGCTCACATACCCTATAACAAAAACTTAAAAAATAAAAAGAAAACAAATTGAATTAGATGATGTCTGAACTCAGTTTCAGCTCATAAATCTAAATTTCTGCAAAACCCAGACTAGAAACAGCTAGCTTCTTCCTACCACTTTTTCAAAGCCCAGGGTGTATGTGTCTAGTGAGTACCTAAGATAGCACACTGTCAAGAAAGGCGTGTCAATGTTGAAAACACATTTTGACTGAAGTAAGGCTTCTGTACACTCTACTATCACCCAAACCTTCTATATCTCTTTCCTTATTCTTGAACAAAACAAAACCCAGTTTCTTGTGAGCAAAGTATCGAAATTAAAAGAAAAAAGTACTACTGGGCTGGCCCCACGGCTAGGTAGTAAGGGAGCCAGATCCCACGTATCTGGCTGTGAGGTTTCAATCCTGGTCCCAGCAAGTTGAAAAACATGCCAGGTTCATGTTATCGCATGCCCAAAACCCCTACAGGATGGAGAAAGGGATGAGAAGGGACTGCAGTGTGGCATGCCCCATTTTTTCCTCCCTCTTCCTCTTTTCTCACACACACTGGCAAATTGGGAAACACATTCTATTAAAATATGCTTTGCTTAAGAAATAGTTGTGTAGGGTCAGCAGGTGATGTGGTGATTGAGGAGCTGGAGTCCCACACAACTGACAATGATACAAGTTCCAGACCTGGCGGCTTGCTTTCTCACTTTTCCTCTCTCTCTCTCTGATAAATGAATGTGCCCTATAGCAAATTAAAAATAATGATAATAAATAAAATGAAATAATTATTTTTTAAAAGAGTTGTTTAAATCATAACATTCTAAATTTATTTTTTTGTTTTTGTTTTTCACACCAGAGAGTACGTGTATGGTAAGAAAGCACCCTCTATGTAGCCTGGTCATGCCACAACCCTTTTTCCTCCAATTCTCCAACTCATCAGGATCCTGAATACTCATATGCCCTGGTACGTTTCTCAAGTCTGCAGGGCTTGGGACTTGAACTCTGGTCAGCCATGTGGTATCTGGCTTCCTCTGAGCAGCATGTTACCTGCTGTGCTACAGAGCTGGCCCAATTTTCTAAATTTCATGCTTCACTTTTAGCACCTCCAATTGGTCAACACAACCTGGACTCCTCAACCTGGACTCCTCACTTCAATGAAGCTCCTGTGATAATGGCAAATTTAATGAGTACTCACGTGCAGCTAAATGATGGCTACCATAACTCACCTAGCTTCCCAAGTAAATGAATTAGAAGTCAGAATCCACTGCCACACCCTATCATTATTGTCCATTTCCCTTCTGAAGTATTATTCCAATCTGTCCCTACTATTACGAGTCTGGTTCTTTCCTCTTACCAGTACTTTGCAAAGTGTAGTGATGTAATGACTCAGCTCATTGAGCTTCCTGCATCAGGTCACATATTCTACTAATAATTACTGAGTATCTACTACATAACACAATGAAAACGGCTTTAAGAATAAACTAACAAACCTGATATGAAACTTAGTCCCCACAGAGCCCACATTTCAGTGGAAACTTGTCCTTTCAGTCTATCCTCTGTAAATCGGTGGTCCTCAAAATTTGATTCCAGAGCCAATAACATCAGTATCACCTAAGAACTTGTTATATATGCTAGTTCTTGGGTCCCTCGCAAACAGCTCTGGGAGCAGACTCAGCAATCTATTGTAACAAACTGTTCAGGTTACTTGAAAACAGCTGCTTTAAAGTATAAACCAATATTTTTCAAATTGAGTCCTACATTAGTGGGTCATAGAAAGTCAATTTACAGTGGTTTTGTAAATGAAATTGAACTGAAAGTGCCATACCATACTGCACAGAGTAAGAACAGGTTTTTGCAGATTTCTGTTTCAGTTATACATACATGCATATACTCTTGTGTATTAATCAAAATACTATTCTTTCTTTCTTTCTCTCTCTCTCTCTCTCTCTTTCTTTCTTTCTTTCTTTCGGGGGGGAGAGGTTTTCGCTATAGGGCGCGTGCACTAGCCAGATAGACAGAGAGAGACATAGAGACAGAAAGCGAGAAATCAGCCCTCAGGGGGGATGGTCATGCCACAATCCCTTCTCCTCCATTCTCCTCTCGGGATCTTGGGCACACACACACACGCGCGCCCAGCATGAGTTTTTAAGCCACCGGGTCCGGGACGCAAACCGCGGTTGACTATGTGGGAGTCCAGCAACATAGCCATTACGCTAACTGCTGGTTCCCTCAAAATACTATTATTTCTTAAGGACAATCCAAGTCAAAAAGTTTGAGAAACACTGTCCTACATTGTTACCAAGGAGAAATTTCTCAAGTTTATAGATATGATATCTTCTGCTTAAAAACTGGATCCAGGGACCAGCCCATTATGTGGTGGTTAAGGCAGCTGGATCCCACATAGCCAAACACGGGGTTCAAGTCCTAAACCAGGTAGCTTGAGCAACATACCAGGTAAATGTGAGTGTGTACCCAAATTCTAAAAGGAGAAATAAAAGAAGGGATTGTGGGATTGTGGCGTGACCATACCCAAGAGGGGTACTTTCTCACTTTTTTTTTTTTCTCTCTCTCTCTGCCAAGTACATGCATTGTCTGGCAAATTAAAAGAAAACTAATCTACAGCAAACTAATCTACAGATACATTCAGTGACTTATCTAACAACCTGAAATACTTATTTATAAAGATGATTTCTGAGTCTCATTCTACAGTCCTGTGTCACTTAACAGGGATGGATACATACTAAAAAAATACATTGTTAAGTGATTTCACTGTTGTGCAAACATTGAGTATATTTATACAAACTAGATGATGATAGTCTACTGCACACCTAGGCTATACATACAGTAAAGCCTATTATATCATGAGACCACGATCACATACATGGTCAATTGTTGACCAAAATGCCTTTACATTGTGCAGGGACTGTGCTACTCCTTTCCTGTTTTACTCGCCAGAGCAGAAGCCCAAGTCTGCACTTTAACCAGCACCCAAGATAATCCTCACTCTAAGGACCAAGCTTCTTAGTACGGCATATGTTACCATAACCATATGCCAACTGCTACTACAACTTGCACTGTTTTCTAAAAGTACAAAACCACTTGTGAAATACTTCAGTTCCCTAAATATAGTATATATAACCTTAATATACTTTTCTTTGTAATCAGCAATCTTCCCTCACAATTTCCCAAACAAGGCAAATATCTAAGTAATTTAGTCTCAAAGAAAAGTAATCAGTCATTGTCTCTGTACGTTAGAGACATTTCTATGTTTGTACTCATCACACTTAAGTGTATATTCTCTACTAAAGTTTAAACTCCTGGGGCCAGAAGATGGTTTAATGGTTATGTTCCTAGACTCCCACATGGCCAATCGCAATTCTTGAAACTCACATCAAGTGTGTTTCCATGCACGACCAAAATCTTGAGATGAGAATGGAAAAGAAGAGATTGCAGCATGGTCATACCTGCCCAGGAAGTGATTTCTCACTTTCTGTCTCGTTCTGTCTCTCCAGCAAGTGCACGCTTTCTATAGCAAAAATCTCTATTTAAAAAAAAAAAAAAAGTATAAACTTCTTTTCAGGGCAGAGACTGTCTTATTCAGGATCTAACAAGTGACTAAAAACCTACCACCATTTCATATTAATTTCAAAGACAAAAAAGGAAAACCAAGTATTTTTGTGTGGACAGTGTTTCTGTATGTGGATATTAACAGCATTTTTAGCAGGTTAATTCTTTATTGCATAGGACAGTTCCATGGGGAGAGTGCAGGAAATGCAACATTCCTGGCCCTTGCCTACTAAATGCCAGAGAACGAGTCCAAAATCCATCGTGACACACAACGAGGCTCCACGCATTTCCAATAGCTTGGAGGTGGTGGAATTGGGTACCCTATTGAGAATCAGTATTAACCACATACCTTAATGCTATTTTAGATTATAGTACAAAAACAGTACGATTTAAGTACTTACATTAAGCTTATAATATCAAATAATGTAAAGTTAAAATTATCTGAATGATTACATTTTTTCTCCAGTTTCATTTTTATGTAATTTTTATTCATCAAAATATTCTATTTTTTCAAATCAGGTGTTGAAAATAACTAAAACACTGTTTTGGTGATAGTAATCAGCCTAATACTACTGAGGACAACTAAAAATAATTGTTATTCATCTATTTTGCTTAGAAAATAAAAAGAACTTTTTTCCTCATTTTTATACTAATCTCTTTTTCCTAACAAGTAACTATTTCCTCTAGCAGCCCTACTTCAGCAATGTTTGCCAGGTCTCTAAAATAGACATGGAGAAAATTCACCCTCTGTTCCCATAATGATCCAGATGTGCATCTGTGTATCATGTTAACTAGACCAACAACAAAAGTTCCTTGAGTTTTATATGCTTTCTAAGTACCTTACATATGCAGACTTTTTACAAAAATCCTTAAGATAAACATTATTATCTCTTTTTTTACAGAAAAAGAACCTAAAGAACAAGATGTCAGGTAGTGTATTCAATATTGCCACTTATTGATAATAGCAAACAATATGCTATGACTCGGATAATCTGACTCTAATGTCCCAATCAGGGCTGAACCCTGAAAGTAAATCTCTCTTTGAATTTTTGCCCAAGGAACCTTGCTTGCCAAATCCAAATTCCAGCTCTAGTTCAAGCTATTTTTTTAAAAAAGCTTTTTGCTATAGGGTGCCTGTGCTCACCAAAGGGATAAACAAAGAGGAAAAGTGAGAAATCATTCTCCCAGGGGGATGGCCACACCACAATCCCTTTGCCTCCATTCTCCTCTCGGGACTGGATTGTGGGATTGTGGCGTGACCATACCCAAGAGGGGTACTTTCTCACTTTTTTTTTTTTCTCTCTCTCTCTGCCAAGTACATGCATTGTCTGGCAAATTAAAAGAAAACTAATCTACAGCAAACTAATCTACAGATACATTCAGTGACTTATCTAACAACCTGAAATACTTATTTATAAAGATGATTTCTGAGTCTCATTCTACAGTCCTGTGTCACTTAACAGGGATGGATACATACTAAAAAAATACATTGTTAAGTGATTTCACTGTTGTGCAAACATTGAGTATATTTATACAAACTAGATGATGATAGTCTACTGCACACCTAGGCTATACATACAGTAAAGCCTATTATATCATGAGACCACGATCACATACATGGTCAATTGTTGACCAAAATGCCTTTACATTGTGCAGGGACTGTGCTACTCCTTTCCTGTTTTACTCGCCAGAGCAGAAGCCCAAGTCTGCACTTTAACCAGCACCCAAGATAATCCTCACTCTAAGGACCAAGCTTCTTAGTACGGCATATGTTACCATAACCATATGCCAACTGCTACTACAACTTGCACTGTTTTCTAAAAGTACAAAACCACTTGTGAAATACTTCAGTTCCCTAAATATAGTATATATAACCTTAATATACTTTTCTTTGTAATCAGCAATCTTCCCTCACAATTTCCCAAACAAGGCAAATATCTAAGTAATTTAGTCTCAAAGAAAAGTAATCAGTCATTGTCTCTGTACGTTAGAGACATTTCTATGTTTGTACTCATCACACTTAAGTGTATATTCTCTACTAAAGTTTAAACTCCTGGGGCCAGAAGATGGTTTAATGGTTATGTTCCTAGACTCCCACATGGCCAATCGCAATTCTTGAAACTCACATCAAGTGTGTTTCCATGCACGACCAAAATCTTGAGATGAGAATGGAAAAGAAGAGATTGCAGCATGGTCATACCTGCCCAGGAAGTGATTTCTCACTTTCTGTCTCGTTCTGTCTCTCCAGCAAGTGCACGCTTTCTATAGCAAAAATCTCTATTTAAAAAAAAAAAAAAAGTATAAACTTCTTTTCAGGGCAGAGACTGTCTTATTCAGGATCTAACAAGTGACTAAAAACCTACCACCATTTCATATTAATTTCAAAGACAAAAAAGGAAAACCAAGTATTTTTGTGTGGACAGTGTTTCTGTATGTGGATATTAACAGCATTTTTAGCAGGTTAATTCTTTATTGCATAGGACAGTTCCATGGGGAGAGTGCAGGAAATGCAACATTCCTGGCCCTTGCCTACTAAATGCCAGAGAACGAGTCCAAAATCCATCGTGACACACAACGAGGCTCCACGCATTTCCAATAGCTTGGAGGTGGTGGAATTGGGTACCCTATTGAGAATCAGTATTAACCACATACCTTAATGCTATTTTAGATTATAGTACAAAAACAGTACGATTTAAGTACTTACATTAAGCTTATAATATCAAATAATGTAAAGTTAAAATTATCTGAATGATTACATTTTTTCTCCAGTTTCATTTTTATGTAATTTTTATTCATCAAAATATTCTATTTTTTCAAATCAGGTGTTGAAAATAACTAAAACACTGTTTTGGTGATAGTAATCAGCCTAATACTACTGAGGACAACTAAAAATAATTGTTATTCATCTATTTTGCTTAGAAAATAAAAAGAACTTTTTTCCTCATTTTTATACTAATCTCTTTTTCCTAACAAGTAACTATTTCCTCTAGCAGCCCTACTTCAGCAATGTTTGCCAGGTCTCTAAAATAGACATGGAGAAAATTCACCCTCTGTTCCCATAATGATCCAGATGTGCATCTGTGTATCATGTTAACTAGACCAACAACAAAAGTTCCTTGAGTTTTATATGCTTTCTAAGTACCTTACATATGCAGACTTTTTACAAAAATCCTTAAGATAAACATTATTATCTCTTTTTTTACAGAAAAAGAACCTAAAGAACAAGATGTCAGGTAGTGTATTCAATATTGCCACTTATTGATAATAGCAAACAATATGCTATGACTCGGATAATCTGACTCTAATGTCCCAATCAGGGCTGAACCCTGAAAGTAAATCTCTCTTTGAATTTTTGCCCAAGGAACCTTGCTTGCCAAATCCAAATTCCAGCTCTAGTTCAAGCTATTTTTTTAAAAAAGCTTTTTGCTATAGGGTGCCTGTGCTCACCAAAGGGATAAACAAAGAGGAAAAGTGAGAAATCATTCTCCCAGGGGGATGGCCACACCACAATCCCTTTGCCTCCATTCTCCTCTCGGGACTTCTGGGCACACATGCAGATGCACCCAGTTTTCCAAGCCACTGGGTGGGAGCCTTCTACTGTATCACGTGGGATCCAGCGCCGTAACCTCCATGCCACCTGCTGACCCTGCAAGCTCCTAACTTTTAAACTGTACTGTTGCTATCAGAGCAGGTTGATGAAGCTCAGGAGTAGTTCAGTTATCACCCACCCAAAATCTAGCCACAACTCTGGTACTTTCTCTTCTTATTGCTAAGTACTACGGCACATGGAGACAAAAGGCCTAGGTTTATTTCTCTACTGCTTTCTGGCTAACTGACTTTCTCAAAGCACATTCCAAGTCAACTTTCTGATCAACAACATGTGACAAGAACTACTGCTCCCTGGCAGTATGCTGGGCTAGGAATAATGCCAAGGATTTCCCTACTTCCACAAAACATCACATCCTGGATAAAATGTATGACCAATTACAATTAAAGGTTCCCAAGAAATGATACTGGCAAAACAGAGCTTTCTCTAAGATCAAGTGAACAGCAGATTATTATTTAATCTGTGGTCCAAATGTTCACATACAACTAGAATATATCAAGTATTATTTATAACTAGAGTATATATGCAACATATATAGAATAATGGTTCTTGAAAGGGAATGACTTTGCCTCCAGAGATTTTTTTTGGCAATGCCTAGAGAGATTTTTGGGCACAACTGAAGAGTGCCACTGGCACCTAGTGGGCAGAGGCCAGTTATGCTGCTAACATCCTACCATGAACAGGGCAGCCTCTGCAAGAACTAGTCAATATGAAAACCTCAACAGAGTCAAGGTTGAGAAACCAGAAACAGAATCAGATAACATGACTATGTCCCATTGGAGGGATACTTTCTCCCTCTCCGTCTTTCTCTAACGAACACATGTACCTCTGACAACTGGGGGGAGAAAGAAGAATTGGGTTGAAATATTATCATCTGCCTTTCTTCATTTGTTTTATTTAATTAAAATTAGTAGTATTCAATTCCTGGGAACCAGCAGTTAGCATAATGGCTATGTCGCTGGACTCCCACGTAGTCGACAGCGGTTCGCGTCCCGGAATCGCCGGGCGCATGTGCGTGCAAGCCCAAGATCCCGAGAGGAGAATGGAGAAGGGATTGTGGTGTGACCACCCCCACTGGGGGGTGATTTCTCTCTTTCTGTCTCTATGTCTCTTTCTGTCTGGCAAGCGCACGTGCCCTATAGCGAAAACTTCTCACAAAACAGAGCTTTCTCTAAGATCAAGTGAACAGCAGATTATTATTTAATCTGTGGTCCAAATGTTCACATACAACTAGAATATATCAAGTATTATTTATAACTAGAGTATATATGCAACATATATAGAATAATGGTTCTTGAAAGGGAATGACTTTGCCTCCAGAGATTTTTTTTGGCAATGCCTAGAGAGATTTTTGGGCACAACTGAAGAGTGCCACTGGCACCTAGTGGGCAGAGGCCAGTTATGCTGCTAACATCCTACCATGAACAGGGCAGCCTCTGCAAGAACTAGTCAATATGAAAACCTCAACAGAGTCAAGGTTGAGAAACCAGAAACAGAATCAGATAACATGACTATGTCCCATTGGAGGGATACTTTCTCCCTCTCCGTCTTTCTCTAACGAACACATGTACCTCTGACAACTGGGGGGAGAAAGAAGAATTGGGTTGAAATATTATCATCTGCCTTTCTTCATTTGTTTTATTTAATTAAAATTAGTAGTATTCAATTCCTGGGAACCAGCAGTTAGCATAATGGCTATGTCGCTGGACTCCCACGTAGTCGACAGCGGTTCGCGTCCCGGAATCGCCGGGCGCATGTGCGTGCAAGCCCAAGATCCCGAGAGGAGAATGGAGAAGGGATTGTGGTGTGACCACCCCCACTGGGGGGTGATTTCTCTCTTTCTGTCTCTATGTCTCTTTCTGTCTGGCAAGCGCACGTGCCCTATAGCGAAAACTTCTCAAAAAAAAAAAAAAATTAGTAGTATTCCTCAGTTTTACTAATCGAATTTCAAAAAGCTTAATAGCCACATGTGTCTAATGGCTACCATTACTGGAGAGCACAGGTAAAGAAAATTTCTACCACCACAGAAAGTTCTATCAACAGTACTGCCTGTCTAGCTGTTAGATCTAGGGCACATCCTGCAAGTCTTAATGAGATCCTTAAAACATTTCGGGCAGAGAATTAAAATAACAAACTTATTTTAGTCTGTCTTATTTTTAACTTCAATTACAATCCAGGATAAGAAAGTATATTCCACTTAAAAACATCAAAAATATTTACCTATTTGTTCAGTTGCTTTGTTAACATTTGTTAACCAGCTTAGTTCAATATTTGCTGAATGTCAACCACATGTGTCAGACATTGTGGTAAAAGCTCAGGATTCAAATCTGAATAAACTACACGTTTTTCCATTAAAAATCAAACATTAGGGTTAGCCAATGACATGATAGTTAAGGCAGCTAAATCTCACAGGGCCAACTGCAAAGTTCGAGTCCCTGACCTGGTGGCTTGAAAACACACTGGATGTATATACATACTCAAAATTCCCAAAGGAGGGAGAAATGGAGGACAAAAAGGATTGCAGCTGATGTTCCACATCTGGAGTACTTTCTATCTGCTTTCTACCTGTCCCTCCTCTCTCCAGCAAGCCCAGGCACCCACTGGCAAATTTAAAAGCAAAAAAACAAAAATTAAACTAAAAGTCACAGCATGACTAACAAAATATATACATACAGTAGTCCCCCCTTTCCACAGTTTTGTGTTTTGCAGTTTCGATTATCCACAGCCACCCACGGCCCAAAAGTAGTAGCCAGAAATGAACAATTTCTAAGTTTAACGTTGCATGCCACTTGAGTAGTGTGATGAAATCTCACGCAGTCCCACTCTGTCCACACTGCACTCACTACTCTCACTTAGTAGCTGTCTTGGTTATCTGATTGACTGTCTCAATATGATACTGCTTGTGGTCAAGTAACACTATTTTACCAAAGAATAGCCCCAAAGCACAAAAGTAGTCATGCTAGTAGCTTGGATATGTCAAAGAGAGGCCATAAGATGCTTCCTTTAAATGAAAAGGTGAGAGTTCTTGTCTTATAAAGAAAGAAAGAAAAAAAAAAAAGTATATGCTGCAGTTGGTAAAACATATAGTAAAAACAAACCTATCCATGAAATTGTGACAAGAGAAAAAGAAATTCATGCTAGTTTTTCTCTCATACATGAAACTGCAAAAGTTACACTCACAGTGCATTAAGATGGAAAAGGCACTTAATTCATGGGTAGAAAATATGAACAAGACTATTTCCCAATGACAGCAAGTAGGTCCAGTACTATGCTGTTTCAGGCATCCCCTGGAGTTCTTGGATAAGAGGACTATGGTAGGGGACCAGCAGTTAGCGTAATGGCTATGTCGCTAGACTCCCATGTAGTCGACTGTGGTTCACATCCCGGACCCAGTGGCTTAAAACTCACGCCGGGCGCTTGTGCATGCGTGCCCACGATCCCGAGAGGAGAACAGAGGAGAAGGGATTGCAGCATGGCCATCCCCCCTGGGGGGTGATTTCTCGCTTTCTGTCTCTCTGCTCTCTCTGTGTGGCGAGTGCACGCGCCCTATAGCAAAAACCTCTCCCCCCCAAAAAAAGAGGACTACAGTATACTGAACAGTCAAATGCATCTTGCTCCAAAGACAGTTCATTTTCTTTAGAGAAAATACCTTGATTCTTCTGAGACCGTAAGAAAAAAATCGGCTCTTCAGATTTTAACAGTGAAAACAAGAGTAGATAACAAAAAACCTGAACTGATGACAATCTGACCCATGGGAAATTATTTAAAATCCTTAGTATGACTTTTGTATACCTGAAAATACTATATATTCTACAGCAGGTCACAAACTACAAGGACAACTTTTATATCAGTATAACATAAACTGCAGAACACACTTCCATGTATCACTAAGGATTCAAAATAAGCTTGTTGTCTTACTCTTCAGACTCCTGATATTCTTTACAATATTTAAGATTACATTGTTTTTCTTCTAACTCATGTTCCAGAATTGGCATTCTTAAGTTTTTGATACCTACTCTTCACAATTAATGACCCAATATTTCTCTCAAGGTAAACAAATATTTCCTTATCTCACTTGGACCTATATACTTTTCCTTCCTCACATGGGCAGGTTTTGTCTTTTTTTTTTTTATTTTAAATTTTGCCACTGGGTAAGTGTGCTCTCTGGAAAGGGAGGGAGGGAGGGAGGGAGAGAGAGAAAGTAACCTTTATGGTAGATGACCACATAGCAATCCCTTTGCCTCCATTTTTCCCTCATTTCAGGATTTTGAGCACACATGCACATGCGCCTGGTGTGTTTTTCAAGCCACCAAGTCCAAGTTGCACAGTTGGTCATTTGAGATCCAGTCACTTAACCTCCCTGTCACTGGCTAGCCCCAGGCAAATTCTTGTTGAAAACTCTAGAGAAGCTACCCACAGATGCCTAAATAAGTTAGAACACATTTCATCACCATACTAAAGATTTGCTTTATTTAAATAATGGGTTTCTAAATTGCAGCCTCCAAACCTCTGTTAAATGTGTAAATGAGATCACAACAAATGTTCCTTTGTATTTATTAATTGTGATTATTTGTACACTGTTCTAACAGCAGTCAATATTCAATTTCCTAACTAGCAGTTCTAAAACCGTTTGAACTCAGGACCCTTTATCACTCTCAAAAAATCCTAAGAACCTAAAGGAGGTTTTGAGTACATGAATTATGTCTATCTAGATATTAATAACAGAAATTCTTTTAAAATTTACTAATTCAGAAATAACAATGTATCCATTACATGTTCACATATTGGGTTGTTGGGAAAGTCATGATGTATTTTAGCACAGAAAAACACGTCACGACTTTCCTGACAACCTAACAGATAACTGTTTTTCTGAAAACAATCACATTTTCCTACCAAAATTGAGTAAGAATGATAAAAGACTTAAGATGAAATAGTTGGATTTAGAGCAAGCAGGCGGCATGGTATTAAGGTGCTGGATTCCCACATGGCTTACAGTCGTTCAAGTCCCAGGCCTCATGGCTTGCTTTCTCACTCTCTCTGGTCAAATTAAAGTTAATTAACTAACTTAATTAAGAATTCTTTTTTGGGTGTACCAGCAGTTAGCATAATGGCTATGTCACTGGACTCCCAAGTACTCGAACGCAGTTCGCGTCCCGGACTCGGTGGCTTAAACCTCGCGCTGGGCGCGTATGCGTGCGTCCCCAAGATCCTGCGAGGAGAATGAAGGAGAAGGGACTGCGGCGTGGCCATCCTCCCTGGGGGGTGATTTCTCGCTTTCTGTCTCTCTGTCTCTCTCTGTCTGTCTGGCAAGCGCACGCACCCTATAGCAAAAACCTCTCCAAAAAATAAAAAAGAATTTTTTTTAATTCTTTCATTTTATTTATCATCATTATTATTATTGTTTAATTTGACACAGACACGTATCAGAGAGAGAGAGTGAGTGTGTGAGAAAACAAGCCACCAGGCCCAGGATCTGAACCACGGTTGGCCATGTGGGAGTCCAGTTCCCCAACCTCCATGCCACCTGCGGCCCCAAGAATTCTTTTTTAAAAAAGAAAATAGTTGGATTCTCATAGCAGCCTCTGAAAACAAAAGATACTAATAAACTGTATCTTAAGTATTTCTGCTTAAACACAAGAGATAGGAAACCAGCTCTCCTTGCAAGATGTATCATGAACTTAACATTTGCCCCACATAAAGGATCTGACTAAAGAACCTAAAATTCTTTTACCAAGCACTTACTGAATTCCTACAACTTAAACACATTTAGAATATAGATACATTAAAACCATGCTGTCTAAAAAAATAAATAAAAAACCGTTCTAGGCATTGCTATTAATTAGAACCATAAAATGTGTAATGCTGATTGTCCAATAACAGCTAATGCTCCTACTAGGCATTCTACTAAGCATTTTACTGATATATGGTTATTACATTTAATTCTCAACCCCATAAGGTAAGTACACCAGATCTTAAATATAAAGAAACAAATACAAAAATAGGTTGTCTAAGGTCAGAAGAATGGATAGTCAAGTTGGGATTTAAAACCAGCATTCACTCAACCGTCTCCTCCAACAAAATCCAATGTTCATCCTACAGAAAAATTATAGATTGATTTCTGGCTAAAGAAAATGTTTTAAGAAAATATCAATACTTTAAAAAGAGACAAACTCACAGTTTTTAGTTCCATGAGGACTTGTTCATCCACTCCATCATCCAGAAAGATGTCTCTGACATCATTAATAACATCTTCGATCACAGATCTATATAATTTAGGCTTTAAAGGAAAAACAAAACTGTTGAGAAACACCAGTTTTATAGGTTAAAATGTACAAGTTATCACAAATTCAAAACGAAGGCAATACACCTGTCATTTTGCCAATGATCTAAAACTTACTCTATACTACATGACTTTAAAGGTATGGCCATCCTAATGAACATAATCTGCCCTAGTTAAAGTGGATGGTTATATACATGTATTTTTTAAAGAGGTTTTTGCCTTAGGAACCATGCATTTGCTGGAGAGAGACAGAGACAGTGAGAGGGAAAGTAAGACATCACTCCCTGCAGGGGAGATAGCCACACCACAATCCCTTCTCCTCCAGAGATCTTGGGCACACAGGCACACATACCTGGCCTGAGTTTCAAGCCACCAGTTTTGGGACTCAAACTGCTGTCAGGCCATATGGAAATCCAGGATATAACTGCTAGGCCCCCATGATGACTATGTATTTTAAAACAAAGGGACTTCAAAACATTCATGGACACGTGGAATTCAAGTACAAGCTTACTTTGGTGCAAAAAAAACTTGCAACCCATGCATATTTTTTTTCATTTCCCATTAATTTTTTGAAGACACCTCATAGATATGAAAGCACTCTCAAAAGTATAAAGTATTTTTAGAAACCAAAAGTTGGGTTAGAATAATTAGCCCAAAGCACATCCTATTTTTAATCTGCCAGACAAAAAATATTCATGTCAGATGCTAAAACTAGAGCTGCCTAGTTATGAATCCTATCCATTATCACAGAGGTAAGGTTAACAACCTTTTTGTTTTTCATGCTTTGTTGTTGCGTTTTATATCTTCCTTTAAAAGTTACTAGCTACTAAATAAAATCCAAGTTTGCTCTCATAACCAAACATCAAAAAGAAATTATATTTCATTAGCATTTTTATCAGCAATAGTATTATCACAAGGGAACCTCTAAGAATATATCTACTACCATCCAAAAATACAAATAGTGAACTGGTCAGCTCAACTTACATCAACGATTAAAAACTAGTCTTCCTTGGGACCAGCAGTTAGCATAATGGCTATGTCACTGAACTCCCATGTAGCCAACTGTGGTTAGAGTCCCAGATCTGGTGGCTTACACTCACGCAGGGCGCATGTGTGTGCATACCCAAGATCCTGAGAGAGGAGAATGGAGGAGAAGGGATTGCGGTGTGGCCATGCCCCCTGCGGGGTGATTTCTCGCTTTCTATCTCTCCATTTCTGGCGAGTACACGCACCCTATAGCAAAAACCTCTCAAAAAAAAAACAAACAAACAAACAAAAACAACTATTCTTCCTTTTTCACTACAGACAGAAAACAAAGAAAACAATTCAAGTATCTGCATTCTCCCCATTATGGAATTTTTTTTTTTTTTTTTAGAGTTCTGCTATAGGGCCCAGGAAGGCATGAGAGATGATGAATGGAGGATTTAGGCATGGCCTAAGTAAGTAGGCCTCTCCTTCATTCTCCTCTTGGGATTTTGGACATGCACAATATGCGCCTGGCTTGAGTTTCAAGCCACCAGGTCCAGGACTTTAACCAAGGTTGGCCATGTGGGACTGCAGCCAAGTAACCATTACACCATCTGCTGGTCCCCCAATATGGGAGATTAGGCCTGGTTTTTAAATGTAGCCAGATATGCCTCTCAATTTTAAATTATTCATCTGTACAATGAGTATTTCTACAGTGCTTCCTTAACTTTTAAATTCTATACAAAATAAAAGTATATGTGCCTGGGGTTATCACGTTACCTATAAAGATTTAACTACTGAATTACACAAATACGTCTATAAATTGCATTTTACCAATAAGGATTCCACAAAGTATTATAATAAGGCCATATTATTTTAACATATTGACAGTATAAATCTCGAACTGATTATATATTACTTTTCATCAAAATACACAATGTCAATTTTTTGGGGGGGGTTTTTGAGGTTTTTGCTATAGGGTGCGTGCCCTCGCCAGAGACAGAGATACAGAAAGCGAGAAATCACCCCCCGGGGGGATGGCCACCCTGCAATCCCTTCTCCTCCATTCTCTTCTTGATATCTCGGGCATGCACTCACACACACCTGGAGTGATTTAAACCACCAGGTCCCTGGGACTTGAACCGCGGTTGACTACACGGGAGTCCAGCGACATAGCCAATATGCCAACTGCTGGTCCCGTGTTGTTGGTATTTCTGACATCGGTTACACCTAAAAATCTTTTGCTTAGAAATCCACATTTGTAAGTACAAATTTGCTTTCTTCTAATAAGTCAATCATACTTTTAAGAATTTTGCTTTTGTGCCTTAAAATACTCATGGTTTCATAAGCACTACAGTTGAAGGAAAAAGAGAAATACGTATTCTTCATGAAGTATATGCACAAAGAGTAATTTAGCAGAACTGTTCGTAACTGGAAAGCTCCCAAGATAGTGTTTATGTGGGTATACAGATGCCATTTAAAATAAGCAATTTCTAAGTTCTTACCTAAAATTCCAAACTTTATGTGTTTTTTTTTTTTTGTATTTTACTAAATGCAAAGTAATTTAGGTTTGTTCTGAATTTTAAAGAACAGATACTCCAAATTTTAAAACAGGCATGTGAGTGGGCCTAATGTGGTATTATCAAGTGATTAGAAAGCTTTTTTTCTTAAGTGTCCATTCCCTGATGTAAACTTGGAAAACAGATTAATTTGTATATTGGATACCACATTTCTATTCAATGCAGTAAAATTCTACCTGGAATTTTCCTTTTCAAAAATCCAGTTTGCGGGCCAAGTGATTAGAAGGTTCTTCTCAAGTGCCCATTCCCTGATGCAACCTTGGAAAATAGATTAATTTGTATACTAGATACCATGTTACTTCCAAAGCAATAAAATACTTGGAATTATCCTTTTAAAAAATCCAATTTGCAGGGCAGCAGGTAACATGGTAGTTAAGAGTGCTGGACTCCCACATGGCCGACTATGGTTCGTGGTTCGGGTCCTGGACCTGGTGGCTTGCTTTGCTTCTCATGTTCGTTCTCCCCCCCCCATTAAAATGGATGAATAAATAAAGTCAGGTAAAAAAAAAAAATTCTAAAATAAAAACTCAATCTGTAGTAAGTCTCCTCACTCATTACAATTCTACAGATAACTGCACTGTTGACATAGGTCCTTTACTGATGCATTAAGCACCTACTTCTTTGAAAAACTTTTGCCTTTGACATTACATACTATAAAAACATAATGAACTATTTGGAAGTATACTTCTAACATATTTCCTGAATACTTGATGAATTAAACACTCCCCAAACCAAGTGCCCTGCAGCTAGAAACAGTTAATGATTTCTGGCAACTCACGCATTTCCCAATATTAAAAAGAAAAAAATTACCTTATCCGAGCTAAAATTCTTTTTTCTTTTTTAGATAAACATTTTTAAAATAAAAATGAAAAAGGATGCCAATACGGGTATATTTTCCCTAACAAATAAGGCGTATCCTAGCTGCTGCATCAAAACAAAAACTTGAGGCCATGAAAGCGGTCCCCACCCGGAGCGAAATTAGAACGGAAGAAAAGGCCCTAGAAATAAATTGAGCTCCGCACGCGCCTGCCTCTCGCCTCGGGAGCACGCACCTCCCAGCCCCGCTCTCAGCAGCTCTCACTATTTAAAGCCGGATCTGGTGTTTAAATGGAGAGGCGGTGACGTAGGCCTGAAAAGCACCTTCCCATCCTGGCAGAGTCTATATTAGAGAGCGGCAATGGCTCTATATAAACAGGGCAGCCAAAGGGAGGAGGACCACAAGGCTCAGGGACTGAAAAGCAGGGTAAGCGGCCGCAGCCATGATGGATCGACCCGAGTCGCCAACGGTATGGTGTCGGGCGGCCGTGAGCTGGTCTGCGGCATTCGGGACCGGGCAAAAACGTGTTTTATTGTCACAATAAAAATAAGAGTTGGGTGGACTAGTGATCGCACTGCATTGGTGACTGAAAAGGTTATGGATGTGACTGCTTTTTGCAAACCTAAGTGATCGCAAGTAACCAAAAAGGGACAAATGGGAAGAAGTAGGCAAATTTCAAGGCGAAAACGGGGGCACTGTGACCACTGTAGGCTTTTTTTTTTTCGGTTTGTCTTGGTGCTTTGCTAGTCGAAGACACGATGGGGGTTTTGCTTCCCCTTCGCCATTTTACCCATTCGGAAGGAACTGAGATAAGTGCTTTTCAACCTTCGTCCTTTTTTTAAA
>NW_006160041.1:6167712-6171575 GCF_000334495.1 Tupaia belangeri chinensis
GCGGAGGGGGAGGGAGGGGCGGAAAGGGCGGGGCTAGAGTAGGCGGGGCTGAGCGCGAGACACCGCGAGAGCTGAGTGCGCAGGCGCGCCGGGGCGGAGGCCGCCGTGAGTCGTGTCGTCACGCGCCGCGGAGGGCGCTAGGTGGGCGGAGCCCAGGGACTTGAGTAGTGAAGTTGGAACCGCAGCCTCTTCAAGTCTCACGTGGTCACGTGGTTGGCACCCAGGCGGAAGTCTCCGACAGCCCTTTGGCATGAGGCACCTAGAAAGCATGGCTGGAAAAGGCGCGAGTTCTGAGACGCTCGAACCCAGAGCTAGCTGGGACCTTCTCCTGTCAGACGTCTCTGCGCCGTCCGGAACTGGAGGAGTTAGGAAATGTAGAAGGGATGTTGGCGCCTGCCTCGCTAGGCATGGCCGCGGAGGAGGACCGGTCACGTGGCGCGGCTTCCGGCCCCTGTCACGCTGGGGCTGAGGACAAGTTTTAAATGCGGAGTCATCTCCTTTTCTGAGCTAGTCTCGCAGCGCGAGCTTAGGCGTGTTGGTGTTTGTTGCCAGTTAGCCTGCAGAATTGTGTACCTGTTTCTAAGGGAGATGAAAGCCAAATCGGGCCCATTGTTACCCGATTCCATAATTAGTAACCCCCAGAACCTGCTGAGTCTTGGCTACAAAGCCTCTGGGCTTAAAGTTCCTCCTCCGTGGCCTGTATTAGCCTACGTAGTTTAAATGACTTCTCATGGTAATGAAAATGTCAAAAAAGCGAACCAAAACGCCTCTGGATTATGACATCATGACTTTCTCTGGTTTTCAAGAATGCTATGACTTTATGTGTAGTGACCAGCAACATCTGAAATACTTGCCCTTGACCCACCAACACGCAAGGCCTCTGGCTACAGGGCAGACAGAATAGGTCCCTGTCTTGAAGTGTATGTAATTCAATAGGCGTTTGACCTGCTTGCCCAAGTAAATCCCCTTTCTTGCCTGTGTTTAAAACAAGAATGCCCTGTTTGGAAGGCAGAACGCTACCTAATTTTATTGTCCCTAAGGATTCTTAAGGGACCTGGAATATAGTTTGAATTAGTGAAGGAGTTTATCCAGTAAATGCAAAGCAAAACAAAATGTCAAAATTTTTCGTTGGTGAAATGAGATTTGGAAAGTATCAAAGCCACCTTACCAGAGTGGAAAAGCTGGTTTGCCAAGACCCAAAGGAAGGAATTAGAGAAAGCAGTGGCCGCTAAAACTCAGAAAAATGTGAACAGTTTGTCCACAGGTATAGAATATTAACCTAAAGATTTATTTTAAATATTCACTCCCACTCCATTCTCTCAACATTTAATTGCTCTGCAGCTTCCCCCACAGCTGCCTGGCCTGGGGCACTTCTAGCACAGGAAATCAGTATTCTTGGTCAAGTTACAATTCTATCAACATTTGTAATAATTTTATTCAGGTGATAGCTGAAAAGTCAACACTAATCAATACCATTCCTGGTAAGTTTCACTGCTTATTATTTCAGGAGGACTTCCTGTTACCTCCTTATATACATACTGCCAACTGTTTGCAAGTGGAATCCCTTCCTTTTTACCTAATTTTCTTCCCTACCACTTTGTATTCTTACCTAAATGATTGTTTTTTTGCCATCAATTAAGGTTAAAGTCACTGCAGACGGGACATTAAAGAATCTATGAAATTTTCTTTCTACAAAATTAATCAATCTAAGGAGATCCACACTTACAGGTCTTTGTGAAATACTGGAATAGTTGGAAAAAAGGCATTAAACCCAGTTGTGGCCTCCTTAAGACCGTTAAGCTTCTTGGAGATGCTGGGTGGGCCTGTCTACACCCTCTAACTTCCCAACAGTGCCTGTGAACTTGATTAATAATTATCCAAGACTCTTCGATATCTAAGTAGCCTTGGTAGATTCCATTCCAATTTTGTGAGTTTCCAGCTAGCCAGTTTAGTTTCAAGAAGAGAGACATTCTGGTCTTGTACCATAATTATGGGCCTAAATACTTGGAAACTACAGCCCCTTAATTCACAAAATGGAAAATTTGTGAGCCATGAATTTCTCCCATGTAAGACTTGATTTAGCATCACACTTAAAATGTTTTTGCCTCAGCACCTACAGGTGCTTGGTGGTTAAGGTACTGGATCCCACATTGCCAACTCTGGTTCCAGTCCTGTACCCAGGGGCTTGTGTGTATATGTGCCCAAAATCCTGAGAGGAGAAGGGATTGCAGCTTGGCTATCTTCCCAGGGTGGGGAGAGATTTCTCATTTTCCCTTTCTGTCTCTGTCTTCAGCAAGCTCCAATGCCCTATGGCAAATGTCTAAATTTTAAAAAAGAAAATCACACCTGGCACATGTGCATGTGTGACCACGATCCCAAGGGAACAGAGAAGAGGTTGCAGAGTAGCCATCCCCCATGGAGAGGGATTTCCTACTTTCTTTTTCTCTATCTCTCTGTGTCTCTCTATAGTGAGCATACACACCCTGTAGCAGAAACTTAAAAAAAAAAAATTGTCTAAATGTTTTATTTGGTAACCTAAAGTCTAAGTTGGAGGAGTCCAACCAGGTGGGGCTCCAGGACCTGTCTGAGCCCTTTGACCTTTGAGCATCGCTTCTGGTTGGTTCAGTAAGTTGGCAAGGCTACTACTGTATGCCCCCCGACCTTGGAAAAAGCTTGGGTCACTTAGCATGTCGGCAAGGCCGCTTGCTATTCACTCCGGGACTGTGATAGCCTTGCTGGTAAGTGACCCCCCCTCCGACTCCCCGATATACTTCTATAAAAGAATTACATAGCTCCCTCATACATCTTGAGTATGTGGTAAGATTTCCCGAAAAGTCCCCCGACCGCTCCCCTTTACCCTGACCACTTACTGTTAATTACAACGTTTCATTGGGCACAATAGAGGGTGTGCTAAAGTTCTTCTTGATCTTTGGAAGGCCCTTCAAGATGCATTTAATATAAATAATCTTTTCACGTACAATAGGACTAGGCTGAAACTGGCCCAGGACGCTCTTGTCCCATGGTAACTAATGTTCTAACAAAATACTTAACAGTGGTGCCATAGGCTACATAAGTGTATCCACAACACCATAAACCCATTTTAAAGTTTTTCATTAACTTATTAGTCGCTTTACCGCCAGTTGAAAAAACTGTCCCCACCCTCACCAAGTGAATAATAACTTCACCCCTTCAGGATAGGTAAGTATATCAGGATTCCTCAAGTTTTAGATCCCTATAGAATTATATAAGTATCATTATGAAAATCCATAAGAACTAATATTTATGCTTGAGATTTTCTTTTAGTAATCATAAGACGGCTACTGCTGAACATAGACTGATAGTTAACTCTACTTGCTGGAATTGTTTCCTGAAACTGCACTGCTTGAAGTTACCAGGAACCTGCTTTCATCAATCAAACAATTGTTGAACTGTATCAATGATTAATAGACCTGCCCTTAATCAAACTCTGAATGGTTTCTATTGTTAAAACATTATGAATTGATCATTAGTACACGTAGCCCCTCTCCCATTTACTTGCATGTATCCCATTTTCAATAAAAAGGCACGATGATTCCTAACAGTTGTCACTCCTCAGAGAGCGATCTCTGGGAGTATCCGGCTTAGGACGTGCATGAAAAGGCATGAGGCCTTAGTCTTCCTTCCTTTCCAGCGTCGCCTCCATCGAGCCAACCCATCCCCGCCGAGGCTGGTCCCCGGCACTGAGTAATTTTTCTAGTCTTAACAGCTCTTCATACCATATTTATACTGGATTTCTGATGTGTGAACTCACACCTTATAACAGCCATGGCCATGTAGAAAGACAAATAGACACATAATTTGATGTGTAAATTCTAGACACTCTT
>NW_006160041.1:6171853-6183016 GCF_000334495.1 Tupaia belangeri chinensis
CTTTTTTAACTTCAAAATATTTTATATTAGAGAATACAAAGTTACTTCTTTATTTTATTTTATATTAATATGCTGCCTAAATACTGAATAACTGCAAAACAAGAAAGGAAAAGTAAAAATCAGGGCATAAATGTTTATGTACCGTAAACAAAATGACATCAAATCTTATAAGTTAAAGCATTTTAATGTTGGGGCCAGCAGGTGGTATGGTGGTTAAGTTGCTGAATACGCCCATGTGGCGGGCCATGGTTCAGGTCCTGGACCTAGTGGCTTGCTTTCTGGCTTTCTCTCTCTCTTTCTCTCTCTCTCTCTCTCTCTCTCTCTATATATACACACACATATGTATATAGTCTAATTAAAATAAATGAATAAATAAAATTAAGTAAATAATTCTTTTTTATAAAGACATTTTAATGTTTTCCTGATGAATTAACTGTCTTATAATAGCTACAATGCCAAGAAAGGTAAAAGTCTAAAAAGACTGTAGAAATTGGCTTAAACTAAAATCTCATGACATTTCTTCAGCCTCTATTTTCTTAAATGATAAATATGGAAGGAAGGAAAAGAGCTAATTTTTAGGCCTTCATATGCTCACTAGTATTGCGTGCTTTTGGAGAATATGAAAGGGAAAAGGAAAGATCTTATACTTCAAGCTTACTAATTCCAATAAGAGACCCTACTGTAAAGTGTAGTACATGATAACATCATCCTTTTAAATTATTAAAAGTATTGATGTATAACAGTACTACCCAAAAAATTGTACCACAGAGTTCACCTAATTTTTAGACCTTTACAAAATACTGATTTCCAAATGGGCTAATTTTTGGTGTAGTGAGTATAACCAGAAATTGTCGATCACACAAATTAAAAAAACAAAACAAACAAAAAACAACAACAACAACAAAACACTTTTCTAGTGTTCTCTTCCTCTATTTTATAACTTTAAACTATTTTGTATCTTAAGATAACAACTAACTTGACATCGTTTTCTGTATACCAAAATACACGTCAGTTTGTGATAGTTTAGCATCAACAAATTGACAGTGAATTAGTGTCATATGGAGTTTTGGTGGAATCTGTCTTACCTCTGCCACTAATTTACTATGTGACTTTGGGTTATAATTAATCTTCTTTGTGTTAATAAGACGAAATAGAAACCACCACCTATGATTATTGCGAAAAACAGCTACTAGAAACTGCTTTGACAAGAATTTGGTGGATGATTTTTATTAGTAAGTATATTACAACTACATCAATATCATCAAAGCAGGGGGAAATCCTTGTTATGGTTGTGTCCCCCCTAAATTCATGTGTTGTAATTTAATTGTGAAGGTATAAAGAGGAAACTTAAGAGGAAACTCAAAACCTCATGATGTCAAAAGCTGGGGCTCCTGTGATTGACTCCTGGTGGTTTATAGGAGAAGGAACGAGACTCTGACACCTGGATGGATGAAAACACAGAGGCAAAAGCTCCTGTTCTCTTGTGATGTGATGCCCAGCATAGCCTTAGGACCCCCAGCAGATGGCATGATGATTGAGGTGTTAGATCCCAAGAAGAGAATGTAAAATCCCAAGAAGAGAATGGAAAAGAGACTGTAGCATGGCCCTCCCCCCGCCCCACCCCCAGAGGGTGGTTTCTCACTTTCTGTCTTCCTCTGCCAAGTGCACTCACCTTTTGACAAAAATCTTTAAAAAAAAAAAAAAAAAAAAACCTATAGGGATAAGAATAGTACAGAAAAATTAGCTAGACTTATTTAAATATATTTTATAGACTTGACTCTATAAATACATATATATTTTACTTAGTTATTTAAAAAATAACTTTTGAAAATTAACTGTCTGCCTAATTAAAAATAAAATGAAGCAGCTCAACCTAACCAGATATTCCATAAAACACAGAGAGGAACTTTTTAAAATGCCTTTAAAACAGCAATTTGATAGGCCATCCCTGTGCCTAGAGGTTAAGAGAAGCCAGATCCCACATAACCAACCATAGTTTGAGGTCCAGCCCTGGCTGCCAGGCACATGTACATGCATGCCCCAAATTCAAACTGGATGGAGAGAAGGGATTGCAACATCGTCAGCACCCCACTAGGGGGTGCTTTCTCCCTCTCTTTGTCTGTCTCTTTCTGGCCAACCTAAGTGCCCTCTGGCAATTGAAAAAAAAGCAAAAAAAAAAAAAAGATAATTTGATTACATATCTGTGGACCAAAAATAAAAAGTCAAAAAAAAGTTTTAACTAATCTCAGTATTACATTGTTGGTGTTAGTGTGTATATATATGTATTTTAGTATTTTATTGTAAAATGTGGGATGAAGAATATGAATAATTATATTATGTTCTAATAGATGTCATTTTTTCTTTTGGAGAGATTTTTGCTATAGGGCATGTGTGGTCGCCAGACAGACAGAGAGAGACAGAGAGACAGAAAGTGAGAAATCACCCCCCAGGGGGGATGGCCACGCTGCAGTCTCCTCCATTCTCCTCTCGCGATCTTGGGCATGCACGCATGTGCGCCCGGCGTGAGTTTAAGCCACCGGGTCCAGGACTCGAACCATGGTCCGACTATGTGGGAGTCCAGCGACATAGCCATTACATTAACTGCTGGTCCCAATAGATGTCATTTTGAAAACCAGGCCCTCAGTGGATTGGATGACGATGTGTGCCCACATTGGCGAAGGTGATCTTTATTCAAGCTACTGATTCAAATAACAATCCCTTGTCAATGTGTGAGAAAGAAGAGATGCAAGACACAAAGGATACGTGTAAATTCTGTATACCTGAATTTGAAATTTTTTTTGAGAGGTTTTTTTTTTTTTTTCCTCTCTCTAGGGCGCATGTGCTCGCCAGAAAGAGAGAGACAGACAGAAAGCAAGAAACCACCCCCCAGGGGGATGGCCACACAACAATCCCTACTCCTCCAGTCTCTTCTCGGGATGTTGGGCATGCACCCATGCAGCCAGTGAGTTTAAGCCACTGGGTCCGGGACTCCAACCACGGTCAACTACGTGGGAGTCCAGCGACATAGCCATTACACTAACTGCTGGTCCCCTGAACTTGAATTTAAGTATCATAAGTTTTGTCTGTCTTGTTTTGTTTTGTTTTTCCTTAGACACAGGGTCTCACTGTGTTGCCCAGGTTGGCTTGAATTCATAAGCCTGCTTCAGCCTCCTGAGTAGGTGGGATTACAGTCATGGGCTACCATACACAGTTTTGTCTTAAATTCTCCACTTTGGCTCTAAAGAGGCCTAGAAACTATGAGCACCCAATTGCAATGTGTATACCTGGTGCCTAAATTATGGTATTTCAAGGCTAGCACTCAATAGAATATGTAATTCTGGGTTCAGGTCAAGAACAAGAAATATCTTTTTCCTTAAGAAATTGACAGAGGGCAGGTATGCTCCTGGAAAGAGAATAAAAGAGACTGAGAAGGAGAACCCCCCCCCCCAGTGGGGTATGGTCATGTTACAATCCCCCCAAGCCCCTCCACTTTTCCATCCCATCAGGATCCTCGGCATGCATGCACACATGCCAAGCATTTCTTCAAGCTGCCAGGGCTGAGACATGAACTGCAATAGCCTCATGGGATCCAGCTCCCAATACAGAGCGCTCAATTGCTGCACTACAGGGCTGGCCTCTTTTTCTTAAAAAGAAATAAAACCCTGGGACCAGCAGTTAGCGTAATGGCTATGTCGCTGGACTCCCATGTAGTCGACCTGGACCCGGTGGCTTAAACTCACGCTGGGCACTTGTGCGTGCATGCCCATGATCCCGAGAGGAGAATGGAGGAGAAGGGATTGTGGCATGGCCATTCCCTCTGGGGAGTGATTTCTTGCTTTCTGTCTCTCTGTCTCTCTCTGTCTGTCTGGCGAGTGCACAGGCCCTGTAGCTAAAACCTCTCCAAAAAAAAAGAAAAAAGAAATAAAACCCCAAAACTCAATGCTTTTTATTGTATAACAGACAGATCTTTGAAAAAGCCTGAAAACAGTGACCAACCCACTCTCTGTGAGCACCTCTTTCTCCCAGATTATGATCGTGAAATACCATTTTCCAGTAAAAGGAATCAGAACTCCAGGAAGATACTACTGATTCCAGGATTAAATGAGAAGATTATCAGTTTAAGTCAAATGAATTTGCCAATTATTTCCCAACCTACTACAGAATGAGTCTAGAATATATATATTTTCTTTTTTAAAAAAAGTACTAAAATTTAACCACTCATAAAATTGTAACTTAATCTGACAGTAAAATAGGAGAAGCAATATTAGAGTTGGTTTCATTTGTATATATTTTTGCTTTGAAAACCATAGAAATGAGCTATCTCATTTTTCCTATAAAAGACCTATTTTCCCAAATCATTATGTACAATTTTAATTAGAATATGACATATTATATTTCATTTTTTAAAATACAAAATGAACTCAGTGACTCAGAAAGTTATCTGCTGCAGTGAGTTTGAGGGGAAATGTCATAAACAGTATCACTACGGACATAAAATATAATGATTCAAACTTTTAGTGCTTGACAAGGAAGAATTATGATACAAAAGGTCAATATGAAATCATTTGATTACAGTAGCAATATCTAACATTTGAAATGCATCTATGCTTTTCATATAATCATATTAGAGTCAAGTATATTTATTTTCACATCTGTTATAACTGCTACACAGAGCAAGTTTTTTCTCCAGGGAACTTGTGCAACTCAATATAATATCTAAATTCTTCACATAGTATATAAAACAGGAAACGCCTCTTTAGATTTATTTTTTGAAGTCTAAAATTCTGTCACTTCCTATTAGATAACACTTTTTCATCCCTGTCACCCGGCTCAGAGCTGCTGCTGACTGTGAGTCTAGAGCAGCAGACATAATTTCTTTTCAGGCTTCTTCTTTTCCACTGGTGTTTTTCTTTTTATCTATCTGAGACCAGGTCATAAACTATGTCATAGACTTTGACCTTTGACTTTGCAAACCATTCTAAAAGGCATAACTAGGGAACCAGCAGTTGGCGTAATGGCTATGTCACTGGACTCCCATGTAGTCGACCATGGTGCGAATCCCAGACCCTGTGGCTTAAACTCACACCAGGCACGTGTGCGTACATGCCCAAGATCCTGAGAGGAAAATGGAGGAGAAGGGATTGTGGCGTGGTCATCCCCCCTGGGGGGTGATTTCTCGTTTTCTGTCTCTCTCTTTTGGAAGAGCGCACATGCCCTACAGCAAAAAAAAAAAAAAAAAAAAAAAAAAAAAAAAAAAAAAAACAAAAAAAAAAAAAAAAGGGGCACAACTATACTACTGCCTTGCTAAGACCTGGCCCTATCATGCCAGCTACTTGTTCAGTTTCTAGGTCACATTTATTGCTATCTAAAATAATGGAACATCTCCTGTGTCCTGAACCTGTAAAATCTGTTCTCTCTTGGGACCAGCAGGTGGTGTGGTTAAGGTGTTGGACTCCCACATGGCCAACTACAGTTCAAGTCCCAGACCTGGCAGCTTGAAAATCATGCAGGAAGCATGAGTGTGCCCAAAATCCCAAGAGGAGAATAAAGGAGAAAGGACTGCAGCATGGCCATCCACCCTGGAAAGTGATTTTTCACTTTCCCTCTCATCGTTTCTTTCTGGCAAGCACACATGTCCTATGGCAAAAACCTTTTAAAAATCTGTTCTCTCAGGTCTTTAAATTGTTCAACGTGGACTGAGCTGTAGAAAATACTAGTACAAACTCTTCATCTACAAATATTGCTGTAAGTTATTCTGTCCTTGAAGTATCCAGGATTTTGAGCACACTGTGTGGACAATCTCCTTCAACTTGCATTCTTTAGTAATCTTGTGTCCTTGGGTCATATTTTTCAACATAAGTTCCCTGAACTAACTGAACTGTGCACAATGTGGTCTGCTCAAACACTGACAATACCCCAGGTCTTGCGCCTCCGCCGCCTCCTCCCTTCCCTCAGCTGTGACTCTTGCTTTGGCTCTGTGCAATAACAGCAAAGTGGTGGTGGCCTCTAGAAGTTTCCAACAGATAATAAGGAAGGTGCATTCATTTCTCAGAGTTGTAACAAAGCCCCACAACTAGGTAGTTTAAAATAATAGAAATGCACCATTTCGGCGTTCTCAAGGTTAGAAGTCTGAAACCAAGGTGTTGGCAAGGCCACATTCTCTCTGACACGGGGAAGAAACTTTTTGTGATGGTCAATTTGATGTGTTAACTTGATTGGGCAGGAGGATGCCAGATGACTGGTAAAACATCATTTCTGGGTTTCTAGAAGAAATCAGCACTTAAATCAGTAGAGTTCATAAAGAAGATTACCCTCGGGACCAGCAGATGGTCTAGTGGTTACTTTGCTGGACTCCCATATGGCCAACTGCAATTCGAGTCCCAGACCCAGAGACTTGAAACTCACACTGGGCATGTGTGCATGCCCAAAATCTTGAGAGGAGAACAGAGAAGGGATTTGTGACATGGCCACCCCTGGGGGAGTGATTTCTTACTTTCTGTCTTTCTGTCTCTTCAGCCAGCGCAAGCACCCTATAGCAAAAAAAATCTCTCTTAAAAAAAAAAAATTACCCTCACCTACATAGGCAAGAATTACTCATTCTATTGATGGCCTGAAGAGATCAAAGAGGCAGAAAAAGATGAATTCTCTTTTGCACTGGGGCATTCATGTTCTTTTGCCCTTGGACGTTGGGACTCCTGGCTCTCAGGTCTTTGGGCTAGAACTGGAAGTTTACACCATGATATGTCTGTCCATGCCCCACCCCACCCCATCAGTTCTCAGGCCTTCAGGCTTGTACCATGTCTCATACCACTGGCTTCAGGCCTTTGGACTCCTGCTGAAATCACAAGCTTTCCTGATTCTCCAGTTTGGAGATAGCTGATCCTGGGACTTCATAGCTGATCCTGGGACTTCGTAGCCTCCACAGTCATGTAAACCAGTTTCCAGGATATGTATTCTACTGGTTTTGTTTCTCTGGAGAACCTGACTTCTTTGCCTCTTTCCAGCTGCTGGTGGTAACCAGCAATCCATGGTACTCCTTGGCAACTGTATCAGCTCATTCTTTGCCTTGGTCTCTTCACTGGCAGTTTCCTGGTGGCTTTAAGACATTTCTCTCTATGCATATCAGTCTCTGTGTGTGCCTAAATCCCCCTTTTTTAAGAGAGATTTTCCTTACAGGGCACACGTGCTCTTCAGAGAGACAGAGAAAGAGTGACAGAAAGTAAGAAATCGCCCCCTGGTCGGCAACCATGCTGCAATCCCTTCTCTCCATTCTCCTCTCAGGATTTCGGGCATACACGCACATGCTCCTGGCGTGACTTTTAAGCTGCTGGGTCTGGGGCTCGAGTTGAGGTAGACCATGTGGTGGTCCAACAACATAACCATTATGTCATCTGCTGGTCCCTAAATTTCCCCTTTTTATAAGGAGATCATTCATGTTGGATTAGAACCTTCCTTAATGACATCATTTTAGCTTGACTGCCTCTGTAAATGTTAGGTTGGGATGCATGTGGTCCATGTCTTCCTGCAGGAGCAAAGAACCCAAGGGCAAGGAAACAAGCTAAGCACAATGTTTATTGAGAGAGAGACTGATATGTTTCATATACAGAATGGGCAGTGCCCAAGGGAGGCAAGCAGACCCCATCTTCTAACTAGGGTCTCCTTGTATGCTGTTTTGAACCTTTGTTTAGTCAAAATATGTGCCCCAAGGTTTCCTCCAGCTTACTTTTTATCTTTGTTTTTCCATTTTTTATTTTCTTGTGAGTTTCATGATAGTAGGTGGTAATTTAGAGCTTATTGAATGTTACAAAGTAAGCAGGTTTATGGGCCTTCCTTAACCCTTTGTGCTCCTAGGACCCTACCCAACACCTATAAAGACCTTTCTTTCAAATAGTTACATTCTGAGATCCTGGGGGTTAGATCTAAACATATATTTTGTGGGGACACAATCCAATCCATAACAGAAAGTATCAATGACCACCTGTGTCATGTCAGAAGAATTCAGGAACCAACAAGAAGAGGTTCTTATTGGCCAAAGATGAGACACTCTGAGACTCAATAGGTACCTTGCAGTAAGTTGAACTACACCAAAGATGAGGGGATTTTTAAAAGTTTGTGAAAAATGAAATTTAAAAAACAAGTTTATATTGGTGCAAATTTTTTTTGAATCTATGTACACTTTTTTCTTTTTTTCCCCCAATTGTAATCAACTAAATTACACCTACAAGGATCCTTTTTACAAATAACATTCTCCAATTCCAGAGACTAAAACATGATCATATCTTTTTAGGAGCAACCATTCAACCCACTCTATCTATTATTTGGTAATCAGTGGTTCATGAAGGAAAAACTAGATAAACATTTGATTCTTTCTCTTTATTCATCAATCTTCAAAAAAAAAATAGAGAGAGAGAGAGAGAGAGAATCACCCCCTCAATGGGGCAAGGTCATGCAACAATCTTTCCCTTTCTGTTCCTCCATCCCATTGGCATTCAGGGCATGCATGCATGTGCGCATGAACTTGTCATATTTCCCATTCTGCCAAAGTCAGGACCTAAACCATAGTTAGCCATGTGGGATCTGGCTCCCTTAACTGCTAGTCCACAAGGCTGGCCTAGTTTTTTTTTTTTTTTTATAATACACAATATCCATGAACTTTTTAAAGTTTTTGCATCTATTTATAATACTGGGGAAAATGTAAAACTTCTCATTGGAGAATCTAAGGGAAACAACTCATTACTTTGAAGACTGATGAATAAAGAGAAAGAATCAGGTGTTTACCTATTTTTTCTTCATGAACCACTGATTACCAAATAATAGATAGAATGGGTTGAATGGTTGCTCCTAAAAAGATATGATCATGTTTTAGTCTCTGGAATCGGAGAATGTTATTTGTAAAAAGGATCCTTGTAGGTGTAATTTAGTGAAGGATTTTATGATGAGGTCATTCCAGATTACCAGATTATATGGGTGGGCCTTAAATACAATGACAAGTGTCCTTATAAAAGACATACAGAGGAGAACAAAGAGAACAGGAGGAGAAGATATAACCACAATGATAGAAATGGGAGTGATGCAGTCAGAAGGCATGTTGCTGTCACCAGAAGTTGGAAGAGCCAAGGAATGGGTTCTCCCCTAGAAGAAGTGTGACTGTGCATGGACTTCGGGCCTCCAGATTCATGAGAGAATAAATCTCTGTTGTTTTAGGCACCAAGTTTGTGGTGATTTATTACAACAGCCTCAGGAAACAAGTTGTCAGGAAAGTCATGATGCATTCTTGCATAGAAATACATTCTGACTTTCCCAACAACCTAGTAATACTGTAGATGAGAAGAAGTGTCTCTTTAAAGAAGTATTGTGCTTAATAAGTGAATAGGGGAATCAGCAGGTGGCATGGTGGTTAAGATGCTGAACTCCCACATGGTCAACTACGGTTTGAATCCTAGACCTGGCAGCTGGCTTTCTCACTTTCCTTCTCTCTAGATCTTTCTGGTGAGCACATATACCCTATAGCAAATTAAAAATAGATAATAATAAGTAAAATTAAATGAATAATTCTTGAAGAACACACCAGGTGTGTGTGCGTGGGTGCCCCAAATCCCAAGGAAAATGAAGGAAAAGGGACTGTGGCACTGTCATGCAAGAGGTATAGACACTGCTTCCTCATTCTTCCTACCCTCGTTTCCCTCCAGCAAGCACACACGCCTTATGGCAAAAAAAGGTGATTGATAAAATTTTAGGTATAATAGTGGTCTTATTTTTTAAAAGTTCATCTCTCTCAAAACTGCACACTGACATTTTGTTTTTCTTTTGTTGGAGAGGTTTTTGCTATAGGGTGCATGCGCTTGCCAGAAAGACAGAGAGAGAGACAGAAAGTGAGAAATCACCCCCCAGGGGGGATGGCCACGCCACAATCCCTTCTCCTCCATTCTCCTCTCAGGATCTTGGGCACGCACACACACGTTTGGCGTGAGTTTAAGCCACCAGGTCCAGGATGCGAACCATGGTCAACTACATGGGAGGCCAGCAACATAGCCATTACACTAACTGCTGGTCCTGGCACACTGAAAATTTTAAGATGAAATTATATGCTCTCTAGGATTCACTTCAAAATGATATAGAAACAGGACCAGTAGATGATGTAATGGTTACATCAATGGACTCACATGTAATCGACCTCAGTTTGAGACCCAGATCTGGAGGCTTAAAACTCATGCCGGGTGTGTGCACATGTGTGCGTGTGCACCTGCATGCTCAAAATCCCAAGAGAAGAAGGGATTGTGCTGTGGTCACCCCTCCCCCACACCGGGGAGGTGATTTTTTGCTTTCTGTCTCTATCTCTCTCTGTTTCTCTGGCGGGTGCATGTACCCTATAGCAAAAATCTCTCTTTCAAATAAAAGGTACAGAAGCAAGGCAATGGACGGAGTTAAATGAAAGTAGTCTGGCCATGCGTCAGTCACTGTTGAAAGTGGGTGAAGGGTACAGTGGGATTCATTATACTATTATTTATATATTTCAAGTTTTCCACTAAAAACTTTTAACAATACACTCCATAAACCATTACTTTACAATTAGCAATGGTTCTTTCTTTATTCACTAACTTATCTTCCAGTCAGAAAATATCATCGGTATACCTAGGAAAGCCTGGCCATGTGTTATAATTGTAATTACTATTAAACACTGTGTTTAATTATATAGATTCCCTCTTTATCTGATTTTTGGATCTCAGCTATGTATGCCTTATCTGAAATCACAAATTGAACAGCTGTGATTGGGACAGTTAAAAATGGTGAAAATTAGAGTACTTGCTCAGGGGTTTTTAATGAAAATGTCCCAGTGGCTGAATGACCCTTGATTTACCTACACACTTTATCTTCTTACTCATATCCCTTCAACTTTATAGAGACATCTGATATGACAGAAAATTCTACTTAGTTTATCTACAGACTATATCTCAGAGAATTATTACTGAAACTGGAACTAAAAATAGTTATTCTCCAGAACTTATCTTCCAGTGGAGGGTTCATAAGAAACTAGACAAGCAAGGGTTAATAAAGAAGGCCCAAGATGAGACTTACCTAAAGACTTAAGCAAACTTGCTCAGGTTAAAGGCCCAAGACAAAGCCCAGCGCCCCCTCCTCCTCCCCCCCCCCCAGATAAGCTTT
>NW_006160041.1:6183102-6183765 GCF_000334495.1 Tupaia belangeri chinensis
CTGCCCCCTGGCAATCACTTGCAGCTGATAACAACCGTGCATTCCAGAGAAAAGACCAGCCTCCTATCTGGACCAAAGCTTGTAGTTTATCCTTATGCTCCCCCTATGACTGAGACCATAAAAAGGAGACTCTCTCCACCAAAAAGCACAATTGAACCTGCTCAGGTCTCACCCTGGGTGTTCTCTCCTGGGCACTCTCACCAGAGCTCTAATAAACTTACCTTCTGCTCATGCTGACATTTCTGTCTCTGGTACTGTCTTCTATCACCAGCGTACTGGCTCTATTGCTCCAACGCCCGCTTCACTTTCCTACTAGTAGAGGTTATAAAGCCTGAAAGAATTTACCAGCACCAGACCAGATCTCCAAGAAGTTCTTAAGGGAGTGCTATGTCAGTAAAATTAAATGCAGACACACAGAAATAAGAGTTCAAAAACTAAGAAAATGGGCAGCTTAATTGTAGGGACAATGTCTGGAGATGAATATTATATCCCACAATTCAATCTGGAAGATCGAACCACAACAGAAGAAAGATTAAGTACATGAGACTGAACTGATGAAGCAACATTCTGTGACTTGACTAAAATATTGCTGCTTTTCTTCTAAGCGTCGTTGTCTGGTTTTAAAGGATTTTTGTCCTGTCTTGAGCTGTCGATAGGTTCATG
>NW_006160041.1:6184153-6242263 GCF_000334495.1 Tupaia belangeri chinensis
GCTATTGGAAATATTTAGACTAATTAAGTTCATTAGCAAATCAATTAAGTGGGGAGGAGTCATAGAAAGCAACCATGGATACCAGAGACAATGTGGGAGGTGGGTGGGAAATGGCAGAGGGTGAGGGATAGGGAATTAAGGATGGCAAAACATAAAAACAAAGTATACAAGACATAAGAAATGGAAAATTATTTGCTGATAACATGTATGTTCTTGTGCTTGATTGAGCCAATATACAGTGTATTTTGGATGGAAAATTCGTTTGTATGCTGTAATGATGTATAGTGGATTAATGTAAAAAAAAATAAATTTAAAGAGAAAAAAAAAAGAAAAAGAAAGGATAAAGAGTTTGACTCGGATAGGCAAAGCCCTAACAATGTTACTTATTGGAGAAAGCTTAGAGTGTGGCCTGGTGTGAAGTTAGAACCTGTCATCCTGAGTGTTTGTCTACAATGCTCTCTAAATAGAATCCATTCTAAAAAAAAAAAAAAAAAAAAAGGGGGGTGCTAGAGATTATAAAAGGAGAAGTGCCAAAAATATTAGCGTTCAGACCAGAAAGAAAGTAAAGGGGTCAGCTGGTTGGTGTGGTGGTTAACGCGGCTGGATCCCATATGGCTGAGTTGTTCAAGTCCGGACCCGAAACTTGAAGAACATGATGGGTGTGTGTGCATGGTGCTGAAAAACCCGAGGCGATTGTGGCATGGGCATCCCACTCCTTCTCTCTACTTGGCCTCAAAAAGCATCATTAGAAAGCGTTTACTAAACCGGTGTGTTCACTGGGACTTGATGAAGCCCATCTTGCCCCAGTTCGCTTACCATCAGGGCATCTGCCCCAAAAGGCCTTGCTTCACAGTGAGCCCTTTGAGGCTGGGAGGGGAGCTATCGACTATGGCTCATCCCCTCCCCAATATGCCTTGGAAGTCTCAGGCCCTGCTTTTAGATTGGATAGATTCTGCAGTAAACAAGACAACATCTCTGCTATTACCAAACTTCCACTCCGGTCATTTTATGTAGGCGGAAACATGAAGACCCAGGCGTAGTTTTGCTATAAGTTAACATCTTAACTCACATCCCCAAACAGGCCATTCTGCCAAAATAAATGACCATCCCTTCTTCTATAGTCACCTGGTTATAGCACAATAAAATCATGAAGAATTACGTAATGAAAAATAAAATGTTGAAAGGCTGGGCAGAAATCCTAACGTCAGAACCACCTGAATCCTTCTGTATGTGACTGAGGTCTTCCTCAGTCTCTTCCTCATCTCACTGCATGGTTTATATGTGATCTTGAATGCACACTTCAACACATCTGCTTCTGCTGAAAGAGGGTTATGAGCTTAAAAGTTAAAAATGTAACTATCAGGGTTGGCAGATGGCATGAGGGTTAAGGATGCTGGACTCCCACGTGGCCCACCACAGTTCGCGTAAGTAACTGTAATAGTATGAGACTTCATAAGCTCATTTTGTTGTACGCATTTTCTGCTCTTTATAGTGAACATGTTGTAAGAGTTCAAGATTGCATTTGCTTTTATTATTTGTATCTGCTTTGAATTTTCTGATTTAATTGGTAGTCTACAATGAAAGTTATTTGTTTTACAAAAAGGTACAGTTTAGTTTGAACTTCTACACTTTCCTTAGTTAGTTATAAGAAAATCACCTACGCCATAAAAACATGAGCTCTACAGAAACTATTGGATTGTTAAAAAAGTCATGATGCATTTTTGCATAGAAAAACACAGAAAAAAAATGTGTCATGACTTTTCCAAGAACTCAGTATTTACAATGGAACTTAAAGGTGACTTGATGAGCACTTAAATTGTGATTGTATGGAATCTTATAAAAATAGTTAACTTGTTTCCTATTACAAAAATAAAGTACACAGGCAAGCAAAAGAAGAAAAAAACAAACATTTGAATGACTGATTTCTTTGCTCCTATCTTAGGTGAAAATCATGAGTTTTCTGGTCCAGGTGGTATTCACTTAATTCTCAACTTGCCAAACACAGTCATCTTCTAGTAAGATTCTTTATAATCAAAAACATTCTTTCTAGTTTTGTAATTATATGTTAAATGCTTTCATAAAACAAAATGAAGGATGACCATTTTTAGTACCAGAAAAATTGGGAAGAAGAAATCTACTTTTTTTAAGAGAGAGATTTTTGCTATAGGGCACATGTGCTCACGGAGAGACAGAGAAACGGAAAGTATGAAATCATCTCCCAGTGGGGGATGGCCATGCCATAACCCCTCTTCCTCCATTCTCCTCTCAGGATTTTGGGCACACGCACAAATGCCTGTAAGGGTCCAGAGATCGGTCTAACTGATGGAGACACAGAAAAGACAGCGACAATGCAACTGCAAAAGAGGCTTTTATTTTTCCAGCTAGCTGGGGTCCAAGTTTCAGCCCGTTGCAGCGGGACCAGGAACCGTAAAGGGATCTTTTATAGTTCAGGATGTTCTCTAGACTGTAACACACAAAGGAAGGGGGGGTATGAGATGCGAGGGTCCAGCTCTCACCACCTGCTTAGGTCTAGATAAGGGCTCTCAGCTAAGGATTTGGATGACCTTGCCTCGTAGTTGCTGGTCCCTCCCGTTTTCCACTTATCTGAGAGTTCCCAGACTCCTGGTTCCCGTCCTTGAGGACCTAACAAAGTGGGCTCCGTCCCTGAAGACTCAACAGGGTAGTGATTAAGCTAACTTCCCCAGTATTCCCTAACATGGCGGTGATTATGCTAACTCGGCCTAACATGCCCAGCATATTTTAAGCCACCAGGTCAGGGACTCGAACTGTGGTCGACTATGTGGGAGTCCAGTGACATAACCATTACACCATTTGCTGGTCCCCAAAAGGAATTATTTTTATTTACCTAATAGGCCAGTGATATAACTCCCATTCTATAGATGAAAAAATAAATTATTCTTTGCTAATGTCTTTGTACTAATGCCACAATAATTGGAAGAGACAGTATGTTTTGAAAGGTATAGCAAGTACCCAAGAGCATGAGCTTTGGAGGCAAATTTGTGCTGTCCTCACTCTGACCTCTGACCATGGGCAAATTACTTCACCTCATTTGTACAATGGCATTTAAGTTATAATTCAGTAATATCTGGGGTCTTTAAAGAGTTCATGAAAAAATGTGTGTTATGGAAAAACAATGCATAGATTTCAATATTTTTATACCAAAATAAACTCATATTTTCATTCTTTCCATCAGTTTTGTTTCATTTTTGCTATAGGACAAACGCACCTGCCAGAGAGAGAGAGGGAAAGTAAGATCTCACCCATCAGTGGGATGGCCATTCTCCTCTTGGAATTTTGGGCACACATGCACACACACCCAGTGTGATTTCTCAGGTTACCAGGTCTGGGACTTGATATGCACAGTTGGCCATGTGGGATTTAACATCTTAACCTCCAAGCCTCCTGCTGTCACGCCATGAGCTTTTTTTTTTTTTTTTTTAAAAAAAAGAACTATTTAACTTTATTTATTATTATTATTATCATTATTATTTTACAATTTGATCAGAGACAGACAGAGAGAGAGAGAGGAAGTGAGAAAGCAAGCCACCACGTCTGAGACTTGAACCGTGGTTAGCCATGTGGGAATCCAGGGCCTTTAACTACCATGCCACTTGCCGGCCCCCATGCCATGAGCTTTTTGAAGTCCCCTTGTCATTTAGAGTTGTGTGAAATTAAGAGAGAATTCATGTGGGAAAAAAACCCATAGCACAGTACTTGCCACACAATAGGTCCTCAGTAAATACTAGGGATAATAGCAGTAGAGATAGTAGGGAAAATTAAATGATAAGTTCAATTTTGTCTTCATTTAGATTTTGTTGAGCAGTGGAGTGGAGTCAACATTAGAAATTAGAACAGGGGGTGCCAGCAGTTAGCATAATGGCTGTCGCTGGACTCCCACGTAGTCGATCTCGGTTCAAGTCTCAGACCCGGTGGCTTAAACTCACGCCGGGCACGTGTGCATGCATGCCCAAGATCCTGAGAGGAGAATGGAGGAGAAGGGATTGCGGCGTGGCCATCCCCTCTAGGGTGTTGATTTCTCACTTTCTGTCTCTCTGTCTCTTCTTGTCTGTCTGGCGAGCGCACGCATCCTATAGTGAAAACCTCCCCCCCCCAAAAAAAGAAATTAGAACAGGGACCAGCAGTTAGCATAATGGCTATGTCGCTGGACTCCCACGTAGTCGATCTCGGTTCAAGTCTCAGACCCGGTGGCTTAAACTCACGCCGGGCACGTGTGCATGCATGCCCAAGATCCTGAGAGGAGAATGGAGGAGAAGGGATTGCGGTGTGGTCATCCCCCCTAGGGGGTGATTTCTCGCTTTCTATTTCTCTGTCTCTCTCTGTCTGTCTGGTGAGCGCACGCGCCCTATAACAAAAACCTCTCCAAAAAAAAAAAGAAAAGAAAAGAAAGAAATTAGAACATATTCTGAACTGAGTCCATCAATTAAGCAAACAAATTTGTCTTTTGGATGTGTAGATTTTTCCATCTATAAACTTAGAATTGAAGAAGAAAGCAATTCCAAGTTTGAGATAATACACATACCACCATCTTTTTTTTTTTGGAGAGGTTTTTGCTATAGGGTGCGTGCGCTCACCAGACAGACAGAGAGAGACAGAGAGACAGAAAGCGAGAAATCACCCCCCAGGGGGGGATGGTCACGCCGCAATCCCTTCTCCTCCATTCTCCCCTCGGATCTTGGGCACGCACGCACACACGCCCAGCGTGAGTTTAAGCCACCCGGTCTGGGACTCGAACCGTGGTTGACCACATGGGAGTCCAGCAACATAGCCATTACGCCAACTGCTGGTCCCACCACCATCTTAACTAGTACATTTTCCGCAAGTTTCTTGGGGGTGAAATTATTTGAATAACTGAGTTCTGTTCCTACATCAGCCAAAAATCATCAATTTTCTGGAATGACTCAGACTGCTAAAAATTAGAGTCTACATAAACCTCCAGGCAAGATATATATAATTGCTCATTTGTCAAGTGAAAATGCATTACCATTCTCAAAAAAAAAAAAACCTGTAAAATATTATATTAAACCACAATGTGTGACACAGAAGATAACCAGTACTATTATCTGGCCACAGGGTGGCAAAATACACCTGAGTCCAGAGAGAACACAGGGCTATGAAACTGCAATCCTCAGATTCGGAGAGGTGTTTAACTTCTTCTTTATGTGTTTTGTAGGCTCTTCAGTGAGATTCATCACTAAATAGGGCACATGTCCTTGCCAGAGAGACAGAGAGACTGAAACGAGAAATCATCCACCCGGGGGATAACCATGCTGCAATCCCTTCTCCATTCCCCATTCAAGATTTTGGGCATGCATGCACATGCACCTTGCGTGCATTTTAAGCCACCAGGTCCGGGACTTGAACCACTGTTGACTATGTAGGAGTCCAGTGACAAAACCATTATATCATCTACTGGGTCCCAACAATGATTTTTATTTTCAAAGGATAGAATTCATCATATATTTGCTCCATAATTCTAATTTTAGCAAACAATAACACTATCAAGTGCATATCTCTTCTCTCTCCTTTTGTCTTTCCTTAGTTTCTTTTCTCTTTTCTCCCCTCTTTTATTCTCTCTTTTTCTCTTAGCTTTTATTAGTCTTTTAACGCAATATTCACAGAATACCAAGCATAATCTCTTCTCAATGACCAGAATGTGTTTTCACCCTTCCAATATTGGCTTAAAAAATCAAATTGGGCCCTGCCCCAGTGGCAGACTTTGCTGAAATACAGTGCTCCACAGCTTGGGTTCTATTCCTGGTCCAACCTAAAGGCCAAACATGGCAGCACAGACCTGTAGCCCCAGAGACTTGGGGAGGCAGAGGCAGCAGCATCTCTAGCTGGAGGCTGGCCTAAACGGCATAAGGAGACTGTCTAAAAAAGAGCTGGGCGTGGTGACGTACACCTGTAGTTGCAGATGAGAAGCTGAAGGAGGAGCATCATGACAGTGAGAACCTGATTTAAAGAAAAAAGTAAATCAGAATTTTGTCTCACTTTTTAGGTTTTTGCCATAGGGCATGTACACTTGCTGGAGAGGGACAGAGAGAAGGAAAGTGAGAAATCACCACCTTAAGGGAAGACCACAGCACAATGCCTTCTCCATTCTCCTCTTGGGATTTTGGGCACACACACACACAACCCCTGTGTGATTTTCAAGCCACTGGGTCTGGGACTTGAACCGTGGTCACCCAAGTGGGAGTCCAGTGCCTTAACCACCATGCCACCAGCTGGCTTTCTCAGTATGGTGTTTATGCCATGATCCACCCTCGACTTCAGCAGTCCAGATTACTGTTGAGAGAAAGGCCTGAGGATATGAACCTAGAACCTTTCATATAGATGTGGCATTGCAGGACATTGTGCTACTGATGTGCCACCAGCTGTCCCTATATAATAATTCTATTTTTAATTTTTTTTTTTTTAGTTTGCTAGAGGATGTGCACTCACAAGAGAGAGGGAAAGTGAGAAATCACCCCCAAAAGGGATGGCCACTACTACCCCTTCTCCTTCATTTTCCTCTCGGGATTTTGGGCATGCACTACACAGGTGCCAGTCATGTTTTTCTAGCCCGGTGGCTGAAACTTGGACCATGTACTTGGCTCTGTGGGATCCAGCTGCCTTAACCTTCATGCTACCTGCTGGCCCTTATTTTTAATTTTTTGAGGATTTACCATTCAATTTTCCACAGCTACTGTATCATTTTACATTCACTAATACTGCACAAAGTTTCTAATTTCTCTACATCCTCACCAACACTTGTATTTTTTTTTTTATTTTAGTGGTTGTTATTTTGCTTCTTTTTTGCCAAAAGGCATGTACACTCACCAGAGAGAGAGAGAGAGAGAGAGAGAGAGAGAGAGAGAGAGAAAGTACCCCTCATGGGGCACATGCACTTGCCAGAGACAGAGACAGGGAGAGGAAAAGTGAGAAGTCAACCCCCAGGGGGGATGGCCAAGCTCCAATCCTTTCTCTTCCTGGGATCTTGGGGATACATGCACACACACCCTACATGAGTTTCAAGCCTCTGGGTCCACCCGACTCGAACTATGGTCAGCCATGTGGGAGTCCAGCGATGTAACCACTACACCATCTTCTGGCACCATTATTATTTTTAATATTGCTATAAGACACATGTGCTCACCAGAGAGAGAGAAAAAGTGAGAAAGCAAGCCACCAGGTCCAGGACTTGAACTATGGCCAGTCATGTGGAAGTCTAGTGTCTTAACCCTCTTGCCACCTGCTGTCTGTTTGATACACAATTTTAGAAAAATTTCATGAAGCTCAATTTGCCTATTTTTTTCTTTTGTTGCCTATATATTCAGTGTCATATCACTAAATTCAATGCTGTATTTTTTTATTATTATTATTATTATTTTGCCTTGTGTCCTTCTAAGAGCTTAATCATTTTAGGTCATTTGTTTAGGTCTTTGATCTATTTTGAACTAGTTTTTGTATAAGGCACTAAATAAGAGTCCAACTTCATTCTTTTGAGAGTGGATATCCAGTTTTCCAACACCATTTGTTGAAAAGACTCCTTCCCCATTGAATGATCTTGGTGCTCTCTTTCAAAGTTTATTTGACCCTGGGCTGGCAGGTGGCATGATAGTTTAAACGCTGCATTCCCACATGGCCATTCGTGGTTCAAGTCCTGGACCTGGGCCTTGTTTTCTCCCTTTCCCTTTCTCTCTGTGTCTCTCTCTGGTTGAATTTAAAAATAACAATAACAAATGGAATTAAATAAATAATTAATTTTAAAAAAGTTATTTGACCCTATGTGCAAAGGTTTGTGCTCTTTCTTCTTTTCTTTTCTTTTCTTTCCTTCCTTCCTTCCTTCCTTCCTTCCTTCCTTCCTTCCTTCCTTCCTCCCTCCCTCCCTCCCTCCCTCCCTCCCTCTCTCTCTCTCTCTCTTTCTTTCTTTCTTTCTTTCTTTCTTTCTTTCTTTCTTTCTTTTTTTGAAAGAATTTTGAATAGGGCACATGAGACAGAGAGAGACAGAAAGTGTCTTCACCCACCCCAGGGAGAACGATCACACCACAATCTCTTCTCCTCATAACCATTACACCATCTACTAATCCCTCAGATTCTAGTCTATCCATTGGTCTATATGTCTGATTTGTGCCTATATCACAGTGTTTTGATTACTGTAGCTTTGTAATAAGTTTTGAAATCAGAAGTGTGAGTCCTCCAGTTTGTTCTCTTTCAACCATGCTTTGGAATCTCTAAGTTTAACATTTTTATATTCCACGTATAAATGAGATCATGTGGTATTTGTCTTTTCCTGCGTGACTGAATAATTTCACTTAACATAATGCCCTCAAATACTAGCTTTATAATTGTCAATGTATTTACCTTTACCAATATTTTTATTTCTTTTTATTTTTAAATCACTTTTTGTTTGCCACAGGCCACATGTACTCACTGGAGAGAGAGATGGAAAGTGAGAAAGTATCTCCCAGGGTATATGGACACAGCACAAACTCTTCTCCTACATTCTCCTCTCAGAATTTTGGGCATGCATGCACACATGCCTGGTGTGTTTTTTTAAGTCACTGGTTCTAGTACTTGAACTATGAAGTCAGCCATGTGAGATCCAGCCACCTTAACCACTACATAGGCCTTTGGCTGGCCCCAAGAGATTTTTATTTCTAATATGGCTTTGTATTACTGTCCAGTGTTTTTCATTTTAACCTACAGGACTCTCTTTAGCATTTCTTGCAGGACAAGTGCAGTGTTAAAAAAAGCTCGATCGGGGGACCAGCAGTTAGCATAATGGCTATGTCGCTGGACTCCCATGTAGTCGACTGTGGTTCGAGTCCCAGACCCGGGGGCTTAAACTCATGCCAGGTGCATGTTCGTGTGTGCGTGCCCAGGATCCTGAGAGGAGAATGGAGGAGAAGGGCTTACAGTGTGGTCATCCCCCCTGGGGAGTGATTTCTCGCTTTCTGTCACTCTGTCTCTCTCTGTCTCTCTGGTGAGCGCATGCATCCTATAGCAAAAACCTCTCCAAAGGAAAAAAAAGAGAGAGAAACAAAATCTCCCTCAGCTTTTGAAGAACAGTGTCTATATTCTTGATTGACACTTTTTTCTTCTTTTAGTTCTTTGAATACGTTAACCCACTGCCTTCTGGACTCAAAAGTTTCTGATGGCTGTCTTGAGCTATTTTGTTGCTTTCAAGATTTTTCTACAATATGACTATAATTTTTCTTGGTGCAGTTACTTTTGAGTTCATCCTTCTTGGAGTATTTTCGGTATTTATATTGATGTCTTTCATTAAGTTTGATACATTCTGAGCTATTATTTCTTCAGATGTTCTTTGCACTACTTTCTCTTTCTATTCTCCTTCTGTGACTCCTGTAAAGCATATGGTGGAACACTTGATGATGTCCCACAGGTCTTTTCAGCTTTGTTCATTTTCCTTCAATCCTTTTTCATTCTGTTTCTCATACTTGATAGATTGTCCTATTTTCAAGTTTACTGACTCTTCTGCCTGCTCAAATATATCTATGAATGCCTCTAGTGAATTTTTCATTTCAGTTATTGTACTTTTCAGCTCCAGATTTTTTTTGCCTTTTTTTTAGATTTCCTCCTTGTGTTTTTATTTTGTTGTGTTTTGCTATAGTGTGTGTGCACTTGCCAGAAATAGAGAGAGAACAGAGAAATACGGAGAGGTGGAAAGTGAGAAATCACCCTCCCCAGGGGGGCATGGCCAAGCTGCAGTCCCTTTTTCTCCATTTTCCTCAGGATTTGTGGCATGCATGTACACATGCCTGGCATGATTGTCTTTTCTTTTTAAGAATTATTTTATTTATCTATTATTATTATGTTTAATTTTACCAGACAGAGAGAGAGGGAAAGTGAGAAAGGAAGCTGCCAGGTCCAGGAGTCAAACTGCTGTCAACCCAACTGCCACACCACTTGCCAGCTCCTAGTGTGATTTTCAAGCTGCAAGGTCAGGTAATCAAACCATGCAGTACCCATGCGAGATCCAGCTGCCTTAACCTCCATGCCACCTGCTGGCCCTGATTTTCTACTTCTTTTTAACATTTTAATTCTTTTCCATACATTGTTCTTTTAGCTTTCTTTAGTTCTTTAAGTATCTTTAAGACAATTGCTTCGAAGTTTTTGTCTACTACATGCACAATCAGTTCTTTCTCACAAAAGATAGTTTCTGTTAAATTTTTCCCTTTGAATAGGCCATATTTCCTGTTTCTTTTTATGCCTTGTGATTTTGTTGTTGTTGAAAACTAGACAGTCAAATCTAATAATTTGGTAACCATCTGAGAATTGTATACTTTCTCTTCCCCAGGGTTCATTTTTTTTTTTTTTAAATAAAATCGTTGTAGGAAGCCTCTGTCAATTATGAGTCTGAGATATAAACTTGAGTTCGTCTCAGGTTTTTTTCTAAGCCCACAGCTTTCTTTGGGCATGCACAGTGATTAATTTTCCTGTATATGCTAATGTTTTTTTTTTTTTGTAGTACACACTTTTAGAGAATATTTTGTTTTAAAACAAGTCTATAAATGTAAAAATGGCACACAAAAATACAGATTACTCTGACATGTTGGGAAAACAGCATTTGGCTAGACTTGAGTCTGGAAGTATGGTATGTCTGGGGGCATCCTCAAGTCAGTCCAATTGACATCCTTTTTCTTTTTTGAGGGAGAGATTTTTGTTATATTTTTGTTATCTCTCACTGGAGAGATAGAGACAGAGAGACAGAAAGCAAGAAATCACCCCCAGAGGGAGGGGCGGCCACACCACAATCCCTTCTCTACCATTCTCCTTTTGAGATTTTGGGTATGCACACACACGCCCAGCATGAGTTTTAAGCCGCAGGGCTCAGGATTCAAACTGTCGTCAACTACATAGGAATTCAGTGACTTAACCATTATGCCATCTATGGGTCCCATCCAATTGCGGCCTATCATCAGTCCTTGTCACTTATCTGTAAACAAAATTTCAAGTATTATTTAGTACTTTTTAACTACTAAGACATTGAAGCATAATCATTTCCTGTGTAACACTACTTTAAGATATTCTTCATGGGAACCAGCAGTTAGCATAATGGTTATGTCACTGGACTCCCACGTAGTCGACCGCGGTTGCGTCCCGGACCCAGTGGCTTAGAACTCACGCTGGGCGCGTGTGTGTGTGTGCCCAAGATCCTGAGAGGAGAATGGAGGAGAAGGGATTGCAACGTGACCATCCCCTCTGAGGGGTGATTTCTCGCTTTCTGTCTCTCTGTCTCTCTCTGTCAGTCTGGTGAGCGCTCGCGCCCTATAGCAAAAACCTCTCAAAAAAAACCCAAAAAGACAACAACAACAACAAAAAAGATGTTCTTCATTAGGCCTGAGCAGATAAGGGCACTTTATGCTATTATTGCTAAGACTTATCATTTTTTTTTATTTAAAAAGTTAATGTTTATAGAAATAATGAATTTTGGCCTTTTTTTTTTGCATTTTGAATATATGAGGAAGTAATGATTTTAAACAAATTAGCAGGGCTAGCAGGACAATAGCTTAATTGTCCTTCCAAATTATATCTTGTGAAGCAATACCGAACAATACTGGTGGCGTAGTGGTTAAGGTGCTGGACTCCCACATGACTGACTCGAGTCCTGGACTTGGCAGCTTGAAACTCACACCAGGTGTGTACATGTGTGTGCTCAAAATCCTGAGAGGAGGGACCAGCAGTTAGCGTAATGGCTATGTCACTGAACTCCCATGTAGCCAACGGCAGTTCGAATCCTGGACCTGGTGGCTTAAACTCACGCTGGGCATGTGTGTGTGTGTACCCATGATACCGAGAGGAGAATGGAGGAGAAGGGACTATGCTGTGGCCATCCCCTCAGGGGGTGATTTCTCGCTTTCTGTCTCTCTGTCTCTCTCTTTCTGGCGAGCGCACGCACCCTATAGCAAAAACCTCTCAAAAAAACAATCCTGAGAGGAGAATGAAGAAGGGCTTGCAGTGTGCCCATGCACCCAGGAGGTGATTTCTCACTTTTTATTTCTCTGTCTCTGAATCTCTGGTGAGTGCTTGCACCCTATAACAAAAATATCTCTCTCAAAAAAAATTAAATTAAAAAACTATTTAATCTTTTTGATTCTATATACCACATTTTAAAAAAATCACTGACACTCATCAAAAGGGTCAACACCTGAGCTTTAACACACATGGCGGCATGAGTAGTAAATACATACTTCTCTGAGACTGGAACATGTACCTCTTCCTCATGTGTCTGGCAGTTCCTCTTAGGGAACTTTAGGATTCAGCAACTCTACAAAATGAGTAGCTTCCAACAATTTTTGTGAGACATCTTTAAAAAAAAAATACAATTTCAGATACTTGATTCCAGAGTAAGACAAATATAATCTCAAGAACCTCAGCACTAAAAGAAGCTTCAGAATTCTTCCATTGAGCTTTTCTGACTAGGTTAATATCAATGGCACTTTTCTAAAACAAAGCAAGTCATTTTTAAAACTAAGAACACACATTTAACATAATTTAATAATGAAGTTAGAAAACCACGATTATATTTCCTCACCTAATTTAGAATTGTACAAACACAATAACTTAACAAACATTAAAGGCATAATGGTTACGTTGCTGAACTCCCACATAGTTGACTGTGGTTCAAGTCCTGGACCCGGTGGCTTAAACTCATGCAGGGTGTATGTACATGCCCAAAATCCAGAGAGGAAAATAGAGGAGAAGGGATTGCGGCATGGGCATCCTCCCTGAGGGGTGGTTTCTCTCCTTCTGTCTCTCTGTTTCTCTCTGTCTTTCCAGCAAGTGCACAAGCCCTATAGCAAAAACCTCTCTAAAAAAAGAAAAAGAAAAGAAAATTGCTTCTTGAGTCTTCAAAAACTAAACCAATTCAATACCTTTGGTTGTTTTGTTTTTCATTTAGGTTTTAAGGTGAATTATCTCAGGCTATTTATTTCTGTTAGCCTAACTTCAAATCTAAAGGCAAACTGAAATGCATGTTTTTTCCTATCTCCAGAAGAGATTGACTCACCTGCAAGCATCCTATGATTCTCTTTCTGTTCAGCTCACAATGCAAATTTAGCTTATTGTCCTTCCAAGTTATGTCTTGTGAAGCAATGCTGAAAAATTAAATATAAAAGTTATGATTTGGCTATAAAAATTGTATTAATTTTTAAGCTTGATTCTAAAAAGACTAATTAGAAGAGCATTTGCAAGAAATGGCTCAAATTTTGCTCTTTAAAGTACCCTGAAATTATAGGCCCACTCTCCTAAAATTTTAAAAGGCTTAGGCTTTAAAGGGCATTGCAGTGACAGAAGCTTTTTTAGTCATTTCATAAAAAAGTAACACTTCACCGTTCTCCCTTTCAAATGGTTCTCTCATATGCTTGCAGAATGAAGGCAAAGGGAAAACCAAGAATAAATCCGAGGGCTCCAGCAGTTGGACTTTCTGCCAATCTCCCTATTCCCAAGACAAAGAAAAGACACAATCGTGCATGTAATACTTCATAGACAACTGGAACTTTGCAATCTCCGTCAGTATTTGATGCCCCATATCTCCTGGTTCTTTTTGTTGCCAACAGTTGACAACAGTGGTGAGATGGGAGCAATCATTAATAATCTGCAGACAAGGAAGGGCTTCCTTTACTAGCAGAAAGGTACCATCTGGCACAATTCCCAAAACTTGTAGTGTTTTTAGTGTGGGAATGACTCCAAGTTTAAGTAAAGTTTTGGGTATAAGATCATAGCATAGGCTAAATGATACATGTTGGATAGTTTAACTGGAAACATTTCTGTCACTGTCACTTCAGTAGAGGTGGAGAAGATCGGGGCATCTTCTTCTTTTTTTTTTGGAGAGGTTTTTGCTATAGGGCGCGTTCACTCGCCAGACAGACAGAAAGAGACATAGAGACAGAAAGCGAGAAATCACCCCCCAGGGGGAATGGTCACGCCGCAATCCCTTCTCCTCCATTCTCCTCTCGGGATCTTGGGCACGCACGCACATGCGCCCGGCGTGAGTTTTAAGCCACCAGGTCCGGGATGCGAACCGCGGTCCACTACGTGGGAGTCCAGCAACATAGCCATTACGCTAACTGCTGGTTCCCGGGGCATCTTCTTTATTTAAATTTTATTTATTCATTCATTTATTTTAATTTGACCAGAGAGAGACAGAGAGAGATAGAGAGAGAGAAACTGAGAAAGCAAGCAACCAGGTCAGGGACTCAAACAGTGGTCAGTCTTGTGGGAGTATCCAGTGCCTTAACCACCATGCCTTCGGCAGGTCCCAATTGAGGCATCTTCTAACTAAAGTAAGAGACACTTGATTTTTGGAAATTCTTTTGGGAGTGAGGCGATGGTCACTGATACATGTGCAACAGCCACTTACACATGCTATTCAGTGAAGTCATAATACCAGAAGAGGTTCAGCTCATCCAGCCTGGAACAGCTACTTAACAGACTTCAGGGCAGATTCGGAGAATCCAGAACATCCATTAAGGTTTAGTCACACCAAATCTTAATTCTGAGCAAGATTTTTGACAATGGGATTCAAAAGCTGTAAACCTTCCAGGCTTAGATTCTCCAATTTGAAATGCCAAGACAGAATGCCGTGGAGGGTAGACGCATCTATTACCGAGTTCAACAGGTCCATGCGCTGAATGTGAAAAGGGCTGAAATGTTCAACCAATGGTGGTCCATAAATGATTGTGGACAGCAAAAGCCAACCACCCCTCAAGACATCAACCAACCAATCACATCTGGATGCAGATTTTTACCTGTAAAGTCTAAGGTCTGCCATAGAGACTCATCAAGCACCAGGTAATACCACCTTTTACAAACATGGGAGATTTTAAGCAGTTTCAGGAGACATAAACAAGAAAAGATCCCTAAGAGCAGTTCATCGGGGAGGGAGTCCCATGACACACCTATAAAGTTCTCTAGATTTAGCTTAGGTCTGCAGACAATCATAAAGTCTTTGTCATTCCCTTCGCTCTTTGCCCATTTCTGGGAGGGGTTCTGGGGTGGCCTAGGTTTGAGAGCAGTTCTTGAGGTATATTCTTACTGTCCACTTCTTCCTTCTCCAGGGCAGAGACCTCCCATGCCTGACAGCAGTTCAGAACTCTTGCTAGAATCCCACCTCCACATGAAACTTGTGGTAACATTGCTACTCTGGTCTAGCATCTCCTGGAGGTGCTTCCTGTGCCTGATGTCCAAAAAATTTCAAATATGTGCATTAATTGCAGGGCTTCCCCCTCCAGGATTTCTGTTTTGGTGTGCTGTAGTTGCACTCAGCTCTAGACCTGGGAACTCTAGTAATGTTCCATCCCCACCACATACTCCTATGGCAAAAATCTTTTTCTTAGCATGCACTTGGTAGAGAGACATAGTGAGGGAAAGCAAGAAATCACCCCCCAGGGGGGATGGCCGCACTGCAATCCCTTCTCCATTCTCCTGGGATTTGGGGCATGCATGTACCAAGCATGATTTTCAAGCCGGGTCAAAGACTCAATTTGTGATTGGCCACACTCGAGTCTAGCACCTCAACCACTATGCCACCTGCTGGCCCTGCACAGGTCTCTCTCTCTCTCTCTCTTTTTAGAGTATTTTGCCATAGGGTGCATGTGCCCAAAATCCTAAAAGAATTAAGAAGAATGGCATGCAGTGGGATCATCCCCCCCCCCAGTTGATTTCTCACTTTCCCTCTCTGTCTCTCTCCTGTGAGTGCACACACTTACTCCATCTCTCCCATCTGGCTGGTCATCTGTATCTTTTGTAATCATTAATTGGTACATGTAGAAAAAGTGTCTCACTGAATCCTGTGAGCCCTTCTACAAGTTAATTGCACCTGAAGAGGGAGTCATAGGAACTCTGGTTTGCTGGTTCAGTAGGGCAGGCCACACACTGGACTTGCAACACATCTAAAGTGGCAGCAGCCTTGGGGACTGAGCCTTTTACCTGTGAGGTCTGGCACTCTCCCCAGTAGATAGTGTGAAACCTGAATTGAACTGGAGAACACCTGGCTGGTGTTTGCTGGAGAACCTGCTGCAGAATCTGCCCCAGAGAATCCCCACACATTTGGTGTCAGAAGTGTTGAGTGACTATGTGAGAGTAGAGAATTGGAAGAAAACGGTTTTTGATTTGTCCTATGTCTAGAATTGTCAGGAGCATTGCATTGAGGGCCAGCTTCACTAACTTGCTGTTCAAGAGAAGCCAGTCCCCACTTGATGACCACAGTTGAATCCTGGTCCAGTCAACCTGAGACATGCCAGGGCCACATGCAAGTGCCCAAGACCCGATGGACTGGAGGAAGGACATGGTGTGGCCACATAACCATGCCCTGTGGAGGGTGCTCATCTCTCTCTCCCTCCATTTCACTGTCAAGTGTATATGTGAACAAAGGAGAGAAAAAATAATTTTAAAAAGATTGCACTGAGTGACCAAGTCTGTAAGAGTAAGAAAGGCACTTTGTTTCCCCCCCTATAAAAATATATTAGTGACAGGGCTGGCAGGTGGTGTGGTGGTTAAGGGTTCTGGACTCCCACATGGCTGACCGTGGTTCAAGTCCTAGACCTGGTGGCTTGGTTTCTCACTCCCTCATCCATCTCTCTGTCCCTTTCTGGTCAAATTAAAAAATAAGTAAATGAATAAAGTTAAATAAAATAATCATTTAAAAAATTCTATTAGTGTTGAGGCCAGCAGGTGGCATAGTGGTTAAGGCACTGGAATCCTACATGGCTAGTTGCAGTTCAAATCCTGGACCTAATATCTTGAAACTCACACAGGGTGTGTGTGCCTGTGTGCCCAAAATCCCAAGTGGAGAATGGAGGAAAAGGGATTGTACTGTGGCCATCTCCCTTGAGGGGGAGGGGGATTTCTTTCTGTCTTTCTGTCTCTGTCTCTCCGGTGAATGCATGTGCCCTGTAGCAAAAATTGCTCTCAAAACAAACAAACAAAAAAACAAAACAAAAACAAAAATCAGTGTCCTTTTGGCTGGAACTGGCATCTTTCAGGAATTCACCAAAAAGATGAACACAAAAGGAAAAAAAGAGGCACAGATACATGTTCTCTAGGCCTTTTAGGAAACATGGAGTGTTCCTTTGGCAACATACATGCAAATCTACAGGAAAGGTGAAATTGTAGACATCAAGGGAATGAATACTGTGTAAAAGGAATACCTTACAAATGTTACCATGGCAAAACTGGAAGAGTCTACAATGTTACCCAGCATGCTGTTGGCATTGTTGTAAGAAGAGCAAGATTCTTGTCAAGAGAATTAATGTGCATATTGGGCATATTAAGCATTCTAAGAGCAGAGATAGCTTCCTAAAATGTGTGAAGGAAAATGACCAGAAAAAAAGGAAGACAAATAGAAAGGCACCTGGGTTCAACTGAAGCACCAGCCTGCTCCACTCAAAGAAGCACATTTTGTGAGAACCAACGGAAAGGAACCCGAACTTCTGGAACCTACTCCCTATGAATTCATGGCATGATGGGTGTTAAAAATAAACTCCAGTCTATAAAACAAACAAACAAAATCCATTAGTGGGCTAAAGGGGGTAAATTTTGTACTGTCCAGATAATCAGGAGACATTCTGGAGCATTCTTGACAGAATAACCTCTGGGGGAAACAAACAAAAATAATAATAGAAGACTTCCAGTCTGCAGAAGCTCTGAGGTAGAAGGGGAGTTTAATTTATTACAAGAAAGTTTTATGGAACTACAGAATGGAGCCATTCTTATAGAATGCAGGATCCAGCTAATGGTGTGGTGGTTAATTCAGTTGGCTCCTACGTGACTGACTGCGGGTTAGAGTCCTGGATCTGGTGGCTTGAAAAACACACTGTGTGTATGTGTATGTATGCCCACTCAAAATCACAAAAGGAGAAATGGAAAAGGAATTGTGGCATGATCATCCCCCATTGGGTGGTGCTTTCTCAGATTGCTTTGTTGCAGAAAAAAGACACTAGGAAACAAAAAGCAGCACTAAGGAGAAAAAGGAGAACTCTTTTTATGTCAGTGGGCATGGAGGAGTTAATGCTCTCAATCTCCAGCCCAGGCTTAGAATTGGGCACAATCTTTTATGAGTGATTGGGGAAGGGCAGTTTCAGCACACTTCAAGTGTACTATCAGAGTAGGAGCTCAGTGTCTCCCCTAATACAGAGCTGGCAGAGAAGCAGGGAATTCATCCTGCTCAAGACCTCTGATAACTCAACAGTTCAGGGGAGGAGCAACTATTTTGCAGGGAACAGAAAGCCCAGGTGGCTATCAGCCCTGGGGTACTTCTCTTTTTATTTGGAGAGGTTTTGGTAGGTTGTTTTTTTGTTTTTTTTGTTTTTTGCTATGGGGCACATGTGCTCGCCAGAAAGACAGAGAGATGGAGAGTGAGAAATCACCCCTGGGGGGGATGGCCATGCTGCAATCCCTTCTCCTCCATTCTCCTCTTGAGATCTTGGGCACACATGCACACACAGCCGACATGAGTTTAAGCCACTGGGTCTGGGACTCAAACCATGGTTGACTACCTGGGAGTCCAGCAATGTAGCCATTATTCCATCTGCTGGTCCCAGACCTGGGTTATTTAAAGGTTGCTCACAAGTTCCAGGTTGCTCCATATCAGCTTCTCTCTTTCTCCCCAGTGAGTGCATGTACCCTCTCCTAAAACATAAAAATATAAAAGAATACAGAATGGGGGCAGTCAAGGCCCAGTGGTTAAGGCAGATGGATCCCACATAGCTGGGCTATGCCATTTGAGTCTCAGTTCCAGGTGCATGCACACGTGTGTCCAAAATCTCAAAAGGAGAGTGAGGTGAAGAAGATATTGTTGCGTGAGCATACCCAATGTTGGGGGTATTTTCTCACTTTCCCCAACTCTCTCTCCTTCACCTTGGTGATTACATGAACCCTCTGGAAAAATCTAAGAAAAAAAAATACAGAATGAATTTAAATAATTTTCAATTGCGTGTAGATTTGTGTTGGCTCATTAAAAATATTTTTGGTGTACCCTTGGCACACACTATAAAGTCCAATTCTCTCTCTCTCTCTCTCTTTTTTTTCATTTTTTCTTTTTTGGAGAGGTTTTTGCTATAGAGCATGTGCACTCGCCAGAAAGACAGAGACAGAAAGCAAGAAATCACCCCCCAAGGTGGATGGCCACGCTGCAATCCTTTCTCCTTCATTTTCCTCTTGGGATCTTGGGCATGCACTTACACGCACCTGGCATGAGTTTAAGCCACCGGGTCCGGGACTCCAACTGCAGTCAACTACATGGGAGTCCAGTGACATAGCTATTATGCCATCTTCTGGTCCCTCTGTCCTTTTATAAAGAATTATTTAATTTTATTCATTGTCATTATTTTATTTTTTTGAAGTTGACCAGAGAGAGAAGTAAACTGAGAAAGTAAGCTGCCAAGTCTGGGACTCGAACCACAGTCAGTCATGTAGGTGTCCAGGTGCCTTCACCACCATGCCACCTGCCAGCCCCCAAAATCCAATTCTCTCTCTCTTTTTTTTTTTTTTTGAGAGGTTTTTGCTGTAGGGCACATGCGCTCACCAGAAAGAGAGACAGAGACAGAGAGAAAGTGAGAAATCATCCCCAGGGGGAATGGACATGCCGCAATCCCTTCTCCTCCATTCTCCTCTTGGGATCTCAGGCATGCACACACACACACACAGCTGGCATGAGTTTAAGACACTTGGTCCAGGACTCGAACCACGGTCAACTACATGGGAGTCCAATGACAGCCATTATGCCATCTGTTGGTCCCTCTAAAATCCAGTTCTCTTAATCAACTATTGCTTTTTTATTTTTAGAATTACTTTAAATTTTATCCATCATTATTTTTAAAATTTGACCAGAGAAAGACAGAGAGAGAGAAAGTGAGAAAGAAAGCCATCAGGTCCAGGACTCGAACCATGGTCGGCCATGTGGGAGTTCAGCGCCTTAACCACCATGCTACCTGTCAGCCCCCAGCTATTGCTTTTTAATAAGACAAACCTAATAAACATCAGGCATCAAGGACAGCACATAAAATAGCAGATTATGCAATAGAAGTTTGGACAAAAAGACGTCAATGTGCGCAGAAATAATTGGGAACTGTTTCAGATCGCTAAACTGTCGATTTCTCTGCCCCTGCCACTGGATTAGTCAAGGTTCTTGGGACGATGTGAAGAAGAAAGGAAGGGAGGGGAGAGAGGTGGGGAGAGTGTCACAAACAATCCCCATGCCAGTTTGCTCACCACAGGTGAACAGATTTTATCCTGTTCCTATACCGTGGTGGATTAGGAAAGTATAGGTATTTTGACTTTAACTCTGAAAATGTTACCTGTAACTCTGACAAAAAATTTGCTAGCAGTTATGTGTGCTGTTCAGAAAGGGGGAGAGGCAGGGGGAGGGGGAGAGGGACTACTTACCAGAGACAGAAAGTGAAAAACCATCCCCCACTAGGGTGGATGGCCAAGCTGCAATCCCTTCTCCATTCTCTTTTCAGGATCTTGAGCATGCACGCACGCACACACACACATACACACACACACACACACACACACACACACACGCCCGACATGATTTTAAGCTGCTGGGTCTGAGATTCAAACCGTGGTTGACTGTGTGGGAGCTCAGCGACGTAACCATTGTGTCATCTGCTGGTCCCCCAAAATATCACTTTTACTTCTGCCTCTTCCCAACCCTAAATTCCGGTCTTGCTACTGAGCCAAATGTTACCTCTGCCTCCCAGTCTCACCTAAAAGCCATCTTTTGTGTGAAAACGTCCCAAGCCCTCTAGTTCATACTGAGTTATTCCCATCTGAGTTTGTTTTTTTTGAGAGGTTTTTCGCTATAGGGCGCGTGCGTTCGCCAGACAGACAGAGAGAGACAGAGAGACAGAAAGCGAGAAATCATCCCCCAGGGGGGATGGCCATGCTGCAATCCCTTCTCCTCCATTCTCCTCTTGGGATCTTGGGCATGCACACACATGCGCCTGGCGTGAGTTTTAAGTCACTGGGTCCGGGACTTGAACCGTGGTCGACTACGTGGGAGTCCAGCAACATAGCCATTACTCTAACTGCTGGTCCCCCATCTGAGTTTATGTTGACATTCATCAATCAACTGAACAGTTATTTGTTGGGCGCTGATAATTATCAGTTGATTACATGCTGTTTTATACTTCTCAATTATGTGTATATATATCATCTCCAAGAAATCCTTAAGGATTGCCTCATTTTTATTTTCTCACAGAACTGGCACAAAATAGAATGTAGTATCTTGAATTGAGTAAATTATATACATGATAAAAAACTTAACCAGGACAATTAAACAGGTCACTTGCGACCTTGTCAGCTTATGATTACTAACCATATTAATTGACTCAAAGGCCTTATTATTATTTTAGAGAGAGATTTTTGCTATAGGGCACATGTGTTTGCAGAGAGATGGAAAGCAAGAAACCACCCCCCACCCCCCCACCCCCCGGGGAATGGCCACAGTGCAACCCCTTATTCTCTCAGGATTTTGGGCACACACGCACATGTGCTTGGCATGAGTCTTTTTTTGGGAGAGTTTTTTGGCTACAGGGCATGTACGTTTGCCAAAAAGACAGAGCGAGACAGAGACAGAAAGCGAGATATCACCCCCCCAGGGGGGATGGCCACGCCACAATCCCTTCTCCTCTATTCTCCTCTCGGGTTCTTGGGCACGCACGCACATGTGCCTGGCATGAATTTAAGCCACTGGGTCCAGGACTTGAACCGCGGTCGACTACATGGGAGTCCAGCGACATAGCCATTACACCAACTGCTGGTCCCTCAGCATGAGTTTTAAGCCTCCAGGTCCGGGACTCAAACGTGGTTGACTGCATGGGAATCCAGCAACATACCCATCAACTGTTGGTCCCTCAAAGGCCTTATTAATAAACATTACTCTTCATTATGCCTGATCTCATTAAATCTTGCATTATGATACTTTGTTTAAAAATGTTTATTAATGGTTCATTTTCATAGCTCAAAAAAGGTATTACAGATAATCAGCAGAACGAAAAATAAAACCTCACCTCTACAGAGATAGCCAGTGTGTAGACTTTATTACATAGGCACATATTATTTTTTAAAAAGTAGTTTTACATAAAGTTAACCACAATAGTGCAAGAAGTTACACTGAATGGGGATGGATGATGAGTGAAGGAAAATGCAAGCCTTGGATCAGCTGAATTGCCCACTGGATCTTGGGTTCATCCACCCTGATGCACTGAACTTCACTATGGACATTACAAAAAGGGAGTGTGAAGAAGAGTGTTCCTGTCACCCCCTGGCTAAAACACTGATTCAGATTAATCTGAAAATGGAAAAGTGTTCTCCAGGTTCTGTTGGCAAGTAGAAACAAAGGTTACAAAATGCTGGCTTAAGAGTCAGAGGAGGAGAGCACTGCCTTTTATTCCCTCATCCCATAGTTTAAAAACCTCACCCAACAGGCAGCAGCCTTCCACAGTCCCAGCACGGCTCCTGAAGACGCCATTGGGGTTGCACATCCTGAAGCACAAGATGGTGAGCGGCGGTTCTTAAGGCTTCAGTCACAGTGTGGCTGAGCCGTGGCCACAGCAAATCTGAGGGTTTGATCTGATCTACTACATCTGATGAACACGAAGCACAACCAGAAAACTCAAAGCCTGATCAGACATACCACAAAAGAGATGCTATTTTTCAGCCTGTCCATGTTTTCAAATGTTTTAAACCACCTTTTTATATTAAAATGGTGAGAATGGGAGATGTCCCTTTCTCCCATCTGTTTTGTCATAATTTAACGCTCACAGGAAATTTACTGTGTTTTTGCACCCTTAATCTCTGTGGTCTTTTCTGTAAGGACAAATGAATACATCGTTGATCATTCCTAACATCCTCAGTACCTTGAACGGTTAGACCTACTTCTGCCTCAAGTGGTATCCAAATCCTACCACCGATTTTAGAGACCTGTCTGCTCCTTTTCGTTCTCATGCCCCTATGTTGCTGGGTGATGCCAGTGGAAAGCCCAGAACAGTATTCCAAAAGGATCTTCACCACCTTCCTTGAGCCTTTTTTTTTTTTTTAAGGTTTATGCCAAAGCCATGTGTGTTGTCAGAGAGAGAGACAGTGAGAGGGAAAGGGAGAAATCAACCCCTGGGCAGGGGGATAACCATGTACCAATCCCTTCTTCTCCCAGGATTTTGGGTATACGCACACGTGCTCAGCATGATTTTCAAGCCTCTGGTTCTGGGACTTGAACTGCAATTGGCAATATGAGATTTCAGCACCATAAACACTATACTACCTGCTGGTCCCTCTTAGGCCTTCTTTTCATCCGTGCTTTGAAGGCAACTGCAAATTATAGGACTACAGGGTTTACTATGTTTTTTTGTTGTTGTTGTCTAGGCAGGTACAAAGGGTAAAGATGTGAAAAGGAAAATGATGAAACAATTGATTCTTCCAATCTTCGAAACTTAAATTTCTTGGCTTTTAAGAATGTATGAAGAACATGTTGGTAAGAAGTATCACTGCAAGGGGCTCCAAAGAATGTTTTCTAAAATAACCCATGGAACCACAGCTGGAAAGGACTTGAGAATCAACAACTAGTCCAGCTTCCTCACTTTTTTTGTCTGAGGAAACTGCACCACAGTTGGGACTGGGAAAGTAGCGAGTCACTCAGCATAGTGATCATGTCGATGACTATGTTTTCAAAGCCTCATGGAAACCCCAATTTTGCCTTAATGAAGTCATTGTGATGCATATTCATGTATTTAAGGAATTGAAAGTAATATTTCCCCTTGGATAACTAATTTTTCAAGCAGATTTGCTAAGGCACACTAGAAGAAATGTGAAAATTTAGTTCTACAAGGGGAAATATTACTAACATACACATTCATTTCCTACATTTTTGATAGCCTTTTACATTTCTTTCACTTTCAATTCCTTAAATACATAAATACGAATCACATTATCTAAGGTCAATCTCATTTACAAAGAGCTTAATTAAGAAATGATAATGGGGGACCAGCAGATGGCATAATGGTTACATTGCTGGACTCCCATATAGTTGACCGCAGTTTGAGTCTTGGACCCAGCGACTTAAAACTCATGCTGGGTGCATGTGTATGTGTGCTCAAAAATCCCTGGAGGATGAAGCAAAAGGGATTGAGGCATGATTTCTCACTTTCTGTCTATCTCTCTGGTACATGCCTTACAGAAAAAAATCTTTTTTAGAAGAATTATTTTATTTAACTTTATTTATTTATTTAAATTTGACCAGAGAGGGACAGAGTGAGTGAGTGAGAATGAGAGTGAAAGAGAGAGAGAGAGAGAGAAAGCAAGACACCAGGTGGGACTCAAACCATGGTCAGCCATGTGGGAGTCCAGTGGCCTTAACCACCATGCCACCTGCGAGCCCCGCAAAATCTCTTAACAAAAAAAAGGTAATAGTGAATTGGCACTTAAGACGTTGGTACGGTCTAGAAAATATCCTTAGAAAGTTGGGGAGACTCTCCTAACTAATTTTATATTAACAGTTGTCATGATTTGGATGAGACTTGGTAGTGAAATGTTACAGATGACTCATTCACTAAATCTTTTTTTTTTTTTCAATTTAATTTTGTTGTCAGTTTTGTTTGAATTTCCTGTTAAATTGCATTCTTAACATGACCTAGAGTCTACACAGGTTAGCATTAACTTACAATCATCATTCTTAGAACACTATCCCCACAGAGAGAATTTCAGCTAGAAGGCAATGCTTCCTGCTCACACCAAATTAATATTCCCAAGGCTTTTGAAGAAAACAATTCAGCTCATTCTCTGCTTTGCTACCACTAAACTTACTGTGAAATATTTATCAGCTCTGAAATCACAACCTCATCTCAGGAGTTTTAGCCTTGTAGTCTCAGACCTCCATCTTACTATGGTGACAAAAGCTATGTACGGTAACATGGGTCAATGGTGCATTGTGGGAGAAAAGAAACACTTAGCACCAGAACTGGCTGTGTACTCTTCAGATGTCTTACTTCTCCTGCTAACCATTCAAATGGGCAAGGAGGCTGTGGCTCAGAGATGTGTCTGACTTGGAAGAGTAAAACCGAGTCAATACTCTTGACTATGGACAGTGTCTGTGCTAGCCAGTGCTCCCTTTGGGCACAAAAATATTTTTCCACGTGAGTCAGCCACGCATTTAGTGCTCAAGGGCTGACAGTTGTTATTAGTTGACTCTGGAGGGAAGAATAAAAGGAAAGCTAAGTTATTTAAGTCTTGAAGGAAAGAAAAGCATGCTTGCTTGAATATGACTATTCAAGGACAAGTAAGGGTTAAGTAGTCTCAGAGTCTCAGGGTCAGTACTCTTTCAGCAAACACTTATTGAATAGCTAATAATTTTCCTTTATTTCATGAACATATGTTTGCCCTTCCAACAAGGATTTAATGTGATTGAACTCTACTGTATCCCAAACTTTGTGCCAGATATTGAAAACACCATGAAGGGTAGAAAAAAGGCTTGGAATCCCCAGATTTCAAGTACTACAGAGAAAGAGAGAGGCCTTGGGATCTCTTGACAAAGACCTCCAGGGGTCCACTGGATTTCAAAGAGCAGGAACCCTGCATGATGGAAAAGACAAAATGGAGTCGAGGGCCTACTACGATGACAACTAAGCCTGTATTTAGAAGGGAACGTGCCAGTCATCCAGCCCAAATCCAATGTAAAGGTCCCTTTCAGACCAGCTGGGGTAGATGGTTATTTTAACTTTTGGACATTTGCAGCAACGAGAAATTTTACTCCTTGAGTCTGCCCCTCTTTAGAACAACTTAAAAAATATATTTATTTAATCTGTTATTATTTTAATTTGTATAGGGATGGGTGCTCACCAGAGAAAGAGAGAGAGAGAGAGAGAGAGAGAGAGAGAGAGAGGAGAGAGAAGGAAAGTGAGAAATCAAGCCACCAGGTCAGGGACTTAAACTGTAGCCAGTCGTGTGGAAATCCAGTACCTCAACCACCATACCATCTGCTGGCGACAGAGCAACTCTTATTATGAAATTTTTTCTTACTTTGAAGGAAGCGTCTTTCATCTATAAAGTTTCTCTTTGTTACTATTTTGCCCTTTGAAGCTGCACACGGTAAATCTAAATCCTCTTCCTTTTTATAACTAAACAGAAATTTCAAGGCAGCTATTATACCATCTCCTTGTTCTCTGCCTCCCTTTTCAGCTACATCTTCTGTTACATCTTCTGTTCTTTAGCAAGGTTGTTGCCCTGTTTCTTATATAATCACAACCATGGCTACCTGCCTGTGGATATAATCAATTTATTAATGCCTCTCTTAAAATATAGTCAGCAGATGGCATGAAGATTAGGGTGGCTGGATCCCACATGGCTGACAGCGAGGTTTGCATGAAGATTCTCATGACTTGAGAAACATGCCAGGCACATATGCATGCATGTCCAAAATCCCAAGAGTTCTCCTCTTGGGAGAAGAGAAATGGAGGAGAAGACTGCAGCATGGTCGCCCTCCTGGAGGGGTGATATCTCACTTTCTCACTCTCTCTTTGTCTCTCTCCAGTGGGCCAATGTGCCCTATAACAAAAACTAAAAAGAAAAAAAAAACGTAGTGCTCATAATTGAACCCAGCCCTCTTCCAGACATGGACTGACCAGTATAGTATGCAGGACTCCCTGACCTTCTGTTAACACAGGTCAAATACATTGAACTCCCATTCCCAAAGAAAATATTTCTATCAGGTCATTGGAAAAGTCATGACACATTTTTGCATAGAAAAATACATTGTGACTTTTCCGACGGTCCAATACATGAACTGCAGTGAAACCAGGCCTTCCCAGAACCTTTCCCATCAACACACAAGCACACACATATGCACACTCCACTCTGACCTTAGAAGAGGGTCACATTTAAAAATCCAGAACACAGTTTCTCGTTATCAGATATTCAGTCTCATTCTTTCAGTTTCAGTGCTGCATTCAGATATTTAATGCATTGTATTGACGTCTATATCCTAGTGTCAGTACATACCAGTATTCAACAAATGTCCATAGAATAAATTAATCTTGAATCTCTCAGCCAAACGCTGGAGATATTGTCTATTTTTGCACTTACCAAAAATCTCCCTTTTTTTCTACCTTCCATGGGAAAAAACACAAGGTACGAATAAGCAGAAGTGAGCAGGGATGAATGAAGGAAAAGAGGACTGAAGGTCCCAAACCTTTGAAATCAGAATCTGAGGATTCCCAAGCTTAGAACAATATGACTTCCCCTCATCTCTACTTGGGAGTCTCCTGCCTTTTCAACTCTCATGACACTATGGTTACTACACTCTGAATGGGTGGGAAAGCTCATTCAAATCTTAGTTTTAAAACAGCTTCTAAAATAACTTTTTCAGTTTAAATTTCCTATAAAGTTTGAGTTATAACATGCAACTTTCTATTGATATAGACAAGTATAAAAAGAGCTCCAGAATGCCTATGACAAATGTCTGATGTGTATCTATTTGTCTATATCTATATGGAGATAGACAGATAGACAGATCCATTTGTTTCAGTAATCAGTACTTTTCACTGTGAATTTAGAAATTCACTGAGACTGAATCTGTCTCCGGAATTAAATATAGTTTTATATTTACTTTCCCTTTTCTCCAAAATGAAAAAAAAAAAAAAGTTCAATTTTGCTTTTCCTTCAGTAGCCGCCCTTTTGCAGAATGCAGTCTAATTACAGCATAAAAAAGTACCCTCTCCATTGTCTATTGTAACTCAGGATAGAAAAGCCTCGAGGCTGAAACCGAGAGAGATGGAAAGTATTTCAATCTACACAATCTAGAACCAGGAGGGAAAGGTCTTAAAAACTGTTGCATAGTGTTAGCACTTAAAGTTTGGAGACACTTAGAAAAGTTGTAGCAGACCCAAACAGGAAATTTGTTTTGCACCTTTTCTGAACCTTTTCTAGAGAGAATGACAAATGAACATCAAAAGGAAATTGTGCCAATATGGGGGGGGGGTTGTGATTTTCAAAACAGCCACAACACACACCACATACCAGCGCTGTGAGATAAGCAGAGACAAGACAAGGAGGCTTAATTATACAGTAAACTCCAAAAGTCAGGTGAACCGCGTGCTTCAGATGTGATCAGAATCAACAAGTCTCTCCAAAGCAACCAAACCGGGGTGACCTGTTAAAATGCAGGTAACCAAGAACAGAAGGTCGATACGCTGCTCCTAACATGGAGTGGTCACAGCAGGGGTTGACTGGAACTTCAGCTATTCAGGAAGACTCTCTCATGTCTCTCAGGTTAGGAATCCCCTTGCTGCAGGGCTTTGTCACTGTATCCCACACTCCTTGGGATTCTCCATTTCATCTCCTTCCAAGTCTGGTTTCAAACTCTTTTTCTGCTCAATTTCCACCTGCCAAGAATAGAGGTGGGAGATGTATATCAGAAAGGAGAAAAGGATGCAAACAAATGAATAAACTGAAGGAGAATATCTCGGGAGGCTTTTTGAGATTCTTGGAATTTTGCTCATGTTTGGGCTTTGGCCACATTTGGAGCTGTTGGCCTTGAGTATATTATGCCTCTTTGTCTGGAATGATCATTCTTCACAAGGAGAATTTTCCAGGTGGAAAAATTGTCTTGCACAGCCACTCAAAGGTCACCTCTTCCACAAAGCTACTCTTGAATCACTAAGTAGATTTAGGTGCTTCCCCTGTGAATACTTGCACCGTACGATTGTCTGGGTTCACTATACAGTATGTCCCCCACCCCCGGACAGGAAATGGATCTTGTTCATTATCTTATCCAATAATATAGGCAGTTGACAAAGTGTATCAATTCTTTTGGAACTGATTGTATACTCAATACTTTAAGAAAGCCTTTAAATTGATAATTATAGGTGTGTTTATAATTCTTACCATGTCATCTGTAAAAACACTGTAGCTATAATTATAAAGGGACTACTAAATGAATCTTGCCTTGAAAGTGATACACCTCACCCGAAGCCTTTGATAAATCAGGCAGGGAATCCTTGAGCTGAGGGATTGCATGATTAAGGCTGCTAGTACCATTTTGGGTATTTATGATGTTTTATTTAGAGGGTAAAAATTCAAGATAGAGCTGTTGAGTAGGTCATGTTGGAAGAAAGTGCTTTTTTTTTTCCTGGCCACAAGAGGGAGGTCTTTCAGTTCTTTTTGGTAGTTAAATGTTTCAGACTACACAACTAAGGAAACATTTAGAGGACAATAAATCACCATAGAAACCTGATGAGACTTTTATGAATACAGTATTATTAAAGCACTTTTCAAAATCCTTCTTCAGTAAACTCCCACCTTTTCAAGCTTTAGCATTTAATCTTCTATTGAATTTCAAACTCTTCAGGATATTACTGCTTTCTGTTTATGCCAGAAAAGTCTGACTTTTATTCCTTCCACAGCCCTGACCTTGTTACTATTAGAGAAGTTTCCTTGGCTTTTGAGTGTTGTCCTGTTACAGCCCAGTGCCCACTTCATCAGCCGTTGTAGCTGAAATTCTGTAAATTATATTACAAATGAATAATAATAATAATCAGATTATCCCATTTCTTTTTGTTGTTATGATGACAGACATTACAGTCTCCTTTTTCAACAGGCTTTATTTTTTTCCCAACCTTTCTTTTGCCCATGAGGGAAATTATTCACTTAGAACAGTCATCCACAGCTTTGTACTAAGGCGGGAAGAGGATACCTTGTACCATGATAGACATGACTAAAAAGACTAAGAGCAGGGAGTCTAGTGGGTGAACAAATGGACTTGGAACATTAGCCAGACGCCTCCTGGGGCTACCTTGTAGCTGTAGTGCGCGGAATAATTGACCCACTTCCTGACGTCAGTCTTGTCTTCCACAGAGATGGATCTCACAGCAGCTTTAGAGGCAGAAGTTGTAGGCATGCTGAACTCAACATCCACGTGACTGGCAAATCTGGAAGGCACTTCCCGGTCAGAGCCAAGTTCAAGGTGGCAGAAGAAACAGTGTGGGTGACCAGAAGCTACCAAAGAAAGAGAGTCAGAGATCAGGTTTTTGGAGGAAAAGAAGAAGTAAAAGAAACCTCATCAGAGGCCAGGACCAGAAGCTACCAAAGAAAGAGAGTCAGAGGTCAGGGTTTTGGAGGAAAAGAAGAAGTAAAAGAAGCCTCATCAGAGGCCAAGTGGTGGCTCAGTGGTAAGGCAAATGGACTCACATGGGGAAGGCCCTGGGGTCACGTCCTGGGAGCTCTAGGAGCACGCATGATAGGTGTACATGTGTGCACGCCTACGCTCTAGGCTGGGTGAGACTGGGGGTGGACTGGAGAATTAAGACCCAAGAGGGTGTCTCTCTTTTTCTGTTTCATGGAATAAATAAATAAATAAACATAAAACAACAGCAAAGCAGCAGCCACATCTATAACAAAGGAAGCCTGCAAGCTCTGCACCTGGCAGCTTTTCAGAGGGTCTGGTGCCGAGCAGAGGATCTGCCTCAGCAGAAATCCCTCTGTATGCCTCAGACTCTACGACATAACAGCCTCTGATTACAGCAGCCTGGTATCCTAGCAATAAAACCCAGGCCCTGGGAAACAGGGGTCACTCTGCCTGCTCAGGTCAGGGTGATATGTGGACATGGCACAAATACTAAGAAAGAGGAGTGGTGGATTGGAAGAATGGAATAAAAAGGATTAGCATTTAGCATCTAATAAAACATCAGTGCCAGCCACATAGCACATAATCACTACTTTCCCCTGAAAGTTGATTATTTTTTTTAATATAGATTTTTGCTATAGGGGACCATGTATGCGCACTGGACAGAGACAGAGAAAGAGAGAAATCTCCCACTGGGGGAATGGCCATGTTGCAGTCCCTTCTCCTCCATTCTTCTCTTGGGATTTTGAACATGCACACACACACACTCACCTGGCGTCAGTTTTAAGCAGCCAAGTCTGGGACTCAGACCACAGCCAGCCATCTGGGAGTCCAGTGCTTTACCACTACATCAACTGCTGGCCCTGAATGGCATGTTCTTAATAGCATTTCGTATTTTCAAGAATGCTTTAGGCAGGGACCAGTAGTTAGTGTAATGGCTATGTCGCTGGACTCCCAAGTAGTCGACTGCGGTTCAAGTCCCAGATCCGGTGGCTTAAACTCATACTGGGCGTGTGTGCGTGTGTGCCCAAGATCCGGTGAGGACAATGGAGGAGAAGGGATTGCAGCGTGATCATTCCCCCTGGGGGTGTCGCCGTGGGGGTTGGGGGGTGATTTCTCACTGTCTCTCTCTCTCTCTCTGTCCTTCTGGTGGGTGCACGTGCACTATAGCAAAAACCTCTCCAAAAAAAAAAAAATGCTTTAGGCGTATTTCTGAGGTGGGGATGACGAAGTCCTTCTACACATCACGTGTGTATTAATGAAGCGTAGGTACACTGTGCAGACCATGGGAGTAACAGAACACTTGGACTTATCTTGCAGTTCTAAGCTGCAGATAACCTTCACCAAGGCCTCTGTTCTCTCAGGCCTCAGTTCCTCACCTGTAAAGTGTGGAGACTGGGGCAGAGGGGTGGAGAGGTAGAAAAGGGTGGGTTGGACAATGCTAAGCAAGCACTTGAATTAGGTAAATCTATGTTTGATTCTACTGTACTTGCATAGCAAATTTGAAGTTGATTTCCATTTCACAATTATTAGATTTTCTGGTTTTTTTTTTTTTTTTGCTAGAGGGTGTATGTGCTCACCAGAGAGAGAGAGAGAGGAGGCGGGGGGAGAAAGCATTCCCCATGGGGAATGGTGATGCTACAATTCTTTCTCCTCCATATCTCTCTTTTCTTCTCAGGATTTTGGGTACATATGCACACGTGACTCAGACCATAAGGTTGGCCATGTGGGATTCCGCTGCCTTAACCACCAGGCCACAGAGCCAGACTGAGAGTTATTGGATTTTCAAGTACAAAGTGTTAAGGCTGGCTTACGTCTGCGAGTATAACCACGGGGCATCATCATCATCCGTGTTATGTAGCAGGAAACCTTCGCTGAGCACCCTGCACCTGGTACTAGGCTCAATGTTTTACCCACTCTCTTGTCTAGTCTTCATAGCAATCTCTTGAGGTTGAAACCTCATCTTCGGCTTAGAAGTAAGGAAACTAAAGCTGTGGGAGGTCAAGTGAGCTGTCCAAAGTCCCAGCTAGAAAGTGGCAGAGCTAAGGATGGAAAGAGCAGTCCTACCCCAGGGTGCTCGTAACCTCTTTGTCTGAGTCACAACCTCTGGGTCTTCAAAACTCAAGACCAGGTTTCCAGGGTGACAGGGCTGGAGAAGTCAGCTGTTAAGAACCCCCACACAACAACTAGGCATGAACAAAATATTGTAACTGAAACAGACTCTTAGTTATACCAGTTCTCCCAAACAAACAATCACAATTTTCTTTATTGGTCTGGGTAGGACTTTTTAATCTCAGAGAATGAGGACATACACACCCGCCCGCTCTCCAAGGAAAACACTGCAGAATGAAGTATTTGTTTTGCTCTGTTTCACAAACGTAACATATTTCAATGGTTATTTCTAAATTGTAACACTCTGGGAAACTGACAATTTTGCGCTGGCTTTTAGGAAAGGAATTTAATTAAGACACATATCATAGTGAAAATTACTTATCTTTTTAAAAGTTTTTGCCATAGGGTGCGTGCGCTCACTGGGGGGGAGGGGGTAGAGAGAGAGAGAGAGAAATCACTCCTTAGAAGAGATGGCCACGCCACAGTCCCCTCTCCTCCACTCTTCACTCGGGATTTTCGGCACACATACACGAGTGCCTGGAATAGTTTTCAGTCTGCTGGTTCTGGACTCAAATCATGGTTGGCCATGTAGGAGTCCAGCATTTTAAACACCACGCCACCTGCTGGCCCTCGAAAATTACATGATTTGAAAAATAAGTCCATTTAATATTTTTAAAAATAGTGCACCACATCTGTAATTATATACTTATCATTTATTGGACATTTAAAACTTTTTGTATTTATTATTCTTACTAATTTTTGTATTTATTATTATTATTTTAATTTGATCAGAGAGAGCAAGAGAGGGAAAGTGAGAAAGCAAGCCTCCAGACCTAGGACTTGTACCATGGTTGACCATGCGGGAGTCCAGCGCCCCAACCACCATGCCACCTGCTGGCCCCATACTGGGCATTTAATATAGCCAGATACTAAACACTTACAAGCATTATCTAAGTTAATTCTGAATGAGCCAGATATTAATAACCTTATTTTATTTTTTTTTTTGGAGAGATTTTCACTGTAGGGCGCGTGCGCTCGCCAAACAGACAGAGAGAGACATAGAGACAGAAAGCGAGAAATCACCCCCCAGGGGGGATGGTCACGCCACAATCCCTTCTCCTCCGTTCTCCTCTCGGGATCTTGGGCACGCACGCACACGCGCCCGGCGTGAGTTTTAAGCCACCGGGTCCGGGACACGACCCGCGGTCGACTACGTGGGAGTCCAGCAACATAGCCATTACGCTAACTGCTGGTTCCCTTAATAACCCTATTTTAAAGATGAGAAAAATTAGGTTTCTCTGAGAGGGTAAGTAAATGGCCTGAGGTCACACAACTAATAAGTGGTAGAGTTGGGAATAAGATCAGATATTACTCTGACTCCAAACTATGGCCTAAATTCTTCTCAATACGTTGCTATGGAATTAGATCACTACCCCAACACAGGAGAGCCTCTGAATTTAATTCAATCGCAACTGTAACTGTCTTTATCTAATTATCTTTATTTGCGCATGGTTGGGATATTGTGAAATCATTTATTATTTTTTTTTTGAAACTGACTCCCTTCCTCAAAACATATTCATAGCAAACTTGGAGAGCAACATTTTTTCCTAGATTCTGAGCATCAGCAATTAGAGGTGCAGGCTGGTAGACAGGGAATGTAATTCTGAAAGCTGGTATGGTTTAATTCATGGTAATTAACTAAGCCCACACATTATGTCATCTTCCTTGATAAAGATGAAAAAATTTTAAATTAAAATTCAGATTTTTATTTTTCATAAGAGGCTGATCATACCGGTAGTTTTCTCTTGTACTGGTCTAATAAGAACTGGAATTCTCGTAAAGAAAGCTACTTACCAAGGAAGGATGAAATATGGCCGACCTATGAAAGCAACAGGACTTGTTCTAGTGTCTTCTAAGATAAACTCTTGCAATCAGGGTGAGAGGGGTCACTGGAGAGCTCAGAGAGGGGAGCTGTCCATGGGCAGGGCTTGAGTGGGAATCATGAGAATTCAAAGGAAGCTCTTGATCTCTTAGTGGCTGGGATCAGGACAAGCCTTCTGTGGTTGCTGGCTTGTGAGGCCAGCAGATACAGGGTGCTGACTTGCTAGACCACAAAGCTACCGAGGCCTGAGGATACAGGGAGTGGGCAGGCATGGAGTCAGGACTCTTTGCAGGATGGGTCTCTTGACCTTGGCTGGGCCCTACTAGCTTCCTTCACTGTGAATGGGAGGTGTAAGTGTATAAAAAATAACCTTATCACAGCTGTCTGAAGAGCTCAGAGAGGACTGTTAGTACTTGATCACCATCACTTCTCAGGTTTCAGAGACCGAGCACTGAATGGGAAGACAAAAGCCGGAATGGGATTCCAGCAATGGGGAAGCCTCTGCAGGCTGACTGGACATCTTCTGCATATCTCCAGTTTCCAGAAAAGGGTGCTATCAATTCCCCAAACTGTCACGGAAACATTACTGGCCAGAGGAAATACAGGAAGCCACTTTCTGGTGTTTTGCATCTTAAAAATATTACATACTACGACAGCAGAAGCAGTACTGGGGACTGGGGGTTTAAGTAAGAAACATCTCTAAGTCTCCTTATGCAACCCTGTATTTCAAAACTCCTCCACACAGGAGGTTCCAGTACTCTGGACACATATATGTAACAGATAAGCTGCATTTACTTGGCCTGGAGCCCATGCAGCACTCTTGGCTGGGAAGCATTAAGGAAAGTGTTTGCTGAAGTCCTGTTTATTTCCCCCAGTCTATGTCTGCCCCACCCCCGTTCTCTCTGGCAGTAATCTGTTTCTTTCTCTCCCTTTGGGAAATCATCTTCCCTAGCACTACATGTCATCTTGATGGTTGTGTCCATCAAAATGCACTGCCCTCCCTTCCCTCGACTCTTGAGCCAGATGGTACCCAGGCAGAAGATGATATGTGATGATCTGTCATGGCTACACCCCAAGGAGACATCCCCTAGTTTCTATTTTTAGAGCTGTGATTTGGGTCTCTTTTTGTTTTTGCTTAAGGTAGCCAGTTAGTCTGTGTTGCTTATACCCTCAAGCTTCTCATACAGTACTTCTAAATATTTAAGAAAAATAACTTATGTTGGTACGTGCTGGGAAAAGCTCTGTTCTTATGGTGGAAATTATTTTACATTTGTGTCTATTTGGTCTTATCTACTAAGAGGCCGCTGTGATACTAAGCCCCCGGGATGTAACTGTGTAACTTCCGCTGAGACATGTCACTTCCTAGGCCTTCATTTTCTCATCTGTAAGTGGAAGAGGTTTGATTAAGTTATCCCCAAGTTTTTTTTTTTTTGCTTGTTTGTTTGTTTTTTTAGCCTGCTTGCAAATACAACAAATCACAGTTCTCTCTTCCCTAGGGCTTCTGGACCAAGGGAAAACTCAGGATTTCTCCTTTGCACTGTCATGTCAGATGGACTCCGTGGCTGAGGTTGAAATCACGGCACTACTACCAGAATACAACACTGACTTCCGGGGAAATGAATAAGCTGGCACAGAGAGGAAGACTTTGTTTTAAAAATTCTGTCAGTTTAGAAACAGGGGGTAACATACCCAGCCACCAACACAGAGGTCTAATTGTCTCTGCAGTTTGCGCAGCTACACCCAGTGTCTGACACAGAAGGCCCTGGTGAGCGTCCACTCCCTGCACTGCCTGGGGAATTGACAGCTAGAACTGCCTCCTGCCACCCCATCGTTTTAGGTTTAGGACATGGTGACACAGCTGGTTCACATTCAGACCAGGTGAGGGGGACTCTGAACTCACAGCTAGGATTTAATAGTGAGAAAGAGAAAAAGGAGAGCCATGTAAGAGAAAGATATTTCAACCAAGAATTTTTTCCACATCTTACTCTTTTTGCCCAGCTGGTATATCCACTTTTGTTAACAGATGGACAAAACTCACTATAAACCAGAAGAGAGCTGGGTTAATGGCCATAGGATCATGAATTTATTGCTGGCCATTGGAGTCACCCAGACTGACTATAGAAAACGAGGCTCTTAGGCCTCAGTCTAGTGGTTAAGGAAGCTGGATCTCATATGGCTGACCACAGTGGCTTGAAAAACACATGGTATGTTGTGTATGCCCCCAAACCCCAACGGAATGTAGAAATGAAGAAGGGATTGCAGTGTAACCATGCCCCATTAGGGGGTGCTTTCCCCCTCTCTGTCTCTCTCTCTGGCAAGCACACATGTCCTCTGGCAATTAAATAAAGAAAAGAAAGAAAAGAAGCTCTTAGAGCTGATTTGATTGTTCTCTACTCTTGTCTTTTCACTAAATCTCACTGGACCATGAGCAAAGTAGTTGCCTTCTGGGCTCACTCAAACACAAAAGCATCTCTGATAGCTGTGTGCAGTCCAGCTAGGGCTGGTAAGCTTTTTTTGTTGTTGTTTAAATCAGACATTGCTTCCTTTACTTTCTGTCTGATAGGATTTCAGACCTTTTGGAGCTTTGTATTCTGACTGGATCTCCAGTCTGATCAAAGGTCACTTCTCATTCCCATCTCCAAGTCCCAGGGTGGAACTCTGAGCCCCAGATGCCATGGCTGTCGGGCCTCACACAAAGGGGCAGGAGTCATAAATCTGACTCCTCATGTATGTGGTACACACGATTGGCCATAAATTGGCCCTTTCATTCAGGGTACAGTTACAAAGATGCCTCCTCAGGATCTGGAAATGGCATCACCGATAATATTTTAATGAGTCCCACTGATGAGTTCCTTTATAAAAAGAATAAAAATTTAGAATAAGAACAAGAAGAAAAAAAAATAGCAGCTCACCTGAGTGGAATAATACAAGTTTATGGGAGATGTGTGATAATAAGTGGATAAAAAGATAAAGTGAACCAGGTCATTATATTCATTATGTACTTTGCTCAAATATCATTTTTTTTCCTGGTTGCATTCCCCCTCTTTGACCATCCCTACCTCACACCAAATACATGCCCTTCATACAGGATGTGAACACTGATTTCTGTTCTTTCCCCAAAATGTGGTTGTTTTACATATGAGAAACCACCACCTACCTGAGTTTTTGTCAGGCAGCCGGTTTATCCTCCATACAATGGAATTGAAGGCATGCTCGTACTTGGCAGTTCCCAGAGTTACTCTCATGACAGGCTCAGAGCCAGAGACACTAGTCGAGCCAAAACTTGCCCCGCGGTTCACTTTGGCTTTCAAAGACTTTTCCCCTAGGACACTTTCCCTGCGGAAGTTTTTCACCCATTCACTGGGCACAGGGTAACGGACCATCACATTCTCACAGGGAACCTGAGTGAGGGGGTCACGATTGGAGGAGAAGCCGGGTGACATTCTCAGCCAGCTCTGCACCTCCACCTCTGCCCCATTGATGCTTGCTGCCGTCCTGAGTGTGAAAGGCAAGGTCTTCTCAGCAAACACTGTCCTGAATCGCATCAGCTCAAATCGGCATGCATCCAAAGGGTTGAAGAGAATAACCCGGGAGCTGTTGAATACATCCTCATCCACACAACCATGAAAATGGCACTCATGGAGCTTGATCCACTTGGTGGTGGTGGTGGGCATGATGTCCTGCCGTGAAACAATTTCATTCCCTTTGACGAGGACATCATTGAGACCCAAACGGCACTCTGCAAGCCCAGAGAGGAAAGTCAGCACGTGGATTCGTGTTAAGATATGGTGTTGGAGAACATGGTTGTCTCCTTTGCTCACAATACCAGAGAATTCATCTCTGACATCCACTGTGATCTCCTCTTCAATGTAGTTCAAGCCAACTGTGCTCAAGTCCATTGACAACACTGGCAGATCCATGAGCTGGTCCTGAACTGCACGGATGAAGCTCAAGAAGTCATCATAGTTGGTGGTGCCCAGCTTAATCACTTGTTCTCTCTCTGCTGTGTGGGCCACAGCAGGTTTTGGCTGGTATTTCTTCTTCTCCTTGTAGGTAACACGGTCTATCCGTAAGCTGTGGATTCTGCCATTCTCATCATAGTTTTGAAGCCGGGGTTCTGAAATCTCATGGCAGGTCTCCAGCTTAAACTCACGGAATGGTTTCTCTAGGCCCTGCTCATAATACAGTTGCAAGAAACCACTGTCTGTCAGTTTGATGTAAATTGGTCCCCAGTGCCTGGAAGACATTATATTTTTCTTCTCAGGGATCCTCAGCATCATTGGCCACCCTTCCCTAGTCTGGGCTCGTGCTGACCCAGCTGGGTGAGCATCTAGTTCAATCCAGGCTATTGGGTCATCGTCAGGCAATGTCACACTGCCGAAGTGATCAGGATCATCAATGTGGAGCTGTTTGAGTTTTTCAACAGCATCAGAGTGTGACTGGCTTTTGCTTGAATCATCAAAACTGATGGCATCCTGGTAGATGACAATGAGGGAATCTCTTTGGCTCTTGCCCGTAGCACTGGAACTGTTTTGGGAACGCCTCTCCTGTTCCTCAAAGAAAGCACTGAAAGGATTGATAGGAGAGGGCTGTACATCCTGCAGAGTCTCATTCAGGAAAGGATTGGTCGCTCTCCAAGGTGGAGTCTCAGTTACGGAAGGTGGACGATTTAGAGAGGAAATGTCCAGCTTCTGAACTTTGGAGAAGTTCATCAAAGTGCTCTTGGGACGGTCCCTCTTCTTGAATGAACCAGTTGAGTTATAAGATACATCTGGGGCCACAGGTGTAATTGGTGCTGTATTTGGTTTCAGAGGAGAGGTGATGGGTGGTAGAGGGCAGCTGACTTCATTGTCATCAAAAGTGACCCAGCTGGGGAAACGAACAGAGGTCACTGTGGGGGCAGGGTGCCCATTCATGGTTGGACTGCTTGCCTGCCAACTGATGGCCTCCATTTCTACTTCTTCATCTTCCTGGAGTGAGGAAGAATTGTCTAAAAGGAAAAAGAGAACATGTGAGGAATGTCATTCATGAAACAAGTATGGGAATAAGGGTTTGTTAGAATTTTCTAGAATCTGGGACCAACAGATGGTGTAATGGTTATGTTGCTGGACTCCCACACAGTTGACCGCAATTCAAGTCCTGGACCCAGTGGCTTAAAACTCACACCAGGCCTGTGTGCATGCATGCCCAATATCTACAGAAAATAAAACTCTTAAAAATAAAGGAAGACAGAAATTTCTAGAATCTAGTAAATTCCAAAAAGTTATCTCAAGTGCTTAGTCTGTGCACAAATACCACAATTTGGTAATAAGCATACCAGAGGGGCCATCATGTAAAATGCAGTAAGAATACTATGGCTCTCTCTACACAGAAGCACTGACTAGCATGTTCCTTGTAATTTAACTCTATATATACTTTTTATTTTATAGACATTTCTGGAATGTATTTTATAGATATTTTCTGTTCTTAGCTCTAAGGTATATATTCTTAATTTTTAAACATGGAAAACCACCTCCAATAGAAAATGATGGAAGTAGATCTCATTAAAAAAAAAACATATTTTCTATAAATGATAATATGACTGTAAGTAAAATATTTGGAGGAATTTTCAGTCCAAATATGGTCAATAAATAAAGACAAAATGTTCATATCTTTAATATATAATAAATTCATACAGGTGAATAATAAAAACACAAAAAATGCCAGTAGACATATGGACAAAGGGCATGAACAGTTAAGTCAAGGAAAAGAAACTTAAAAATGTCTAATAAATGTGAAAAATATTCAGGATGATTTATAAGTTTTTAGTAAAGGTGCCATGATAGGGGACACTAAATAGACCCTTAAGGAGACTAATTGCCACAAATGATCTGAAAAGTAGCTTAGCACTCTCTCTCTCTCTCTCTCTCTCTCTCTCTTGCTCTCTCTTTTTCTTTTTAAGCTTTTTGCCATAGAGTGCATAGTATCTGGCAAGTATATGCACCCTGTGGCAAAAACTTGAAAAAGAAATTAAAATTACTTTTTTTCCATATGGATAATGGGTTATTTCAGCACATTTTATTAAACTTTTCCTTTCTCATCCTTTCTATGACACCTTTGTCAAAACTCAAATGACTGAATATGTATGTGTGTACTTCTAGACTCCCCTTTCTGTCTCATTAATACTGCCTTAACTGCTGCAATTTATAGTAACTCTTGAAATTTGGTAATGTAAATCCTCCAACTTTTTTTTTCTTTTTTTGGAGAGGTTTTTGCTATAGGGCACGTGCACTCACCAGACAGACAGAGAGAGACAGAGAGGCAGAAAGCGAGAAATCACTCCCCAGAGGGGATGGCCAGGCCGCAATCCCTTCTCCTCCATTCTCCTCCCGGGATCTTGGGCACACACACACAAGCGCCCGGCATGAGTTTAAGCCACCAGGTCTGAGACTTGAACCATAGTCGACTATGTGGGAGTCCAGCGACATAGCTATTATGCTAACTGCTGGTCCCCAAACATTTTTTTTTTTAAAGATCATCTTAGATATTACCAGGCTTTGGCAAAAATTACAAAGTTAAGAAAAATAAACCAGAGGATTTTGATTAGAATTATATTGATTCTATAGATCAATTTCAGAAAATTTTCCATCTAAACAATTAAAATTTTTTTTTTTTAGGTTTTTGCCGTAGGATGCATGTGTTTGTTGGAGAGAAATAAAGAAGGAAATTGAAAGTCACTCCCTAGGAGGGTGGCCACACTGCAGTCCCTTCTTCTCCATTCTCCTCTCAGGATTTGGGGCACACACGTACACACATGTGGCATAATTTTCAAGCTATGGGTCTGGGACTCAAACTGTTAAGGCACTCAAATTCAGTGTTGTAACCACTATGTCACCTGCTGGCCCCGTCTCCTTCACCCCCCCCCCTTTTGTTTTTAAATAAAAAGAATATCTTCCCTTACAAGTGCCTTTTCAATTTTTTTTTGAGAGATTTCTTCTATAGGATGCATGCACTTGTTGAGAGACAGAAAGAAAAAGCAAGAAATCACCACCTGCGGGGTGGGGAGGGGGGAATGGCCATGCTACAGTCCCTTCTCCTCCATTTTTCTTAAGATATTGGGCGCACACACACACACACACACTCCCAGCATGATTTTTAAGCTGCCAGGTCTAGGACTTGAACTGTGATCAACTATGTGAGAGTCCAGCAACATAACAATTATGTCATCTGCTGGTCCCACATTTTCTGTTTAAAAAAAAAATTCTTTAACTTTATTTATTATTATTATTTTCCAGTTTGATCAGAGATAGACAGAGAGAGGGAAAGTGAGAAAGCAAGTCACCAGGTCTAGGACTTGAACCGCAGTCAGTCATGTGGAGTCCAGCATCTTTTATTATTTTTTAAATTATTTATTTTAATTATTCATTCATTTATTTAAATTTTACCAGAGAGAGACAGAGAGAAAGAAAGAAAGAAAGAGAAAGAGAGCAAGAAAGCAAGCCATCAGGTCAAAAACTTGAACCGTGGTCGACTATGTGGGAGTCTCCAGCATCTTAACCACTTCAGCACCTGCTGGTCCCAAGTCCAGCATCTTTAACCACTATGCCATCTGCCGGTTTCCCACTTTAAAAAAAAATTTTTTTTAAATAATTATTTATTCGATTTATTATTTTTTTTTCACATGAGTTTTGCCAGAGAGGAGGGAGGGAGGGAGGGAAGGAGGGAAGGAGGGAGAGAGAAAGCAAGCCACCAGGTCCACGATTTGAACTACAGTCAGCCATGTGGAAATTCCAGTGCCCCAACTACCATGCCACCTGCTGCTGGCTTCCCAACCTTTACAATTAAAAAAAATTTTTTGTTATTGAGTTGTTTTTTTTTTTTTGGTGGGGAAAATGGGAAGAAGGATGAAGGAACAGCACAAAAAACATGTCCGCAATGTAGTAGGGACATAGAAAAGATGTGCTGATTAAATAAGTGAGAAAAGAAACTGCTTAGAGTAGTTTTTCCATTCTCTGTCTCTGAACGAATGAGTCTGGAGAGCTCTGCCATCAACCAAAACGCTGTTTCCACTGCCAGTCATTTGGAATCAAAGGGAAATGGATACACAGATGGTTGAGTTTTTTAACTGCCTTGCTGACTTTCACGCATGTCATACCCAGCCATCTCAAATCAGCAATGCCATGCATAATTACGCATGTAACGATACATGCATGGAATGGTTTGCTTGTCATAGATCTTCCCACGTAATTTACTCAAACAGATAGAAATTCCCTCAACTGAAAACATTAATTTGAATATGTAAGTTAAACACATGAATATGCATATACACAGATCCATACCCATTCCAGAAATATAATAAACAAAATGTATTTTCTGTATATACAGCACCATTTTATTATTATTATTTTAGAGAGAGTTTTTTGCTATAGGGTGCATATACTCACTGGAGAGACAGAAGTAGACAGACACACAGAAAATAAGAAATCATCCCCAAGAGGGATAGCCATGCTGCAATCCCTTCTTTGGCCTCCTCTTGAGTATTGGGCATGCATGCACATATACCCACTGTGAGTTTCAAGCTGCCAGGTCAGGGACTTGAACCATGGTTGCCCATGTAGCAGTCCAGAAATGTAACCACTACACCATCTGCTGGTCCATAATTATTTTATTTTACTCATTATTATTATTATTATTATTATTATTATTATTATTTAGTTTGGCCAGAGAGAGACAGAGAGCATGAGAGAGAGGGAAAGTGAGAAAGCAAGCCACTAGGTCAAAGACTCGAACTGTGGAGAGCCATGTGGGAGTCCAGCACCCCAACCACCACGTCACCTGCTGGCCCCATGTAGAAGTATTTTAAAATTAAAGATGAGGGCCCAATCATGGTGGTACACAGGTAGCACCACCTCTTGGGAGGCTGGAAGCCATATGGGAGAAATAAGTTCAGTTTCTGGGTCAACCTGAACAATCCAGGCATGGCTGCACATGCTTGTAATCTAACTAATCGGGAGACTGGAGCAGGAGGATCATAACACAGCAAGTTCCTATCAAAAATGCCTCTCCTGGATCAGCAGGCGGCATGGAGGTTAAGACATTGAGTCCCATGTGGCGGCCTGTGTGGTTCAAATCCTGGACTGAGCAGTTTGAAAACCATGCTGGGCACATGTGCCTGTATGCCCAAAATTCTAACAGGAGAATAGAGAAGGGACTGTGTTATGGCCAACCCCCACCCCCGGGGGGGATTTCTCTCGCTTTTTCTCTCTGGTGAGCATGCATGCCCTATCGCAAAACATTTAAAAAAAAAAAAAAAGCTATCTTTGTATCTCTACTCTCTTTCCCAAAGGAAAAAAATGAAATTAAAGATGCGAATCTCTTTCAGAGAAACTGTGAATCTACCTTTGTGCAGGTAAAAGCTACTTATTTTTTGGAAAAATGAATGGAAAGACTTATAGAATTTCTATTTATTATTATTACTTCTAGTTATTATTACAATTTTTATAGCTGTTATTATTTTGCTAACAAGGGCTAAAGGGAAGAGAGTCTATCTTGAAAGACATCCGTTTCTAATAAGGACACTCCGGACAGTTTTCATAGTGTAGTGTTTCCATGGTGGCAGTCTCTTATTAGCCCAACCCATGTATTAGGAATATCCTTTTTTGCCTTGGGGCTCATCGCCACTCCCTAGTTTAAAAAAGGCTGAAATACTTTGGCTTTGGAGAGTGGCTTTCTGTGAAAGCTGTTTATTCTTGCAGCCAAAGGATTCCCTTCTGCTGGGAATCTTGTCCCCAAAATAGCATTTCTCATCTTCTCCTCCTAAGCCAAAAAATTAGGGGGCAAAAAAGGCCTTTGTCACCACTAAAGATCAATAAACTTCTTTTCAAACTAAACTATTTAACATCATACCAAGTCCCAGATAGTTTGGATGGATTAGACTCATGACACAATTTAAATGAAGCATCCTTAAATTTGGAGGGAACATTTTAGAATTAAATATTTAGAAATTGTATTTTTTTCAAAAAGCATTAAAAAATGTTGAGAGGCCCAGTTGTGGTGGCTCATGCTCCTAAGTCACTGCGTTCTGCAGGCTGGGATAACATGGGAGGATAGGGTTCAATTCCTGGTTCAACCTAAGGCCTGGCACAGGGAATGTGTTCTTGTAATCTCAGCAATTTATAGGAGGGTGAAGCAGGAAGATGGGGGGCTTGAAGTTGGCCTGAGCAACAAAGTAAGACCCTGTCTGAAAAAATACCTGAGTGCGGGGCCCACCTGCTAACTTGGTAGTTAAAGTGCTAGACTCCCACATGGCTGACTGTAGTTCAAGTTCTGGACCCAGAGGCTTGAAACCCTAGGTCCTAGCTTATGCTGGCACATAAGCATATGTGCCTAAAATCCCAGGAGGAGATGAAGGAGAAGGGATTGCGGAATAGCCATCTCTCCAAAGAATGATTTCTCACTTTCTCTCTGTCTCTCTCTCTGTCTCTCTCCAGGGAGTGCATGTGCCCTATGGAAAAAAAAAAAAAAAAAGAGCTGGGTGTGGTGGGGCACACTTGTAAGCCCAACTTGGAGGCTAAAGCAGGAGCAACAGGGTGATACCCAGACTTAAAAAGAAAAATCAAGACTTTGTAACAAAACTCTCCCCTTTGGCAGTCTCATGTTCCATAATTATAGCTGTTCTAAAAACTCATCCTTTGGGATAGTAGTGGAGTATAGATGAAATTTCTAAAATTAGAATTTTTTTAATAAAATCATTTATGAAAGAAAAATAGTTTAATAACATAAAATACTTTTACAGATGAAAAACTGAAGTGGTCCATAGTTCACATCAAAATAAAGCACTTCTTGAGGGGACCCAAGGACCACCAAATAGTACCTTTAAAAATTATACTGTATTGGGCCAGCCTCAGAGAACGGTGGATGAGGACTGTGTGTAGGAAGCCAGATCCCACATGGTGAACCATAGTTTGAGTCCTGACCTCAGCAGCTTAAGGAACACACCAGTATGTGCCCAAACCCTGACAGGATGGCAAAATGGAAGACAAAGGATTGCAGCACAATTTCAGCTCACGGGGGATGTGTGCTCGCTCACAGTCTACACCCCAACTTAAGCAAGTACATGTGCCCTCTAGCAATAAAAAAAAAAAAAAATCTTTCTGAAAGGCACTTTGGGAAAATTGTTATAAATGTCCTTAAAAAACTGAGCCAAGAATTTTTTTTTAAATGTTTTTCCCCCACAAGCACTCATTGGAGAGAGACAGAGAAAGAGAAAGTGAGAAATCACCCTCTACGGAGGATGGCCATGCCACAATCCTTTCTCCTCTTGGGATTCTGGGCATGCACACTCTCTCTGTGATTTTTCAAGCTATTGCGTCTGGGACTCGAACCACAGTTGGCCATGTGGGAGTTTGGCATCTTAACCACTATGCCACTTGCTGGCCCTGATCCAAGAATTTTGTTGTTATTGTTGTTGTTCAGAGAGATTTTTGCTCTAGGGTATGTGCACTCCCCAGAGAGACAGAAAGTGAGAAATCACCCCCCAGGGAGGTGGTCATGCTATAATCCCTTCTCCTCCAGCATGAGTTTTAAGCTTTTGGGTCCAGGTCTCAAACTGCGGTCAACTATGTGGCAGTCCAACAACATAACCATTATGCCATCTACTGGTCCCAATTCAAGAATTTTTATAGGAATTTATTCTAAGGAAGTAAAAAGACAAGCATGTGATGATAGATAGTATATGTTTATCATAGCAATGTTTTCTTTTTCTTAAAGTTTATTTCTTTCATAAGAGTGAGACAGAAAGGAAAATATGAGCGCCCAATAGGGTCTCGTGCTGTGATTTCCTGAACCTTTCCCCCTCAGCCAGGACCATGGGTGCACACACATGTGCAGAAGTTGACCCGGCAATATTCCACATGGATCCAGAATTGCTTCAGCAGTAGACTTACTGACGCAGCACTGAGGTAAGCTTTGTAGCAATCTTTATATCATAGAAAACCTGGAAACTACTTACATACCCAACGAGGGAGAGAATGGTCGTCTTAGGTCGTCGGGAAAGTCATGACATATTTTTCTATGTTTTTCTAGGCAAAAATGCATCATGACTTTCCTGACAACCCAATAAATTATTACACTGTTGGGAACTAGCAGTTAGTGTAATGGCTATGTCGCTGGACTCCCACATAGTCGACCGCGGTTCACATCCCGGACACGGTGGCTTGCAACTCACACTGGGCATGTGTGCGTGCGTGCCCAAGATCCCGAGAGGAAAAGGGAATGCGGCGTGACCATACCCCCAGGGGGTGATTTCTCGCTTTCTGTCTCTATGTCTCTCTCTGTCTGGCGAGAGCACGCGCCCTATAGCAAAAACCTCTCAAAAAAAATTATTATACTGTTAAAGCCATCAAGATGGTTCTTGTGAGGCATGCTTATTCACATGGAAGTTTTCACGATAGGTTGGGTAAATAGCAACAAGAATGAATCATCTGAAGTCAGACTGCCTGGGTTTTAATTCCATATGTGTACCTTATTAGCTATGTGACTTTGGGCAAGTTTCAAATTTCTCTGTCTCAGTTTTCTCATCTATGAAATTAGGAAAATATAGAATCCTACCTAACAGGCAAATAATAAATATTCTGTAGGTGAATAGAACTACTACCAGAATGGTACATTACATAAAGTGCATATATTTATCAGAAAGCTTTTAAATACAACATTTCATAATACTTTGTTGTGAAAAGAGATGTCTTGTGGGGTAAGCGGTGATCCAAAAAATGTCTTTAATTTTTCTTTCTTTAAACAAATGCTTTATTTGCTGTTGCTGTCTATTTGCTACAGGGTGTGTATGCTCCTGGAGGCACACAGAGGGAGGGAAAGTGAGAAAGCACTCCAGGGGGATAACCACACCACAAGCCCTTCTCTGTTTCTCTTGGGATTTTGGACACACACGTATATACATGAGCCTGACATGTTTTTGAAGCTGCTAGGTCCAGAACTCAAACAGTGCAGTCGGCCATGAGGGATCCAGCTGCCTTAACTACTACACCTACCAGGTGGCTCCCCAAATGCTGTTTACAAAATAAAGAAATAATAAAACTTGGGGGGACCAGCAGTTAGTGTAATGGCTATGTCGCCGGACTCACATGTAGTCGACCGCAGTTCGAGTCCCGGACCCGGTGGCTTAAACTCATGCTGGGCGCATGTGCGTGCATGCGTGCCCGACATCCCGAGAGGAGAATGGAGGAGAAGGGATTGTGGTGTGGCCATCCCCCCAGAGGGTAATTTACTACCTTTCCCTCTCTCTGTCTCTGTCTCTCTCCAGTAAGCACACACACCCTGTGGTTTAGAAAAAAAAAAAGCAGCAGCTTAGCTAGGTTCTGGTTGAGAAAGCTGCAGTTAGATCTGGATAGTCATGACTAGTGTGGCTGGTACTGGAAACGATAGGGGGTGGGGTGGAAAAGCTGGCAAATTTCTCCAGTAGAAGTAAGGAAAAGCTAATTATCTTTAATATAAAGTTAACTATTATCCACAATTTCATTTTATTGACTTATTAAAATAAAACCTACACCAAAAATCCAGCATTATTTTAATGACTATTTCCTCGCTTGCTTCCTCAGAGGTGCTTTTATTATGAATTGGGCTGCTGCCAAACCAAAGCCATGTGTAGGGATCAGGTTCTCACTCCAGCCCTCAGGGACCATTTCCAGCACCTAAAAAGTTCCTAGTGTCTGTACTGATGCTGATGAAAGAAAGATGGTAGATCCTCTTAATGTTAGATCATAATTTATGTTCCCAAAAGATTAAATTAAATGAAGTGATTATAATAGTAATCCAAACCACCCAAACCCAAACTGAAGATAAACTAAGAACAATGGGAGGAAATTTCAAGGAGAAAAACACTTTTTCTTTCTTTTTTTAATTAATTTTTTTTGAGAGGTTTTCGCTATAGGGCGTGTGCGCTTGCCAGACAGACAGAGAGAGACATAGAGACAGAAAGCGAGAAATCACCCCCCAGGGGGGGATGGTCACGCTGCAATCCCTTCTCCTCCATTCGCCTCTCGGGATCCTGGGCACACACACACACGCGCCCAGCATGAGTTTCAAGCCACCGTGTCAGGGACGTGAACTGCGGTCGACTACGTGGGAGTCCAGTGACATAGCCATTACACTAACTGCTGGTTCCAATTAATTTTTTTTTAAAGGTTTTTGCCATAGGTGTCTGTGCTCAACAGGAGAGTGTGAGGGAAATGAGAAATCATTTCCTGGGGCAATGGCCACACTGCAATTCCTTCTCCTCCATTTTCTTTTTTGCATGTTGGGCATACGTGCACATATGCCCAGCGTGATTTTCAAGCTGCCAGGACCAGAATGTAAACCATGGTCGGCCATGTGGGAGTCCAGCACCTTAACCACTATGCCACTTACTGGTCCCAATGCTTTTTCTTTTAAAAAACAAGATCTCCAGGTGTTCTGACCCTCCAGCCTCATCATTCTGAGTAGCTGGGTCTGCAGGTGTTCATCCCCAAGTCTGGCTTTTAAGGTGGACTGAGAATTGAACCAAGGTCTTCCATGTGGCCTTGGCCTACCTATTAGAAATGTCAGTGTGTACTACTGTCACTGGACCCACCAGTTTCCCTATTTTAAACATAGCAGATATCCTATTTTTCCTCCCATTTGTTAACCTAATTTAGTAATGTAATGACAAATGCAAAATAACTACTGAGAGATGTCCATTGGAATTAGGCGTTGCAAGAACAAATATTTTTAGATCATTTCAAGTTTCTCAATATGAATTAGCAGTCCCTTATATAAGAGCATCTCCTTAAAACTGTTTAACCAGCCTCAGACAGTAGGCACCTAAATATTTATGGTATAATCTATAAAGCAAAAAGAGGAACATGGAATTTTAGGGCTCAAAGAGATTTTAAAAATAATAAAATTTGATCCCTTCATTTTACTGAGAAGTCTGAGGCTTAGGACTTCTAAGGAAGCCGCCCAAGATAAGAAGTTCTGCTTTTAATTTTTATCAGCTCTGGTATTTCCTGCATGCTCATTCATTAAGCTTCAATCTGGTTAATATTTTTCATTACCTTTGAGATTGGCAAGAGTTATCTTGACACACAACCTCTTAGGAGCATTGTTCAACAGAGAAAAGAAGTTAATTAAACAAGAACTAACTAACCTCATTAATACAGAGAAACCTTTGGGCAAAAGGTGAGGCCATGTCACCCCTAATGTGCAAATGTGTATGGGGAGAAAAGGGAGTTAGTCGTCTGAATCTTATCAAGGGAGCTTCTAACTGCACAAAGTATGTTGGGGACGTACTTAAATCACCATGATTCTCTCTGATAAAAAGGAAAGCCAGAGAGGGAACCAGCAGTTAGTGTAATGGCTATGTTGCTGGACTCCCACGTAGTTGACCATGGTTCGCGTCTTGGACCCAGTGGTTTAAAACTCACGCCAGGCACGTGTGTGCGTGCCCAAGATCCCGAGAGGAGAATGGAGGAGAAGGGACTGCGGCATGACCATCCTTCCTGGGGGGTAATTTCTCTCTTTCTGTCTCTATGGCTCTCTCTGTCTGTCTGGCAAGCGAGCGCGCCCTATAGGGAAAACCTCTCCAAAAAAAAAAAAAAGGAAAGCCAGAGAAAGAGGAAGGAGTCTATTCATCTGGCCTCAGCATTGTCTAGGAGGGAGGATGCTTTGATGCTGGTAAAGTTATCTGGTCAAACATATACACAAAGCAAAGTAGATAATTCATCAAACTGACTACTTGAGAGAATCTCTATCAAGAACATTCAATACACTACATTCAGTTTGTATTTACTAAGAGGCCTGTGAAGCAGTACTGAGCACCTTCTTCAAGTGACTGGTCCAGTTTGCCCAGCTTATCAAGATGGTCTGACCATACATTTCATCTCTATTTTTGCTCAGAAAAGCAAGTATCAGACTTTATGCAAAGTGAATGGCCCAGAAATATCACGTTTCTTACATGCCATTGGGGTGTGACCAAGGATCAATCTTTCTCTATGTTTCTAAGATTTTGCCTCTTTTTTTTTTTTTTAAGAATTATTTATTTTATTTTATTATTATTAGTTTGACCATAAGGAAAGAGAAAGAGAGAGAGAGAGAGAGAGAGAGAGAAGCCAGGAGGTCTGGGAATCAAACCGCAGTTGACCATGTAGGATTTCAGCACAGTAACCACCGTGCCACTTGCCATTTCCCTGACCTCTGTTGTTTTATAACTGCTCATTTTCCCAAGCCTTCTTTTTTTTTTTTTTTTTTTTTGCTATAAAGCACGTGCGCCCGCCAGACAGACAGAGAGATAGAAAGTGAGAAATCACCCCCCAGGGGGGATGGCCACGCGGCAATCTCTTCTCCTCCATTCTCCTCTCGGGATCTTGGGCATGCACGCACACGCACCCAGCGTGAGTTTTAAGTCACCAGGTCCGGGACACGAACCGCAGTCGACTACATGGGAGTCTAGCAACATAGCCATTACGCTAACTACTGGTCCCCCCCAAGCCTTCTTCACACATGTACTTTGGACTCTTTTTCTAATAACTTAACTTCCACTGTCACAGTTTGCTGTCTCCCTGGTTTATTTGCCTTTCTGTATTAATTTCTCATGTTGTCTTAGAAGGGGGCGCTAGTCTCCAGCTTACAGCCTGGGCAGTGACTTTCTCAACACTTTGCTGTTTACTGACAGGGCCAACTCCAGTTTCCCAGCTGAGGTCATATCCTGGCAACAGGGAGAGTCTGACATCTATACTAAACTTTATACATTAATATCTCAACATCTTACATATCTTACATATCTTGAAAAGACTTAACTAGTGATGAGACCTGCTGAGAACCTAACCCATGTTTTATTTATTTTTTTATTGTCATGGTAAAAAGTACCCCATGTTTCCTTTCCATTCTCAACTGCTTATGAGCCCACCAAAGAGGTGCTGCTAGGGTCTGAGCGTTTTGGATAGATTGTGAAGTTGTTTGATGGGCCATCAAATCTTTTTTATTTTTTTAAAAAAATAAGTATTTATTTTATTTTATTTATTCATTATTTATTTTATTCTATTTTATTTTTATTTAACCAGAATGAGACAGACAGAGAAAGAGAGAGAGAGAAAGTGAGAAAGCAAGCTACCAGGTCTGGGACTCAAACAGTGGTTAGCCATGTGGGAGTGTCCAGTGCTTTAACCACCATGCCGCTTGCTGGTTCCCTTCTTTTTCCTTTTTTTTTTTTTTTTTGCCACAGAGTGCGTGTGCTCAACAGAGAGAGATAGAGAGAGGAAAAAGTGAGAAATCACCTCCCCAGGGGGATGGGCCATGCCGCAATTCTGCAATCCCTTCTCCCTTCTCCTTTTGGCATTTGGGGCATACATGCACATGCACTAGGTGTGAATTTGGGTTTATTCATTTTTAAGGAATTTTTAAATTTAACTTTATTTTATTATTTATTTTTAATTTGACCAGAGAGGGACAGACAGAGAAAGAGAGAAGGAAAGCAAGAAAGCAAGCCGCCATGTCTGGGAGTTGAACTGCGGTCAGACATGTGGGAGTCCAGTGTCTCCAAACACCACGGCACCTGTGGCCCCACTCAGTGTGGTTATCAAGCTTGCAGGTATGGGACTCAAACAGCAGTTGGTCATGTGGGAATCCAGTACCTTAACTACCACTCTACCTGCTGGCCTCCCATCAAACCTATTTTTAAATCATAAAGAAAAGTAGAAAGGGCTCTTTTGGTTCAAGAGCTTAAAAGAAAAGTAATATCCTGAAGCCATCGTAAAAAAGAACACATGGTAGAAACAAGGGAAAACAGGAGTCTCCATCCTAACTAATGTGGACACAGTTCTAACACCAGAAAGTACCTGTGATCCAAGGAAAAGTACTTCCTAGAAGAACCCTGGGGACCTGGCCCTTTCTAAACTTCAGTATTTCTCAACTATTGATATTTTTATTTTTGCTTCATTTTATTAAAAAAAATTTTTTTTAATTGTCAGAAGACATGTGTGCTTGCCAGAGTGAGAAGGCACACCTCCCATCCCAATGAGACATGGTCATGCTGCCATCCTTTTTTTCTCCATTTTTCCTTCCGGACAGGATTTTAGATACACATTCCCGTGTGTGTGGTATGTTTTTCAAGCCACCAGGGACTGGGATTTGAACTGCAGTCAGCCATGTGGAATCTAGTTCCCTTAAGTGCTAAGCTATGGGGCTGGCTGGCACGAGTATTTCTTAACCCCTCAAAGGAATAATAACCATAACCACTTATTCAAAGACTGTTATAAAGGTAAATGAGATCATTTATGGATATTGAATTGAAAGTTCCTGGCCCATAGCTCAGTAATTATTAGCTACTACATTAAGAAAAAAGTAATGTATATATTATCATTTCAGACAGGTATCCTCAATAGGATCTTCATGCCACAATCTTTCCCCATCCTTGTAGCCAGCCATGGTTGCAGCCATGGGCTTGCCCAGAGTGTTCAGATGGCTACCCGCTTTGCACAGCAGTGCCTGGCTGCCTGTACCTCTTTGCCTGGGCCAGGACATGTGTTTAAAGTTGTAGGAGGCACATCTTTCAGTCCTTTCTTTTTTTTGGAGAGGTTTTTGCTATAGGACATGTGTGCTCGCCAGAAAGACAGAGAGAGACAGAGAGAGAGAAAGTGAGAAATCACCCCCCAAGGGGGATGGCCACACCACAATCCCTTCTCCTCCATTCTTCTCTCGGGATCTTGGGCACACACCCACACGTGCCTGGCATGAGTTTAAGTCACCAGATCTGGGACCTAAACTGCAGTCGACTACATGGGAGTCCAGCGACATAACCATTATGCTAACTGCTGGTCCCTCATTTCAGAATTTTTAAGGAAGCAACAAATAGAGAAGAGGAAGTGGGAAAGAGAATGCCTTTGAAACTGTATTATTATCAACCTGATGGAGGAAAGAGGGAGAAAGAACAGAAGGAAGGGAAAAGAGAGTAGAGATAGAATATGTTTGAAGTTGTGGTTCTGTAAGTCCAAACCTTTCACAATAAATGCAAAGATAAATCTTCGAAGGCTTCAGGATTTTAGATATACAAGCATATATATTCACAAGGCTGTTGTGACTAAAACAAAGAGTAAGAATCCACCGCAGAAAGGAAGTGTTAAGAGTACACTTGGGGGACCAGCAGTTAGCGTAATGGCTATGTTGCTGGACTCCCACATAGTCAACCGCGGTTCACGCCCCGGACCCGGTGGCTTAAAACTCACGCCGGGTGCGTGTGCATGCGTGCCCAAGATCTCAAGAGGAGAATGGAGGAGAAGGGATTGCAACGTGGCCATCCCCCCTAGGGGGTGATTTCTCGCTTTCTGTCTCTGTCTCTGTCTGCCTGGCGAGCGTATGTACCCTATGGCAAAAACCTCTAAAAAGAAAAAAAAAAAAAAGAGTACACTTGGACAAGACAGAACACCCAACTTTCTATTAATCCCTACTAAGGATTGACTTTATAACTGTTGGAGCATGGTCACACCACAGTGCTTTTCCTCCATTCTCCATTCCATCACTATTTGGGGTATGCACACACATACACCTGACATATTTTTCAAGCCTCTGGGACCAGGATTGGAACCTCAGTTGGCCATGTGGTATACAGGTCTCCATAACAGTGCTTTACCAGTGTGCTAAGGTGCCAGTCCTCTACTTTTTACTGTTACTACACATTAACTAAAACACTTAGCATACAATTTATAATATAGTTCCTTTACAGACAAATATCCACATATTATAGACTCATGAACAAACTTTTGGAGAAATATGACCAAATGTTTATAAAAAACTGGTCTAGTGGGACAGCAGATGGTGTGGTGGTTACATTGCTGGACTCCCACATATCTGACTGTGGTTTGAATCCCAGACCCAGTGGCTTCAAAATCATGCTGGGTGTGTGTGCATGAATGCCCAAGATCCTGGGAGAAGAATGGAGGAGAAGAGATTGAGGCATAGTCATCCCACATGGGGGGTAATTTCTCACTTTCCCTCTCACTGTGTTTGACCATCTCTCTCTTTCTGTCTCTCTCTCTCCCTTTCTGGCAAGTGCATAAAAAATTGGTCTGGTACACTAGGCATATTTCAAATACTTAGTTTCATAGATACACAAAGATATCATTTCCTCCTGCCTTTTGCAAGAGCAGGCTATTATAATCAGAAAAAATGGCCTTGGTTGCCCATCCAAAAGGAAAGATATTTTGGCAAATAAGAAGGATCTATTATTCCCTTAAGCACTACTATTATTTGGGCAATAATTCAATTTTAAATGCCCTGGCTCCCTGGTGACAAGGTTAACGGCTTACTTCAAGCTTTTCCTGTTGCTTGGACTCCAGCGAAATGTTGACATCACTGCCCCTTGGTCGTTGCTTTCTAGGAAGTTTTAAAACCAGTCTTCCAATTCTGTACAAAATTATGAAGCTGTGCTAAACAAATACATACAGGAGTTACTGCTAGACCCAAGGAGTATATGACCTTACATCAGAACACCAGTTTTTTTCCATGTTTCTGGGATATATAATCAGTGACCAATGAATACATAGCAAGAAGTATGTACACTCTAGCCCAATGCCAGAGTCATAATTAGCTTTACAGCAAGTGTCTTTTGAGTTAAATGTTTTACATCTTCTGCTGTTCAAGTTAACAAGCTGAGATTGCTACTTTCACTTTCATTAAGGTCTTAGAGATTAATCCACATGGTTCAGAGGTGAGGGACAAAGTCAATATAGTGAACAATGTAGAGAAGGAGTAGCACATGACCTGCTCTGCATCCTTCCTCTTTTCCTACTGTGTAACAGCCTCACAACTGTTCTTTTAGGAACTTCTCACCTCTCATTCAGTCTTTGTGGACTGTCAATCAAGGTGCTCCATCTGTGATGTGAAGTCAGATTCTCTTTGGAAATCTTGAATAGTCTGATGCTGGGGCAGGAAGATGGTGGGGCTGAGTTATTCAGATGGAGGCACCCTAAAGATCCTGCATATTAGTTCTTGCCGTCTTGAGCCTTAAAGTTGTCAGGGTTCTGGGACCAGCAGGTAGCATGATGGTTAAGGTGCTGGACTCCCACATGGTCGACTGCAGTTTGAGTCCCAGACCTGGTGGTTTACTTTCTCTCTCTTTCTTGTCAAATTGAATAATAATAAATAAAATTAAGTAATTCTAAATAAATAAATAAGTAATTTTTTAAAAAAAGAAGTTGCCAAAGTTCTTGACCATCTATTAGACAGCAGACATGGCCAGATTATTTTCTTCTCTAGACCATGCTTTTTGACAATGCTCTCCCACACTGACTCTGAGTTTGGTCATATGATTTGCTTTAGTCAAGATCAAATATGTATATCACAAGCTATGACTTGAAAAGTGCTTGGGTCTTAGCTCTTACCCTCTTTTCTGTACTTAAAGACCATCATATGAGTGAGCTTTCCAGGGCATGAATGAGCATATGGAGGCAAATCAAGGCAACTGACTGCAGACCCATGAGTTAGCACCTGACATTAGCTGAGCCTAGCAGACTATAGAATGCACAAGTCCTGCCTAGACTGCCCATTTGCAGAATCATAAGCTAAACAAATGGTTGGTTTTTATTGAGTCTCTAAATTTTAGAGTGATTTGTAATACAGTAAAAGCTGATATACCAGCTTCCTGAAGCCTCAGTATTCAGCTTCTCTTTGGGTTCTGGAAGCTACTATATGTTTAGAATAAATTCCTTTTGCTTAACATTAGTAAGTAAAGTTGGCTTCTATTGTTTGTAATCCAAGCTCCTTAGCAGCAAAGCAAGACACAGATAAGACTATGGGAACCACAGGCGGATACAAATTCCTAGAACCTGCCAAACTTGTCCACTGAGCAAAAATATCTGTTTTATTCTTCTTCTTTAATCTCTTTCATTCCTTTTTTTTGAGAGATTTTTTTGCTATAGGGCATGTGCGCTTGCCAGAAAGACAGAGAGAGACAGAGAGACAGAGAGAAATCACCACCCAGGGGAGGCCACACTACAATCCCTTTTCCATTCCCCTCTCAGGATTTTGTGCACGCATGCACACGTGCCCAGTGTGAGTTTCAAACAACCGGGTCTGGGACTTGAGCCATGGTCGACTACATGGGAGTCCAGCAACGTAACTATTTTGCCATCTGCTGGTCCCATCTCTTTCATTCTTTTCCAAAAGAAGTAGGGCAGTACAGTATTCTTATTGCTTAAGAAATATGAGGGGGCCAGCTGACAGCATGGTGGTTAAGCTTCTTTCTGCCATTTCCTCACTGTAACGTGAAATTATCATAACCCTGTTCTACGCTGCAGGGCTTTTTGGGAAGGAGCTGTGAAATAACACACAAAAGTGCTTCTCAACATTCAAAAGTACTCAACTACTAAATGGTAAGGCCTATGATTACTATTCAGAGACTGAAGTAGTTTTAGATTCCAAGTAAGTCCTACATTCCTCATCTCTTTGAGTGGGTGCCAGACAGGCAGTGATTGCATTTTAGATGCAGAAGATCACAAAAATGCAGAAAGCATTCTTAGAATATTTATTTACAGATACATTAAACCAAAACTCATTTATACCAACTGTAGATCTGTGTTAAGAGGCTTGGATACAGATAAAAGAGGTCATAGCTTTGTTACTAGTCTCCTAAATCTAGTAAGTTTCCGAGAAAGGAAATGAAATGAAGTAACCACAGGATGGGGAAAGTGGAAGAGCAGGAACACTCCCACAGCAGTATGGTCTGCACTGAGAGATGCCACTTAATAGACTTGTCCCCCAGCCATCGCCAGGGCCATAGGGTTAAATGTATTTTTTTAGTGGTAATTCTAAGTTCAATTTTTTTTTTTAAATTGTGATTTCTGGTTTTTCAAAGCATCCATACAGTGTGTAACATAGTGACATATGTATCTTCTTATATTGAACATTATGTTGTGTACATTCAGTAGTTCTACTAGTTTGGGTTTTTTTGTTTTTTTTTTGGTGGGAGATTGAGGTATGTATTAAGTTGTCACTGACAATGTTTTACTTTGTTATACACCATTTTGCAATTTATTTCACTCTTTTATGTGCACTGTTGTATACTTTAATCGTTTTCTCCTGATTCCCCCAAGGGATGAGAAATTTCAGGGGACGACATTTAAAATAGGCAATGTGGAAGACAGAAAATGCAAGTTGTTGTTTGTTGGCGGTATCTGAGAGAACAGTTACTAAGAGCATTACATATGCTGAAAGAGAAAGGGCAGAGCATTGAGATACCTTAAATTCTAGCACATGTATGCCACATCTGGCCACCTTAGTGGGTGCATGAAGGATATAGGATGAGTATAAGAAAATGTGGTGGCCAGCAGGTGGCGTGGTGATTAAAGCTCTGGACTCCCACATAGTTGACTATGGTTCAAGTCCTGAACTGGAGGCTTGCTTTCTCACCTTCCCTTCTCTCTTTGTGTGTGTCTCTCTCAAAATAAAAACAAACAAACAAATAATAACAATAAATAAAATAATCCTTAAAAAGGAATATGTGATACTGGACACAGGATGATCAATGCTGATGGCTTGTTTCACAACGTAAATTTGAGTGCTATTGATATTTAAATCCAGGTACTTTCTTAGACAGAGATAAGGTAAATTTCAAATCTAAAGCTTCTTGCCCAGCTATGACACATGGTGACATGTTGACAAACATGCTGCCTTCCACGCTGTAAAAATAGTAACATTCATGTCCTATACTGAGGATGTTTCCCCACAGACTGGCTTGAAATTCCTCGGCAGCTAGACACACAGACAGGTCCACATGGTTACTTGTTGCCTCTTGTGTTCTGCATATATAAGAGAAGTGAAACAAAGGACATAAAAGGTGGCCTCATCTGCTCACTTCTACGTGAGAATCATAGCTATTTCATACATACATATCAATCTGCCACACAAACGCAGAAATATGCTTTCTTGACAAATTTTCAAGAGCATTCCCTAC